>NW_009952160.1:1157317-1171772 GCF_000747805.2 Chaetura pelagica
CTCCCTGAGCCGGTTGCATAAACTGCCTCACCCCACCCCCGGCGAGGAGGGCTCGGTTGGCTCCCGGGCCAGAAGCCTCGCCCCGGGGTGGTCGCTGCCGCGGCAGAGCCGGGGCTGGGGCTGCGCTGCCGAGGAGGGCGGTGGGACGCGCCGGGGAGGGCAGGTACCGTGTCAGCGTCGTCTCCTTGCTGAAGGGACGGCACGGGCAAGAAGCAGTCACACCTGTGATCCGGCTGCTGCTGAGGTCTGTCAGCCCAGGCACTGACACAGCTTGACGTTTCTCTGGCACCCAAGGCAGTTGCAGCCCCTGGGAGAGCATCCTGAGGTGTTCGTGCGTTTTAGTGCCGCCCAGTCTGGAGTTTTGTGGGCGGTGAGAGCTCATTTTACATGTGACACATTTTCTGTCCTTATTTTGGCCATTAATTACTCTCTTGCACCATGACAAAAAATAATAAGGTATGTACCTGTTTTTAAACTGCAGCCTACAGCAATTTCACTTTTAAAGAGGATATGGATGTGCTTTTAAGTCAGACTGTTCTAAAGTTGCAAGACCATAAATAAAAGGTAGTTTACAGTACAAACTTCTCTGTCCGCCTGTTGCCAATATCACACCAGAATAGCTCAGAATCTTGTCATGCTCCACAGCTCCACAGCCTCCTGGGGCAACCCCTGCCAGTTCCTCACCACCCTTACAGTGAAGAATGTCTTCCTAATATCTAACCTAAATCTCCCCTCTCCCAGTTTAAAACTATTGCCCCTTCTCCTATCTTCTCTGATGAAAAGCTCCTCCCCAACTTTCCTGTAGCCCCTTTCAAGCACCAGAAGGCCACTATAAAGTCTCCCTGGAGCCTTCTCTTCTCCAGGCTGAACAGCCCCAACTCTTTCAGCCTGTCTTCATAGCAGAGGTGCTCCAGACCTTTGATCATCTTGGTGGCCGTTCTCTGGACTCTCGCCAACAACTCCACATCTTTTTTTGTGCTGAGAGCACCAGAGCTGTACACAGTATTCCAGGTGGGACCTCACCAGAGCAGAGTAGAGGGGCAGAATCACCTCCCTGGCCCTGCTGGCCACACTACTTTTGATGCAGCCCAGGATGCAGTTGGCTCTCTAGTATTATTTAAACATTATTATATATAATATATAAAAAATATATTATATATTATTATTACATATGTAGTGTTATTTATTTTCAAGTAACCAAATTCCCAAATATGTAGCAAGAAATCAGCTCCTTGTTTTGTGCCATGAGCTCAAATCTATTTTTCTCTTGATGTTATATAGAACTCATGAACTCCTACCACAGACAAATCACTGACCATTGAATTATTTAGTATGCAGTATTTATTCCTCTTAATTTCTCTTCAGTGGAGAGTATTTTGATGCTTGAGAGTATGGTATGCTCTAATGATGAAATATAAATTAGTTTAATTTTCTTCTGGTAAAACTCAGATGGAAGAAAAAATTACTCTTTAAAAATGTGGTTAGCTAAAACATTTCCCTGTAACATCTCAACGCTGCAGCAAAGTAGACACAAATTAGTGAAATGCTTCTGTTGTGCAAAAGCCGTGTAGTTTTGATATTATAACTTTGACATATTATGCATTTTAAAATAGAAAATACTCCACAGATACTAAGGAAGTAATCTACAGATACTTGAAGTAGTGAATGCTCTTCTGGAATAGAAGTTTTGAATTCTACAGCAGAAAGATGAAAAAGAAATTCCTAGAAGAATGAAAAAGAAATTCCTAGAAGAATCCCTATGACTTAAAAATAGACAGCTGGCTTTTCAGACTGCCAGACAACCTGATCTTCTCTTATAGTGGGAAGGACTTTGCTCCCTCAGTCTCTGCCTTGCAGTCCATCCACCTGAGAGGTCCAGTGAAAACTGAGACAAAAAAAGTTGCCGACTACCACAGCCTTCTCATCCTTTGTTAATAGTTTGTCAGTCTTACTCATTGGAGTCTTTCTTTGATCTTCCTTTTCTGGCACACATGTGTAGAAGCTCTTCTTTTTACTCTTTGCATTTCTTGCCAGGTTCAGCTCCATCTGTGCCTTGATCTGCCTGACTTCATCACCGCACAACTGGGCAGTGTCCCCATATTCTTCTTAGGATAACCATCTGCTTTTGCATTTTCTTCTTGCCTTCTTGCCCTTTAGTTTGGCCAGCAGGTCTCAATGCAACCATGCTGGTCCCTTGCCTTCCTTGCCAGATTTCTTACACCTGGGGACTGAGAGCTCTTGCACTCTATGGAAAGCATCCATAAATATCTGCCAGCTCTGCTCTCTTGTCCCTGAGGGGTTCCTATTGATTAACTACTTGAAGAGCTGGAATTTTGCTTTCCTAAAATTTGTTGTCCTTAAGTTTACTCTTTGCCTGATCTCTATCCCTCAGGACTGAAAACTCCACTGGTAGCTGATCACTGCAGCCCAGGCTGCCCCTAGTCTTGACATCACCAATTAGCTCACTTGCACTGGATCCAGTATCACATTGTCTCTGGTAGGGGGTATATTACCCTGCTCAAGAAGTTATCCTCAGTGCACTCCAGAAGTCTCATGCATTTGTCCACAGCTTTCCATGCTACTTTTGCAGCCACTGTCTCTGTCACTCCACTCCCTTGGTGTTTTGCAGCCTCAGGAAAACCTCCAGAACACTTTCCCTGTTCGCCAAGATACACTGTTTACCTGTGGGTTGGACTGACCACACAGGAGCTGAGCATGCAGTATAAGTGCTTCCAGATTGGTTGAAGGTGAAGAATTAGTCAACCAATCATATAGATTAATTATATTGATATACTTAGAATAATTTCACGGTTTTTGGTATATAAGAGAAATCCTGTGTTACAAGGGAGGTGTGATTGGTTTGTGGACTTACCACCTAGCACCCCTTTCTGTGTAGAACAGGAATAAAGCAAATATCTCAACCCTGTGTGTGAACTTGAATATTGCACACCAGGTAAATGGATCCTGCTTTGGGACAAGATCAATATGAGCATTTCTTTAACTTCTATTAGTGCAGCTAATGACAAAATCTTTCATTTCTGGGGCATTTGGTGATGTCCTGCAGAGAGCTGACTGATTTTACTGGATAGCCTCTCATTTCCATCTGCTAAACTTCATATAATACATTAAAAACAACTATACTAAATGCCCTCCTAATTTATGCTTCTGTGTAAGCAGTTGCTGTGCAGCAGTTATTCAAATGCCAATTCATGAACAAATTGGTCTGCACACAGTAGTCTGTCTATGAGAGCAGAAGTGATATAAAAAACAATCTCATTTAAAATATGGCTCTCATTAAAGGGGAAGGTTTAAAACACATTGTTCTCAAGCATTGTCATTACTTGTTGGGTGATTTCAATGTGGCAAACATTTTATTTTAGTTCTCATGCTGAGACAGGCCATTTTTCAGCTCTTAAATGTTTTTCTGTCTCAATCTGTAACATGTCCCTTCGCACTACTACTCCATTTCCACAACTCCAAGATAATTTAGTCTTTGGCTTCTGAGCTAAACTAGTTCATTCTCTCTTTTTGTAGCACTTATGACAGGAACCATGCTTAGACCACCAAATCACTTCACACAAAGACTGAATAACTGCCAGATAGTAATAATGTTCAATCATTTCTATGTGGGATTGCTTCAGATTGTTAGCTTGAATTTGTCTTGGTAATTATTTTTAAAGTTGCAATGATAAAACTTTAATAAAGACAGGTAATAACTGTTTTTAATATGTATTATGAATACAGATAAGCCCAGGCACCACTGCAGGTTAAGGGCTGACCTGCTAGAAAGCAGCTCTGGGGAGAAGGACCTTAGAGACTTAGTGAACAAGTTAACCATGAGATAGCAATGTGCCATTTTAGCCAAGATGGCCAGTGTCATCCTGGGGTGCATTAAGAAGAGTGTGACCAGCAGGTTGAGAAACGTTATCCTCCCTCTCTACTCTGCCCTGGTGAGGCCTCACCTGGAGTACTGGGTGCAGTTCTGGGACTTACATTTCAAGAAAGACAAAGAATTTTGGAAAGAGTACAGCAAAAACCTTTTGTTTGAAACTGCCTAGGCCTTGGACCTGAATGGAGGAATCCCTGACCTCCACCTTCACACATGACTGGTTTAAAATAATACAGTGGAGAGTTTAGCTTTGTCATCTAAAACAGCAATACTAGGCATTTGTATTGAATTAGAGACTTAAGGGTCAAACTTGCTAAGCCTATATGATGCTGTGGAATAGAATCTGTTAACGTTTGTCAGAGGTATTGTGTTGAGCTAGGATGTGTCTCGCCTGAGAGCCCAAGAAGCAGGAGTCAGCTGGGTCCATCAGCCAACCTGCCAGAATAAGGAACAACATGACCCAGCACAGTGAAGACTACGAGCCTTCCCCCAAGAGACCCCTGCCCACAACCACCAAGAGGCAGTGTGCATGTGGGAATGGGCATAGCTTTATGTTAATGATTTGGGGGAATAACTTAAATATTATCATGAATTTCAGGAACTAATCTGTATAATCCTGCCTATCTTTTAGAAAAGTAATGCACATGTATGCTTCAAGTGAATAAATATGTATCACTTTTATCTGCTGGTGTGCATGTATGGAAAGAGCAATCCCCCCCCACACCCAGGGCTGCAATGAAGAGTTACTGATTTACAGCTTCTCGGGGCTATGGAGTTTTATTCCTTGTGTCAGTATGTTATCAGTTCAGAGGAATGGCCTGAACATGGAACGGCACCATTGTCACAGAATAAAGCAAGTATACCACAGGTTAATATTTCTTTCCTTAGGTCTGGTATTTTCCTTTTGCTTATCAATACCACAAGGTCAGGTCCCTGAGGGTACTAGCGGCCTCCCGTGGGAGGGAAAAGGACAATTTGCTGCTGCCACCTTGACACTGCTGCTCCTGTTGGCTGGGTCCCTGTGCCCACCCTGCAAGGCACTGCTCTGCTGCTTCCCCCACTGGTCAGACCTCTGAGCACTGGTTGGCAGGAGAGCCAGCCCTTTTATTGGCCTCAGCTTGAGGAGTTTTTTCCTTATTTTTTTGCTGACCCCTGCCTCTGCCTTTCCCCTCTGCACTTGTAGAGCCCCCACGGAAGCCCAGGGCAGAAGGGCTGAGCAGTTCTACAAGGCTGCAGCTGGCAGGAGACACAGTTTGCATGGCAGACAGCAGGTATCCCTCCCCTTTTTTCTGTTTAACTCTATTTTAATTCTTTAATTAAAAAGTAATTTTGAGTTATAAAAAGCCCATGCATGTCATTTATTGTTCTCAGCTTATCTATCTAGATTTAAGCCCTTCCATTGCATTGTACAGATAAATACAGGCCATGGGGAGTTGCAGTCATAACTACATGAGGACAGAAGTGGCAGTCACTGAGGTGCTTCCAGCCTGGCTGCTGGCAAAGCCAGTGGCACCAGGTGGGCCTGGCTCCCTGTCAGGCTCCTCAGGGCCCCCTCAGAGCAGGGGTGGACAGCCTGGTCCTGGGGCATCCTCTGGGGGTTCCTGCAGTGCTGCACCGAACCCGCGCTGATGCCAGTGCTGCACGGCAGGGGAAGTGGCTGCACATGGCTGCAGGGCAGAGGGAAGATGCAGGACATTGCTCTGGGAGAAGGGGCAGGGTGCTGCTGCGAGGCAAGAGGAGGCACAGGGCTGCACGGGGCTGCTGGAAGAGTGCCCACCATCTGCCAAGCAGGTGTTGGAAGCACCAGCCCCGAGGTGGCTGTGGTCAGTTGTCCTAGGGCCCCAGGGGAAAATCACTCATGCAACCTCTGCCTAGAAACCTGATTTATGCTCAGCCCTAAGCACTTAGTCCTGCCCTGAGTTATTGTTATGGTTTGGGAGACCCCAGCATGGTGTTGGAACCTACAGAGAGAGTGGGTCCTTAGGGCCCCTGACAGACTGGAAGGGTCAGTGTTCCCACCACTTCCCATCACAGTCTAAAAAAGCCAGGAGAGTCGAAAGCTGGGCCCCTCTCCCTTCCTGCTCCTTTCTCCCTGCTGGAGCTGCTCCTGGTTCCTTCGGTTTCCCAAGTGCTTGCTCCAGAATTCAACTGCACCGGGTGCTGGGAGGAGCCGTGGACCTTCCCCTGGAGCAGCCCTGCCTGTCCCATATCCCTGCCTTTCCCATATCCCTGCCATCCTTGAGATCAGTTTTGTATTTAGATACTTTATCTGTTCTTCCCTCATGTTTTACCTTTTATCTTGTGTTATAGTACATTTGTTTCTAGTTTCATTTCCCAAAATTTAAGTCTCTCTTCCTTATTCCCCTTCTGTCCTCCATTGCAAGGGTGGAGGAGGGGAACAGCAATTCTGTTCTCTTGCTTTTGGGATTCACCTTCAATATTTAAGCCAGGACAGTTATGGAGAAGGCATGACTTTCTCCAGTCCTGTTGCCTGCTGTTCCTCTCTGGATGTGCTGGACAGACCCTGCTCCTGACCCCTTAGCTTGATTTGTCTGGGGCTGTCAATGGACCCACCAACGCTGCCCTGCTTGGGTGGTATGGAACTGCCCTTCACAGGGAAGGATGATGCCTGTGCTGTTCTCATCCGTGATTCCCAGTTTGTTGCCCCTTGTAGAGAAGCTGTGCTGTTGCTACTCCCTGATGCCTAATTGCTTCTTCCTTGCCACTTACATTTTCCACTTTTGCTGTTCTCTCTCTTTATATCCCACTGTTGGCCACAAGCATCTAAGAACTGACAATGTGTTTTTTCTGAGGCCATTCTTCTAGTAATATCCTGTAGCAGAGCTTCATGTGACTCTAAGCATTTTGGTAAAGTGGCTGAATAGTCAGGTGAGCTATAGGAAAAGCTTTTTTTTTAACAAGTCTTGACATCCATGCAGGATATCCAGTGGATTTCTGGGTAGCCTTTGTTGGAGATAGGCATTTTGCAGAAAGAAACTCAGGCTTTCAACACTTGTTGAAAGTATTAAAACATGGAAAGCGCAAAGCTCTATTTTCCATTCCCTTTTCCTCTCTCTGGGCTTGGCATTCTGCTTCAAAGTTTAAAGCAGTGCAAACAATGGATAGAAGGGGTGCCATTCAAAAGACAGTAGCCCTGTGTTGTGTAGTGCAGTAGGTGTGCACACCAGCAAGTTCCTAGGGGTCTTTAGCTGCTCCAGTCCTTTAGCACTGTAAGAATAATTCTGGAATGGGTTCTTCTCCATGGCTTTTTGTTTCCCTATTCTTGGCAAACTCCATGCAAACCATCACAGGTGGCCTCCAAGAGCCTTTATGTGCACCCTAGAGGCCCTCATTGAATGTTTTTGGTGCCCCAGAGCTCTTCAAATACCTTTACTTTTAGCCAAAGGGCATCTGGGTACCTTTCTATTACATTTTCACTATTTTTTTCATCTTCAAAAGTACACAGCAGCACATCTTACAAACAAAACTATGGACAAACAAAAAACAGAAAATAAATAAAACAAAAAAACAACAACAACCCAACAAAAACCCACAAACAAACAAAACAACCCAGAATGAGGAAATGGATTATAAATTCCACATGTGCTTGAAGCCAGTTTCCCAGGGTACTGGGCTGATTAGTACATGTGCATGTTTGGATCCAGGAGACCCATAACCTCTACTTGCTGGAAACCCAAGAGATTTGATCAAGGGAAGAAAGACTCAGCATGTGCTCAGCTTCTTTTACATGTTCCCTAACATATAGGGTGCTATTGAAGCCAGAATAATGGACTAGAGGATCCAGGATGACTATTCTGTGATATAAGAACTTTCTTTCTTGCAGAAAACTTCAGGCCCTTCTCATGGAGAACTTTGCACCTTCCCTTGCACACAGTGCTTAGGAGCTATGTGCCAGATGAACATAGGTGTCCAGAGGACAGATGATCCAAAACATCAATGTTCTTTGTAGTAGTGGGATTGTAACAAGCCTTGGGGGGAGTGCTGAGGTGTAGCATGCAAGGTCTTGGCCACCTAGTTTCTTTGAAAAGTGGAGGACACAGGAGTTGAGGACTTTTGAAAGTGTGTGGAGTTCCTGACACTGTGGTTTCTTTTCCACTAACAATATTAAGGAATAAGATTTCGGGTGCAGGGCACCCCTCAGAATTGGGTTCCCTGCAGTGCAAGGTGGGTAGCCATGTCTAGTGAGGGTGCCAATTATCTGGCGTTTAGATTTGAGCTTTTTTAGTTGGTTGCAGGGAGGATTGCAAAATTAAGAGGAAGGGAAGGACAAATCCAGCTCAAGAGACAAAAAAACAAAAACTGAAATAACCACAAGCAAGCTAAACACAGTTTCTTCTTTCTTGTTCTTGTTGAAATCACCAAAATGTTAGGATTCAGTAACAAAAAAAACTCAGCATGAAGAAAAAAGTGGAATATGATGAATATTGCATTAACATTAAGCTTACAAAAAGCTAAATCAAGCTTTTAATTAATTAATTAAGCTTTAAATGAAACAACCAAGCACATACAATCACAACAGTCCCTGCTATAATTGCTCTGGGTTGGTTAATGTGCCATTATTACTGTTACAAGGTTTCTAAATCAGACCTTGACCTTGATGTGTTTGGAAAGCAACTTTAGTTCAATGACAAAGGCATTCCTCCTCTAGATTTATGTTTGCCACAAAGTGTTAAGTAGTGACTGTGGCCCTAGGCAATGAGCCTTCCTGCAGCAAAGACAAGGGCTTTCAGGTTTTAAAATCCCTACTTTGACAGATTTTGTTTTATGCTGTGACTATTTTGTTTTGCTGCTCTGGTCTGTTAAGCTAGAGCTGTTGTTTTTTTCAGTGTTTGGCAATGTGTAGTAAGGCTTTGGTAGAGAGGATTTGGTAGGGAGGCTTTGATAGCAGGGGAGGGGCCACAGGGGCAAATCCTGTGAGAACCACAAAATCACAGAATCTTAGGGGTTGGAAGGGACCTCAAAAGATCATCCAGTCCAACCCCGTGCCAGAGCAGGATCCCCTAGAGCACATCACACAGGAATGTGTCCAGGTGGGTTTTGAATGTCTCCAGTGAAGGAGACTCCACAGCCTCTCTGGGCAGCCTGTTCCAGTGCTCTGTCACTCTTACAGTAAAGAAGTATTTCCTCATGTTTACATGGAACCTTCTATGCTCCTCCTATGCACCTGTTGCCCCTTGTCCTATTACTGGACATCACTGAGAAGAGCCTGGCTCTGTCCTCCTGACACTCGCCTTTTACATATTTGTAAACATTGATGAGGTCGCCCCTCAGTTTGCAAGCTAAAGAGACCCAGCTCTCTCAGCCTTTCCTCATCAGGAAGATGTTCCACTCCCTTCATCATCTTTGTGGCCCTGCACTGGACTCTTTCAAGCACTTCCCATGAACTTTCAAGTCCTTCTTGAACTGAGGAGCCCAGAACTGGACACAATATTCCAGATGTGGCCTCACCAATGCAGAATAGAGGGAGAGGAGAACTTCCCTTGACCTACTAACCACACCCTTCCTAACAGACCCCAGGATGCCACTGGCCTTCTTGGCCACAAGGGCACATTGCTGGCTCATGGTCATCCTCCTGTCCATCAGGACCCCCAGGTCCCTTTCTCCTACACTGCTCTCCAGCAGGTCAGCCCCCAACCTGTACTGGGACATGGGGTTGTTCTTCCCCAGATGCAAGACTCTACACTTGCCCTGGTTGAATTTCATCAAGTTTCTCCCTGCCCAGCTCTCCAGCCTGTCCGGGTCTCACTGAATGGCAGCACAGCCTTCTGGTGTGTCAGCCACTCCTCCCAGTTTAGTGTCATCAGCAAACTTGCTGAGGGCACACTGTTCCCTCATCCAGGTCTTTGATGAAAATATTAAACAGTACCAGTCCCAGTACTGACCCCTGAGGGACTCCACTAGTCACAGACCTCCAACTAGATTCTGTCCCATTGACCACAACTTTCTGACTTCTTCCTTTCAACCACTTCACAATCCACCTCACTACCCAGTCATCCAGACCACACTTCCTTAGTTTAGCTACAAGGATGTTGTGGGTGATGGTGTCAAGATAAATCACACCCACTGCACTACCACCATCTATCCACCTAGTTACTTCCTTATAGAAGGCTATAAGGTTGGTCAAACATGACTTCCCCTTGCTAAAACCATGTTGACTGCTCATAAACATCACCAGAAAGACCCTGCTTTAACCCAGATTGCAGGATCATGTGCTAAAATGCCCTGTAAAAAAAAACATTGCTGTCCTGATTCTCTTACAATTTTATTAAAAAATAATTAATGGAAGCTCTTGATGGACAGTCCAGGTGTCCATTTGTATGAAAACTGTGGTCCTCCATGTACTGCAGAGGAGAACTTGCCATTTCACCACCAGCTGCAGGGGAACCTCTGCTCGGGCAGGGTATTTCTGGTGATGTTTATAGAATTTGTTTCAAACTTATTAACAATTACAATTTTGTTCTTCTCAACTTCTTCACTTCCTCCAGTATTTTCTTTAGATGTACCATCAGTTTCTTTGCTTCTTCAATTTGAGGTGCATGTGGAAAGTCAAGGTAGTGCACAAAGATGAGTACTTAAGGGGGTTCTGCCATGCCAAACCTCTGAGGTTTTCTTCTTTCAGACTTTTGCATGTTGGGACTGCAGTACTGGAGTGACCCTTAGCTGAAGAAGGAGGGAGGCTTTTGGCAGGCCATGGTTTCTAAAAATCAGTTTACTAGGGACCTACAGTCAACAATACACTCTTGTTTGTGCATTATGATATTTTTCCCCATAGTTAATGAATAGTGAAGTGTCATCTTGGTCATCCTCTTGTCATCTTTGGTTCAAAAGACACTAACTCAGTAAGAACTGCCTCTTAGTGAAGGGCCCTGGTTCTATTGTGGTGTTTCCGGCATGAGACGAGTATCACAGCACAAGGCCCAAAAGCTCTTAAAACCAGAAAGGCCTAAGGTATCTGGAAGTGATTCATCACACAACAGAGAGAAGATGTGTTTCTCAAATTACAGAAAAGTCTCAAGGTTCATACCTCAGCATTGGACATGTAACATTTTATACATGTATTAGCTCATTTGTTTATTTAGTAATTTCTGACATTCCCAGAAGTGCAGGAACTGGAAGCAAAAGAGAGTTGGTTTAGAATGCGATTTGCCCTACATTCTTTGCAGATGAAGAAACAAAAACAGTGTAATAAAATTCAATCAGAGTGCAAGAGACAGCTCAAAGAGATGCAGCAGCCCCTAAGAACAGAGGGAGGCTTTATTCAGGCTTCTATTCGGAGTAGTGTTAGATTAAGTGCTTCTTTCCAATTAATGCACAGGTCAATTATGGAGCTAGCCTGCAAAAGGGATCATAAATACTAAAACTGATGAAGTGTGGTACTAGCTTGCCGAGAAAAAAATCACACATACTTGGCAAGTTTTCTTTCTCCCACAGAAAATGTCTTTTCTTAAATGTTTTAACTTAATTTCATTTTTAGAAACCTCAAAATATCTAAAAATGTTTGTGTTTGTTCTCTGTTTCTAAGTCAGTCAAACTCACTCAAAATAAGACGTGTCATTTACATTAAAAATCCCTCTGCATTATATTTTGCAAAGCTGTATGTCGTGGTGTATTTTATCTACAAAAGTATTTATTAATGTTTACTGTTTGGTTTGTTTTTTTGGTATAATGATAAAGCAGAATCCTGCTTTGAAAGCAAGGATTTATCATGGGATAAAATTAAACAGAGGAAAATAGCACAGGTGTTTCCTGTACCACCTTATTTTTAGGACACTGTAAAGTTAGGTTATTTTATTAAAAACATAAACATGTAGAACAAATGATCTTGAAAGAGAGCTCTAGAGGTCACCATTCCTCTTTGAACTGCTGCTTAAAGCAGAATCAGCTGGGAGGTCAAAACAGGCTGTTTACGATGTTTTCTAGTCTAGTCTTGAAACCTCTCTTCCTGAATCACAGCTGGACTGCACAGCCGGTGACCCCCTTCTTGAGCAGGGATGCCTCACAAGGTTTGAGGTTCCTTACCTGAGACTAAGAGATCATTTCTTTCCCAAAACAGAGAGATCCCTTACCCATGACAGACCCTCAGTGACTGATTGCATGCTGAATTTGTACTAATGAATTGTTACTAATCAATGCAGCTGATCAATGTCAAGATGAACATAGTATAGATAATTCAATTAGGCATAAACCGTGGTCCAAGCCTGAGAATAAGATTAGACCTAGTCACTCCCAGGCTCCATAAGGAGTTTGGAAAGCAAGGGGCTCCTGAACCTCATGATCCACAAGGGTCTTCCTTACTACTTGTGTCTCCAGTTTCAGTGTAAAACATTCTAACTCAGTTTGCTTTTATTTTAGTAAAAACATTTTTTCCTCTTGACTCGTTGGCTTTTTGTTCCTTCAGCTCATGAAAATAAAAAGATGCTGGAGGTTACTATTACCAACAAGCACCCTGAACCTTGAACTGCTCAGTAACTTGTCTTCAGTGGCACGTATTTTCAGCTAATTTAAGTTCTTCGTAGCTCTTACAGCATGCCATGAGCCTTTGGAGGAAAAACACAAACAAACACTTGCAAATATAAATTTGTAAAGCAATGTCAGATCTCCAAATCTGTGCAATATGAAAATGGCCTGATTATCACAGAGGGTTTTCATCTCTCCCACTAAACTCTTAAGGAAGCCATGGGTGCTTGTCTTCTCTTCAGACGACCTCTGGCAGGCACCTTAGTGTTACCCAAGGTGCACCAATCTTCTGGCATAGCCAGATAGCTAGGAATACAGATTTACTGCTAAGAAGTGCTTCTCATGGGATTCTAATTATTTTTTTGTTGGTGTTTTTTGTTTGCTTGTTTGTTGGTGGTGGTCTTTTGTGGGTTTTTTTTGGTGTGTGTGGGTTTTTTAAAAATAAATTATATTCTCTTTTAAACTTTTTTTCCATAGCAGTTACTCATAATGTAGGCATCTGTCAGAAGCAAGGAACTGTCATAATCACAGATACAGGGAGCAATAAAGGTGATGGAATTGCAGAGGGACCATTCACCAATTGCTTTCAGCCATCAGTACCTACACCCTTGTAGGAAGTGAACTAGATAAAAGGCAACATTTTCAACTTAATGTACATAATGCCAGGAGATTAAAACAACATGGAGTGAGTCCTAAAAGCCGAAATATCTCAAGCATTCTCTAGGGAAGGCAGGCCTTCAAAGATGAGGAAGCTGTAAGCTTGATACCAATCATGTTTTACCTCATGGAAAAGATATTTTTATTTTATTACTAGTTAAGATTATTTTATTTTATTATTAGTTAAGATATTG
Source organism: Chaetura pelagica (assembly GCF_000747805.2). Taxonomy (NCBI): domain Eukaryota; kingdom Metazoa; phylum Chordata; class Aves; order Apodiformes; family Apodidae; genus Chaetura; species Chaetura pelagica. Next base: position 1,170,536 of record NW_009952160.1, read on the forward strand.
CTGAATGTAGGCTGCCAAAACAAAGATAAAACATAAATCATTGCAGATGCTTTAAGCCCTTCTTTAGAGCTTTGAACAATTAAAGAAATATTTTATTGAAATTGTGGTAATAGTTCTCTTAAGGTCTGGAAAAAAAGAGCCAATTATTCACTTTTATCAATTAGTGATACCACTAAACTGTAACTAAACCCTGTATATGCGTTATACCTGTAATAACTATATTATAGTGAAAAGATTCTGTAAAATTTTGGACAGCGATTTTTATTTTTTTTTTAATCATACTGTAGAAACTCTAACTTTTTAACAACTCCAGCAAAGCTGGAGCTTCAATTCTGTTCAATTCTGTTATAAATGATGTTATACAAAACGGCACCGAAACCCTTATTCTTCTAATGTCGGACAGATTCAAGTAAGTTCTCCTGTGAAGTTTTCTCCATGCCTAACTTCATCTGCATGAATGTATGAATGTATGAATGTATTATCTTAAAATCAGTTTTAACAGGAAAATCCAGATATTGAATGTTCTGCATATGTAATGAAGTACATTCACAGGAACGTATCATAGTAAGGATTTTGGACTGGGAAAAATTTAAGAATGGTGAAAGTAACTGGTGGGAATCTCAAAAAAAAAAGGACAAAAGACTGTAAGCACAGCAGAGTCAGGCATGTGATCGTGTTTCTTTAATATACTGAAATACAGGCCTAGCAGTGTCGGTGCTTAGAATCAAAGCTGTCAGGACATCTCAAGCTATTCAAATAGAAGTTTTGCTGGTTAAAACCTTACTACAGGGTTTTCCTTCGAGGATGGGCTGTTCCCGGGTGTGAAGTCCTGCCCAAGAACACCTTTGTGAGTGAGTAAGTAAAACTCGGCTCTATGCCCAACATCAGAGCTAGTATTAAACTCCCAGAACTTCGGTGTGAAACGCAACTACAACCCAGTTTGTGCCTCAGGGCTGTGAAACACACTGAAGTGCAGGAAAACCCGCACTGCCAGGCTGACGGAGCCGGCGGGAACACGCGCGGGCCCGGCCCGGGGCTGCCCTTGCGGGCCCAAGGACAGTGAAACCTGGATTGATCCCAGGTCCTTCAGACTTCCGAGTTCTTCTGCGTTAATCAACTCCCATCTTCTCCTTTCCAATAATCGGCAATTAAAACGTTCACCTGCTAAAGGGAAAAAAAAAAAAAAAAAAAAAAAAAAAAAATTTAAACAGCAAAACAACAGAACGGCAAAAAAAAA
>NW_009952160.1:1172228-1178507 GCF_000747805.2 Chaetura pelagica
GCAGCCCCGGCTGGCGGGGGCGGTGGGTCCGGGGCCGCTTGCACAGCAGGGTGGGAAGGAGCGTGACATGAGTCTCTGGTGGGAAGGAGGACCCGTCTGAAGCTCTGAACAGCGTCACCTCCCGTCCAGGAAAAGTGGAAATGCAAGACAGGAGAATTCAGGGTAATCGAAACAACGTTTCAGGCGGTTCCTGGAAGCCGGAAAGCTCTCAGAGTTACCCGTTGGTTGACAGAAGTGCTTGAAACAGCGATGTGCGTATATTGGCAGCTTTGAGATGACCATACAGTGACATTTGTTGGCATCCTGGTACTGCAGTGTGTGCGCATCCAGTTCTTGGGACCGAAATGATGCCACGTGAACGCCACGTTACTGCTCCTGCTGTATTAGTAACACATTCTATCAGTCCAGGACAGAGCAGGAAACGAATCTCTCACATCAAACTAAAGAATGTCTGGTTAGACACAAGGCGATAGCCAGATACAGAATTAGGACAAATCACTGGGTAAAACAACAGCCTTTCTGTTGAAAATGCTTTTATTACAGGTGGATTTTTAATTTTTTTTTAATTTTTTTTTTTTGGTAAATGACAGGCACCCTGGATAGCCATGACTAAAGCTTGAGGTAGAGTTTGCTGCATAATGTTTTGATTCCTCAGTGACCTGACAGTTCAGAGTACAAAACTTCTGCCAAATTCCAAAAAACCCCATGCAGTGAAAAGTATAATTTTTTTTTGTGTTATGCTTGAGAAGCATATTGTCATTGCCTTGTTGACCCCCTTGTGATAGGAGAATAAAGTTGTCTGTCCTGCTGAGTGAGGTCTGTAATGTGGTGTTAGTGATCCCTTGTGGGGTGCAGAGAAATAAAGGATATGGGCCACGTGCTAGGCAGGCAGTCTGTGAACAAAGTCTCAATTTGTTTCCTGTACATCAGAATGTGCTGAGTACAGTCATTACACTTCTTGCAGATGCTTTTTTCTCCTCTGCTACAAAAGCTGTGAAGTGGAATTTATGATCAGCAGCTGTGCTCCAAGCCTGTTCATTGAAAGTGTATGGGAAACTAACAGCAGGGACAATCCCCTCAGGATCCCACTTGTACAGTTCCTTTGCAGTGTTTGCAAAGATATTTATAAGAACTTTAACACAGTGATCTGATACTGCTTCTTCCATCTTGGAGAGGTGTTACGAAAATCCTCTGTTAAAGTTACTGGAGAAGTCTCAGACCAGAATAATCCTGGAAGAGAAAAATACTTGCTTTAAAACTGAAGAAGAGATTGATGCATTGAAGAATAAATGATATGTGAATCTGTAAGATTAGAGAAGTTTGTATCATGAGATGGTCTGCAAAGTAAACATGGGAGCTGGAATATTACAGCTGCAGGGCTAATCACACAGCATGAAGGTAAACTAAAAATGCAAAAACTTAAAACAAGTTATGCCAGATACAGACCAAGAAAGACAGACCAAATAAACACAACTTGGTGTGTTTTGCTAACCTTCTGTTACAGCTAAAATGTCAGGTGTAATGCTTTGTGGAAATGACTGTAGAAAGCAAAGGGAGGTTTAAGTGTGTGTATGTTTAATGTATACAGAAGGTGTCCATTGTATCTGTAAAAGTGTCCTTTCAAAGGTGTTGATCTACCACTGCAAGCTCTGCAGAAGACTATATATACCATGATCAAATGGTACCTCTTAACTACAGGAACTGTGGTAATGTTTTGCTCTTACAATTATACCAGTTTGCTCAAGTTTATGATTAATAACTTTGGCAGGAAATCCTAAACAGATAAATGTTTTAAATGGCTTTCATCAGTAGTGTGCATTTTCACTAGATTTCGTGTACAACCTTCACACATAAAGGCACTATGTTGTATTATAAGTTTGCAAATCAGTTCCAGAGTTGATCTGGTACAGCTGGATTAACTTTCCCAGTGAGAATGTCCCCAAGATCTGGTCCACAGCCCATCCCTTTGCAGACATCTTTTACCAGAGGCCCTTCAAAAGTGCCCCAAGATTGACTCATGCAGTTTATTAATTGTTCTGGCAGTCTGCTTCCTGCTGCCCTTTTCATAAAGTGCTACAGGGTCCTTTTTAGCCATGCCATGGGAAGAAAACTGGTCATAGCAGATGTTGCCAAGGAAGCACTTTAGGAGGGTTAGGTGAAATAAACCATCATCTGACTATTGATACATTTACGAGAGGCATTTTGTAAGAGAGTCCAGGTGTACAGAATTTCCATTTGAAGCCACATTTGCTGTGGCCAGAGGTTGTGAATCACTAGTTAACCAAAGTTCAGAGAGCAGCTACCTCACATATTCTTATGTGAGAGATCATTACATGGCTACATTTTTCCTTATAGCTAGAATAAAAGAAGTATTGTAATGAATCACTCTTGGACAACATAGTCTGGGATTATAGTTAGACCTTGGGCATTGATTAAGCATAGAACTATACTTCTATAGCTTTGAAGGTTCTTAGTAAAATCCACATAGCACTTTTGTACACAAAAGGACTTGCTCAGATTACTTCCTGTGAATGATTAAGACACAAGAAGATAAGTCATATTATACAATGGAAGAAATTTGAAATGCAGTCTGACAATAAATGCATGCAATTCTTCTGTAAAACAACCCCTGTCCAGTATTTTCTACAAGATACCATACAGAATATGAAAAAAATATCTAAAATAGGAAAAAAAAATATATTCTCCAGCTATTCTAAGTGGGAATTACAACGACAAAATATAAATTTTAAACCTACTGCTGACTCAGCCTTAGTGTAAAACAAAGTATGCAGCTTCCACAAAAGGTTTATTAAGCTGCTACAAGTAATTTTAAAAGCAGCATTATTTTCTTTGTTTATAGGTCTAGAGACAGTTAGTTTCAACAGAAAGATAGCTATTCTTAATTTTTAATGCAAATTCACAATCATCATTAAATGCCAAAGCAATTCTTCCCTTACAAGTTTTGAAAATAAGAAACCAACATAGTTACCAATAAATTGGAAGGGCTAGGGTGTTGGAAAATACATGCTAGACACATTCTTTGGGCATATCCAAAGGAAAATCTTTCACGAACCCCATCCAGTGTGAGAGTGTAAGGATGGGTAGGCCAACATGTGGTCCCTATTACTCCTTCATTCTTCACTTGTATCTTAATAGTGGGGCTACAGAGAAAAATGGAAATGATAAGAAACAAACAATTCCATGAACCACTTTATCTTTCTGCTCCTAGCATTGTCTCACACAACTGTATTTCTTAGCTACAGCTTCTGTACTGTGTCACATATAGAAGCTTCAGCCTAATGTTTTGAAAAAGCTTTTATTTGAGGTGCAATCATAGTAACTTGTTGGAAGAATGAAGAGATACAAGTGACACCACATATCTGTCCCAACATAGTTCATTAAAACAAATCTTGATCAGTACAACTGGATGACCTAAGTGTTACCTATTTTAACTCTTTACTACTCTCTAATAGAAGTAAGAGATTGTCTACATTTACTTTTGTAAAAGTCAAAATGAAAAGTTTATTTCAGCCATAGTAAACAAAGAGAAGACAGTTTGCTGTTCAAATAAAACTTGATCATGGAGAAATTTGCAAACAAATGCCTCATCAGGAAGAAATCAGGATGATCTTTAGTATATTCAGTCTGCCCACCTTCCCAGGTGTTGATTTAATTTCCTACCAAAAAATACTGTTGTTAGTGAACACAACATTGTACAGAATACTAGAGACTGAAACAGCTCCTTAGAATATCTTGTTACAGTGGTACTTCACCGGGATTTTACACTTGAAGTGGGAAACCTGCAGCTAAACACACCCTGTTCTTGACAGTAGTGAAAGGCTCAGATGCCGCTCAGACAGCAGGACATCTGCACTTAAGATTAAAATGGGGAAAACAAAAAGTAAATGTGAGCAGGTAAATGATGATGCCAATACGGGCAGCTGAACTAATGAAAACCAGCCAGAGCATGTCTGGACATTTCTCTGTCCTTAAAACAAACAAACAAAAAAATATTGCTGCTATTATGTGCTTTTGCAGACTGACCAACAATCTACTTGTTTAGGTAGTACTGGGATTGGTAAACTAGAAATACAGATTAATATGGAAATATATATTCCATGCATGGTAGATGAAACACCTGAAGCTTTATGAACAGCCATACAAGGCGTTCTCTTGCAGTCACCAAGAATTCTTACTTCCCAAAACCTCTTAGGGACAGGCAAAATTTAGTATCTGATGGATGCCTGGGAACACACACCTTAAAGACTTTTCATTGTAAATGAACGAAAGAAGGATCAAACCTGCCTGCATGGAAAATGAATTATAAATGGCTTGTTTGCAGAGGATCTAAGACTCTCGTAAATAGTAAGATAGATGGTAACAGTCAGCCCCAGAAGCAATGCGAGCTATCTCCACCATCAAACTTTAGTATAAAGACTTAACTGAAACCAGAGGGGAAAAATTTAAACTGTTGCAGATGAGAATTTTAAGCCTGTAAATATGATTAAATAAAAGTTAACGCTGCCTAAGTAGACTGTCAAAAATCCTAATCATGAAAGCTACCAGGTAAGTATTTTCTGTCTTGCTTATTTTAGAGAGATCTGAGATACCCTGAACAAAAAAGCATGCCGACTAATGATGTCATGTTAGACATACTCAGCCATTGTGCCCTAATACAGCTACACTGACAGTGAACTAGGTCTAGTGGGACAGCTCTCTCTATGCTTTACTGCTGTATCTATGTGCTACACAAGCAGCAAGAATCAGTCACTGGTTGGAGATGCTCCAAATTCTAGCTTTTCACCATTGGAAGACGCACAGTGCACATGAACAACCTTTTAAGACACCACTCCACTGACTTAACATCTGCTTTGACAATTAAGCTCAAAAGGAGAACCACTCAAAACTCTCCAGATTCTGGGAAGATGAAGAGTTAAGAAATTAAGCAGAATTAATTGAGTTTCAGCTGACATTAAGTAAGCCTGAGACTCAAGTGGAGCAACTATGCCTACAGTGAGATCCTAACAGATACTCTGGACAGATTTTGGTTCTGAATTAATGCTTTCATATAAACCTGTTTAACTGGAAAAAATACTCAACGTTGCAAGAACAGAGAAAAACTGAAGGAAGAGATATAGCTCCAACCACATGATGCCAGACTAGGTATCTTCCCTAATTATCACAGTGTGTATTAAATTTAAATATCTAAGAGTTGAATGTTTTTATGGGTAAACTTGAGTAAAAGTAATACTGTCAAGAAAAACAGAGCAGAAAATTACACATAACCTTTAGTTTAATTTGCCAGATAGAAGGTATGTACAATCAGTGTGCATTGTAACAATTCTGTCAATAAAGCAATTAAAATATTGTAAAATATTAACTGGCTGCATAGAACATTTGACATTATTGCCCATGTGGAAGGGGAAACACAAATGGATTTACAATAAATTTTGGCTGATTTGGATTCTTAATTGTTCAGATATTTAACACTCCTTTGTTAAAATCAATGCACCTGGAAAACTTCCCAGAGCACAGTTTCTCTCCGTATTTCTTTCTATTTTGTGGATGAATTTCTGTACAGCAATGGACATGGAAAAATACTAGAGCTGTTCGTGCAGGGAACAGAAGAGCTGTACGAGCAAGAAACAGGAGAAAAGGACACTTTAGTAACAGGTTAAAGGAACTTTGTAACAGCAGAATACAAAGAAGGAACTGAAGCAGGACCAGTTAGAGATGCTGATGCCACAAAGACCACAAAGAAGACCATATTCAACAAGATGCAGGTTTAGCAGAAGAAGTATCCAAATAGTAACTTACTACAGCGCCTAAAGTAGCAAAGTTATAGCTCGTCATAACGCGTGAGCAATAAGTAATTACTAACCAATCAGTTAGCATATTGAAGACGTAATGATCTTTGTAATAAACCTATATATGCTGATGTACCTAACAATAAAATGGAGCATTCACCATAACTCTGTGAGTATTGTGTGTCTGACTCTCGCTCACCACAACATCTGGCGCCCGAACAGGGACCCGGGACTAACTTGCTGCACTACAGATGCAACGACATTGACGTGCGGACCCTGTGGAATGAGCCTAGAGATGCAGACGGCGTTGAAGGCGGAGCGCTGAAGAGACGCAGACAGCGTTGACGGCGAAGCCCCTCGTCCTTCCTACGGTAAGGCTGGGCTGTTTTTGTGAGGGAGGAGGCTAGCATTATTTTTTTAAGTGTGCACACTTGCTAATATGGAAGCAGAATTTGCTGCAGCGGAACGGCTG
>NW_009952160.1:1181270-1194968 GCF_000747805.2 Chaetura pelagica
TCCTAGTAAGTGGATCCGACCTGCAAATGTTAACACCACTGAAATGTCCACCACTGAAGATACAGCCCCTGCACACACTTGAACAGAGGGAGGCATTAAAAAGCTACCTGTTTATCTAGGTTTGTCCTGTGCCTCCAACACAGATTACAACTAAGGAACATGAAAGGGGAGTTAAAACACTGATTCTCAGCATGTTGCCATTGAAGCCTGAGTACAGGCCCAACCAAAGTATATTAATACCATCTCTATAGTATTATTTGACCTTTTATTAGATATTAATTCTGTAAGACATGTAATATAGTATATTAGTATATAGATATAGTATATCCATAGTATAGAGCTGTTATTGGCTTTTTGCTTTTGGCACAAGGACATGGCTGTGAAGATTATGAAGTCATGTGTTGCATGAATTTGCCTGATCATTTCACTCTAATATATAAACAGCTAGTTACCTTACAACAGCTTATTGCTAACTTACAACAGAATTCTGGATTAGAGCTCACAGGTTGGCTAAAGTCATTAGGGCTCAGCCCATGGATGACTTCTCATTTACAACATTTTATAGCCATTGGTACAGTATTAGTAGCATTATTACTTTTATTACCATTTTTGTTTTATTGTACCCAGAATCAAATGCATTGCATATCAAATTCAGTATCTGTGCCTTTTCCTTGTAATCTAAAAGGGAATTGTTGAAGGCTGGTTAGCCAAACAAGGCCGTGGATCCACAGAGGTATTATGGGATGAAGCCAAGTGCTGAACATAACAAGGGTAGTGTGTCCTTCAGCAAAAAGTTAATACAGTGAATTTGTAGTATGTTAAGAAGTGTTTTGTTTTAGCCTACGATTGTAAAAGCTTTGATAAGAATTTCATAGCTAACAGGCTTTATACTAAAAACTAACAGGAAATATTGAGTGCCTTAGTAACTAATATGAATGTTGTTTTTATAGGATCACGCTGCTATTGATCTTATTGCTAGCACAGAACCTTAGATATGATTCTAACAGAATGTGCTGTATGAAAATGTATGTAATAATTTAACCTATTTACAAGTAGTTCACAAGTAGTTGCAAGCTTAACAAGGAAACATGAAGAAGATTGCCGTCATCAACTCTCCACTATATCTGACCTGGGACTGCCTGTGATCACTGAAGATAACCGAGTGATTGATGGGAATTAGTGTAAGAAAGAATGGTTATTGTTGTAGCATCCAGAATTGTATCATGTATTCTTTATGGTTAATAAGGCCTTAACTTGAGTCTGGATTGTTCTTAAAGAAAAAGGGGGAATTGTGGATGAATTTCTGTACAGCAATGGACATGGAAAAATACTAGAGCTGTTCGTGCAGGGAACAGAAGAGCTGTAGGAGCAAGAAACAGGAGAAAAGGACACTTTAGTAACAGGTTAAAGGAACTTTGTAACAGCAGAATACAAAGAAGGAACTGAAGCAGGACCAGTTAGAGATGCTGATGCCACAAAGACCACAAAGAAGACCATATTCAACAAGATGCAGGTTTAGCTGAAGAAGTATCCAAATAGTAACTTACTACAGCGCCTAAAGTATCAAAGTTATAGCTCGTCATAACGCGTGAGCAATAAGTAATTACTAACCAATCAGTTAGCATGTTGAAGACGTAATGATCTTTGTAATAAACCTATATATACTGATGTACCTAACAATAAAATGGAGCATTCACCATAACTCTATGAGTATTGTGTATCTGACTCTCGCTCACCACAACACTATTTCATTACAAACACTCACAACACTGGGAGTTTAACAGGGAAAAAAAATCCAACTAAAATAACTCCCCGAAACCAAAACATGTATCTAAAGTATCCAATAAAAAAGGAGCCCTACATGGAATAAAATGTTCCCTTACCCCATTTTTACATTCTGAACAGTGATTCCATCAAGATATTTTATTAAAACACGTTGGTACACAAATGTGGTTTTGTACTTTTGACAAGAAGGCCTGAGCTGCTGAGGAAAGGAACAGTTAGAAAAACCCTGCAAGGGGAAAAAAAACCTCATTTAATTAATTCACAATAATTTACAGCCATGCCTATGTGGGTTTTAAATTTTTTTTTTATTTTTTAAAAAGGCATTATAACTGATCACAAACATGAGAAATTCTGGCTATTTTACAGATCTAGGTACAGAATTTAAATATTTGAGCTTGTGATGAAAAGCGGCAAGGAGGTTGCAGTGTGCAATGTAAACAAGTAGCTTTGGAGAGTGAAAAAAAGTCCTTGAGAGTTCTTTACTAAGAAACAAAAGAAAATAAACTCCTTGTTCCTTCCTGAAATATAAGCACAGGTCAGTGTTCAACAGTTAATTTACAAACATAATTTAAAATGTGTTCAGCCCAAAACCACTATGACATGAAGAGTTTTATAGTAAGATCCAGTCTGGAAGGGGCAGTGTTGAGGTCCCTGTAAAAGTAAACATCTTCCATTTCTTAAAAAAGAGTGCCACGACATTTGCAGCACAGTGCAGCATAAACTTTAAATACAAAAATATTTTTCTTCTGTTGGAATAGACCTTGCATCCTGGAAAGAAGTAACAATACTGCTACTGACAGAATATCCAGTCAGTATCTTTCAAGTCATGTAAGGCAATTGCTGTGTTAAGTTTACTGTATATGGCTAAAAGGAAGTCCAGAAAATGTCAGTCTTTGTTATGTTTTCCGGCTACTCCACGTATGTTCAGGTGTACTTTTGTGATCCGATGAGAGTTCAAATGGAGATCTGTGTCCTAGGGGAGATCTGGAACCATATGGAGACCTCTGATCTAATGGTGACCTTGGGCCACTACCCGAAGCTCTGTGGTCCATTTGCCAGTCTGAGTGGTACCTGTAATCTCTGGAAGATTTATGATGACTGTACTCTGAAGTGGAACGGTGATCTGAATGTATCCTGTGGTCTGAATGGGAACGGTGATCTGTATGAGCCCGGATGTCTTTTAAACTTCCTTCCAGGTTTGACCTGTGGTCTCTGCTCCTGTAGTCATCTAACTTTCTATGTTTACTATCACTGTAGTACCTAAAAAACAGAAATAATCTGTATTAGTGTTACTGAACACACCTTAAGAACCACAATTATGTCAGATCAACAGAACTCCATTACAGTGATAGCATCTTTGCAATCTTGCATTATTCAAAAAAAGATGTTTTGGTTCTTCCTACAAGCATACTACAAAACCAGGAAAGTAATTCTGAACAGATTTGAAAATTGCTGAAGAAACTCACCTGCTGTCTTGTTTGTAGTGATCCCAGTCTCTGTGATCTTTTCCATTGCTAAAGGCTGAATACGGCCTTTTCCTAGAGTCATTTTTCTTGTAAGCATCTCCCTGATGCCTATCTTTATGATGATCATGATACTGTGAAAAATGTCTATCAGAAGAGTAACTGTCCCTGCTACTGTCATCATGGTTTGTATTCTCCTTCAGTCTTTCCACATCTATTTAACAGAGCAGAGGTGAAAAGGAAATATCAAAATCTTCATTTAATTCAAACAATACTTAAACCTGTCAGATGTAAAGCAGCATTATTTGGCAGAAGCAAGATCTAAATAGTTGAAAGACAAATGCACTAATGTGACTGAACTGAAAGAAACCAAAGTAGTAAGAGGGAACCAAGCTAGAATGTAGATGTGTAGGACTCAGAAACTGAACTTCTCAACCTCTCCATTCAGTATGTGAAGCTAAGTGTGGTCCAAATGAGCAATGAGGAGAGATGCCTTTGGTAGAGCAATTTTAGACAGAGTGGTAGCAACAACCTCTCTAAGAAGGGAAGGCCTTAGCATGAGTAAGTTTTAAACCTTGCTAATCAAAGGCTTTCAGTGGTATTAATAAAATACAGTATGTTGATTTTAAGTCCAGGAAAATGTTATATAACACAAGATAAAAGCACATATTACAATAAAGCAGATGTGGGAGCATAGAAAAATCAGTGTTGCTGTCAACAGAAAAAGCCTATGTAACTAATTACAAACTATGATTCAATTAAACTACAACATCAAGGAACAGACTGCTTTCTTACATAGCAGTGACATTACAACAAACAGGCACAGAATTCCCAAGAAATGTACAGGTTTTGAGTAGACCTTCCTCCGTCCCCAAAATTAAACACATAAAATGTTTCCAAAGTTTTTCTAAAGCATGGTCATGTAACTTGCTACTGAAATGTGTGAGTACCAGCTTCAGTCTTCACTCAGCTGGATTTCATCAGCCAACTATTAAAGTTTTGCAAATAACCCCCCCTATGATACTTAGCTTTAAGGGAGACAGATCTAGGAGATGTGAAATGAAATAAACACAAAAACTAAGATATAAAAGTCAAGAATATATTAAAGTTTTCTTACCTGGGTTTCTAATTACATGCATATTCACATTGCTGCTAATATTCTGGTCATTGTGCTGCTAAAAGAGACAAGTACAAAACCACATTGCTAATCCTGAAGTTCATCTGAATTAATTAGCAAGATATCCTAACAAAAGGGAATACTTTATCAAAAACACAAGTGCTACTTGAAGTGTATTTCTGCATTCATTCTAATAATTTAAACCTAACTATAATAGTTGAAATATATATTTGTGTATTTAGAAAGGGTCTGAAAACATTACCTGACACTCCTGGCGTTTTTTGATTGCATGTTTATACAGTTTGTGCAGCTTTCTGGCATCAAATTCTGTAAACTTAGAGACAAAAATCCACAAATTCCTGAGGAAGAAGAAAAGAGAAGTTCTAATTCTTCCACAAATTTGTTTTTCTTTTATTATGCAGACTTAATTTTAATTAATATTATGTAGACTTAATGGAAATTATTTTGAACACTACTTGAGTAAACCAGAAATAGTATAAAATTTACAGAGTACTGCTGAGCTGCACATCAAACATTATCTAGATGTATTTCAAACATTTGAAAGTTTAATTCCTTTAACAATTTGTCACTTCGTAATATTTATTTTAAGTACTTCAGAGTGCAAAATGCATGGAAAGTACTAATAACAACTGTGTTACTAGAATGATCTGTGAAACTGCTTAAAAATGTAGCTATCAGTTTTTGTATTCTGTAAGTTATTTTTTTAAATCGCAAGTAATCACTCAGTAAGTAAAAATTTAGGAAAGTAAAGAACTTGGAATCTCTTCCAGTGTAACATATTTGACCTACAAGCATTATTGCATGAAAGTATCAGTGAGAGAATTTTTCCACAGAACTCTAAAGTCTGGTGAAAGATTTTGAAAACAAATGAGAACTGTGAGAGAGGGCAAAAGTGGCATGAAAATAAATTTATGACTAATCTATGCTCAAAGGAATGAAAGAAGAACAAATGAAGTTTTGCTGTCAAGATGCCAAAATCCTGTAGAAAACATTTGTGCCTGTGCACAGGTAACAGATCTAAAGTCAAACTTAGTCAAATTTACCGGTTGTGTCCTTAGAAGAGACTATGGAACACTAGTGTTCAGAAGCACTTGAAGTGTGCAGGCTCAGGAAACAACAATCTGTTCCTCCACTGTGATTATTTAAATATTGTGATTTTGGTCTAGAGGTCTGCAATAGCTGACAATCAGTCTATGGTGTGCCTAATGTCACTTGTCTAACTTCATATTAGCTAGGTTGCTTAACTACACTTATTATTAAAGATTGCTGAAATGGGTAATTTAACAGTCTACATATAATACTGTGGCATAGTTATGATTAATATCTCTATTAGGAGTTTCCACTTGGAGAATGTAACTTCTACAAAAATGTATAAAAATAAGATCCAGTTTTTATATCTCAGATTACCATAGTATTTTCAAGTAAATCAAGTAAAGTCAGCAGAAGCATTTCACACTAACAGAAGTCTCAAGGAAAATAAAATCAAACACTTAACAGATTTTTATAGATGGAAGCCAAGGATGTATTTTCAACCACAGAAGATTAAAGTGCACATTCTGATAAAGGTAACTGAAATTGCATTTAGAATTTAATAATGAAGTGTAAGCTGTTTAGAAACCAACAACTTCTCTTTATATTTTTAAATTGTTACCTCAAAGATACAAACATCTTTTTCAGTTTAGAAATACATTTGAGGATGTCATGATAAATACTTACTGTAAGTAATAGTTAATATGTAATTTAACTTGAGAGCCTACTTAAAAAAGAATAAAGAATTCTGCAACTCAAAATCATACAAAATTCAACACAAAGAGAGAACTGGAATTTCTGCAGGACTTAGAAAAACCTAAAACAAACCATCTCAGAGTTGAAAAGGAAGATAGATTTTCCACTAAACAGTGTAAGTAACAAGTTATCTAGTGTTTGCTTTCACTAGTAAGAATGACACCATGTACTGGAAAAATGCACTGCTGTGCTGTATGAAGAAGTGAATCCACTGAAAGTCAGAACCACCTATAATAATATTTTTATAGAGTCATATTTTAAATAGCAGAAAGGGAGAATTAAAAAAAAAGTAAAAAACTATTCTGCTTAACAGAAGCAATTATATATTTTCCTTTTTTGAGAAAAATGAAGAATAAGAACTTACTTTCTCCACTGTTTAATTAGTTCAGGATTTGTGTACTCCTTTAGGCATTCGGTTATGTGATCCCCAATTTTGATTAGACACTGTCTAGTATGTTCCAGCTGCTCTCTTTCAGAAAGGCCCTTCTCTGGTCGATCCAGCTGTTTCAATGCTGCTTTGACAGGCCTCATTCTTTCTTTGCACTGTAAAATAGAAAAAAGAAATATATTAATTTGAAGAGAAAAAAATCTAAAACATGACCCACCCTTTAGCGTGATATGTATACGTAGAGACAATAACAGTATTATTGCATGCCAAATGAAACACGAGACTTGCTTACTGCTCTTAAAAATGGTTTACAGGTTTCTTTTGAAAAAAGTTGTCTTTTAAACCCAGCTAGAAATGTACTTCTTTACAAATGTACTACATTGTATGAAATACAGATACTAAGGATTTAAGAAAGCACTACCTTCACATAAGGGATTTTCTAAGGAAAAAAACTCTTATAATCGGGTTTTACAATAATTTAAAACTTTAAGCACAGGTGTATAGCACAAGACTTACACCCTGAATGTTACACAAACTCAGTGTCAAAATTAAATATGAGTGTTCAGTACATCTGAAATAAATGTTCTGCAACAGTTAAATCTGGCATTCAGCAAAGGAATGCCACTTGTCACTGGTCTCCATATGGACATTGAGACATTGGCTGCTACTCTCCGAGTCTGACCATCCAGCCAATTCTTTATCCACCAAGTGGTCCCCCATCGAACTGAATCCATATATTTCCAATTTAGAGACCAGGATGTAATGGAGGACAGTCTCAAATGCTTTGCACAAGTCCAGGTAGATGACATCAGTTGCTCTCTCCTTGTCCACCAACACTGTGATATTGTAAAAGCCCACAAAATCAGTCAGGCACGATTTGCCCTTGATTAAGCCATACTGAATGCCACCAGCCACCTCCACATTTTCCATGTGCTTTAGCAGAGCCTTCAGGGGGATCTGCTCCATGATCTCACTGGGCACAGGGGTAAGACTGACTGGCCTATACTTCTCTAGGTCTTCCATTTTTCCCTTTCAGAAATTGGGGGTAATGTTTCCCCTTTTCCAGTTAGTGGAAACTTCGTCAGACTGCCATGACTTTTCAAACAGGATGGTAAGTGGCTTTGCAACTTCATCTGCCAGTTCATGTCATCAGGTTCCATGAACTTGTGCACTTTCAGGTTCTTTAGATCGTCTCGAACCTGCTCATCTCCTACAGCAGATAGGACTTAGTCTTCATAGTCCTTGCCTTTGCCTTCTGCAACTTGGGTGGTGTGGCCAGAACTCTTGCTGGTGAAGACCGAGGAAAAAAAGTAATTAAGTATCTCAGCCTTCTGCAGGCTGAGATTCTGCAGGACTGGGGCTCCCATCTCCTTCTGGAGATGGCCCACATTGTCCTTAGTCTTCCTTTTATCACAGACGTACCTGTAGAACCTTCTTGTTAACCTTGATGTCCCTGGCCAGATTTAATTTTATCTAGATTTTAGCTTTCCTAACCTACTATCCTGCATAAATATAATAATCAATGAAATAAAATGATGGGAATTAAGACAAAAATTCCTTTAGTATAGTGTCAATAGTATTAACTGATCTGGGACTTTACCAGCAAAAAGATCAACCGTGTTACCATGCCAAATAACAGAATCAAGAACATCTAAAATTATCCTAGTTTAGACTGTCAAGTATAAACACTAACTTATCAAAATAGGACTTACCACACTAAAAGTTTTCTGATCCAATTCTTCGGATTCCTCCGATATAGGAACTGGTTCACTAGTTGCAGTAATATGAACTGGAGTATCCAGCAATGGAATTTTTTTAGCTTTTTCTTTATTTTCAGATTTTATTTCATTTGCCTAAGATACAAAAATATTTAAGTAAACTTTACTTTGGCTCTGGAATTATCCTACAGTAGATGTCAGTCCCTGTAAATACTGTATTCTCTTCAATAACAAGAACTATGCTGACATTCAATGACAGTACATTTTACTTTCTCTGTGGGATGGAAAAGGAAAATGGGAAAGGAATAAAATTATTTTCTCACACACTTGTACTCTCTGTCCAGCAAAGGTAACTATCATTGAAATGTAACTTCCTATTTCACATGCCTGTCCTCATGGTTTCAGGTAGTAAAACAAAACTTCAAATTATGTGAAAGACTTCAATCAAATGACAACTGTTCACATACAAAACACCTTTCAATCTTAAAATCATTCACAGAAACCTAGTGACCTTTTCTGGTGCTATGTAAGACAAGTAAACCTAGTTACCTTCTCTTCCTTTACTTCTTTTTCTTTCTGTGTGGATTCTTTTACTTTGTTCTCTCTCTTTTCTTTAATATCTTTTTCTTTTAATTCTTTCTTATCCTCTTTTTCTTTTTTCTCCCTTTTCAAATCCCTCTTATTTTCCTTTTCTTTTGTCTCTCTTTTTTCTTCAGCTTCCTTCTTTATACCAGTATCTGGCTCAGGCTTTTCTTCATTTTCTTTTTCTGTTTTAATTTTTTTATGTGGATGTTTCACTGAAACAATCTCATCCTGCAATACGCAAGCATATATGTCACATCAAACAGCGTTCCTATCTATACATAACCATCAGATTAAAACATCCTTTTTATCTGTGCATTCTTTTAAAATTTGGATATAGATTTAACACCTATTGTATAGAACTGAAGGCAGCTGTAAAGAAAGATGAGAACTACTCACTCACTTCTTTGATGTGACAAAGCAAGTACTAATTTGGAAGTGATGGTGGCAGTGAGAAATTATGTCAATTTAATTTGGAATTAACTTGTAATTCTGGCCCTCTAAAAGGTAGTTAGGCTCTGAAGAGCTAAAAACTGTAATGAAGGAAGGCTTGCAGAACTGAACTGATTGGTTAGGATACTCAAGTGAAACATATTAGAAGACTTCTCTTCTAGTCAGCTTTGTCCCAGTACCTTTTTATGAATCACACATTAAACATTCACAGTAAAAGGTAACAGAATCCCAACTTTCTCTTTTTCAGAGGTGTTCTTTTTACTAGGCTTAAAAAAATATCTGTTACAGTTTGTCTGATAGAGGTCTATTTAATTATTTGAAGGTGAACAAAATAATACTCCACTAGTCTTAATATACTCATTTACTAGGTT
Organism: Chaetura pelagica; assembly: GCF_000747805.2. Lineage (NCBI taxonomy): Eukaryota > Metazoa > Chordata > Aves > Apodiformes > Apodidae > Chaetura > Chaetura pelagica. Next base: position 1,190,954 of record NW_009952160.1, read on the forward strand.
TGATATGGAAACTCAAATCCTTTCAGGCACAGAAAAATAATATAAGTAACATATGTATTTTGTACAGGTGCAAGAATCATAATCTTTTAATTGATTTGCAGTACTGGACAGGCATATATAAAATCCATTGCAGAAAACCAGATTAAAGAATGCCTAAAACATAAATCCTAAGAAGTTACTTGGATGACGTATCAAGTAACCAGCCCAACTTCAGCATTCAGTTTCCAAGGAAACTTCACAGCAAAAATCCCCTGACTTCAAGAGTTTCCTGAATGTTCCAACAGTTAAACAGGTAAGTTTATTGCACACAGTAGCTACTAAGTAGCTACTAAGTACTGAGTAGTGACTAAATAGCTAAAGCCAAACATTTTGTAAGTTAAAGCCTGGTTTTGTATACAGTCCAGTTTCAGAAGTGCAATTGTTGGTCTCTAACCAGAAGTATTAAAGTGATGTTTATCTGTTATTAGACATACAAAAGGGGACAGCATTCTAGATACTTTCCCAAAACAGAACCAGTCGATCAATTGACTAGCAGTGTCTTTTGTTTTGAGTGGAAATGAATATTCATTTTTTAAGAAGACTGAACACCTAATTTGCTTACTTTTAGGATTCAGCTACCCATGCTAATTTACTGGGAACTGCGATGACACATTCCAGGCAAACTATTGTATCTATAAACAATAAACCAGTCTACATGCAAAGTTTTAATTTTTTTTTTCTGGTTTACATTTTATTCTTCATACTACAATTTAAATACCTACAGAAACACTTTAGTTAAAAATAACTGATTTCCATAGATCTATATCATGGTTCTTCTAAGGCTGATTCAGTTTTAGCTACGTAGTTGCATAATTATTTTTTCCTCTAAAGCTATTTGACAATTACAGTGGTTTGTAATAGTGTAAGATGGTTATATAAGACACTTCAATTTAGTTTATTGTAAGCCAAATAGTGAGCATTTAAATGACATACATAGATTTCCATTTATTTCAGCTGCTTTAAAAGTCATAAAATCAGGTGTCTTATGACCCTTAACTTTGACTAGTTTTTTTTATCTCTAGTGGTTACTACTGTGTGTGGAAGAAATACGAAGACCCAGTAAAAGCAAACACCTAAAGGAACACATCAGAAGTAAAAGAACACAACAAGGTTAAACAGTTAACCAGTCTTTTAAAATAAAGATAGCCATGCCATACATAGGAGCTTTCACATGCAAGCCTTGAAATACCATTTATTCGTTCTGCTCATTTAAATTGAGCTTCATGTTTTTTCCTGGGCCTGAATAAAAAACTCTACCCGAGAAATCACTGTCAGCAGTAATAACACATTAGCCAGAAACATTATTTTTATAATTGTGTATTACATTAGGTTTGCATTTCTATCAGATACACTGCTGAAGTCTTTAAAGAACGCTGAAACTGAGCAATGCCTCTTATAACGAACAACATCTTTTTTATTAATAATATAATTTGGAAAACTACTTATAATTCCTTGGCTACTGACTTATCATTAAAGTAAATACAATCTTCAGTGCTCTTACACTGATGCAGTATCAACTGTAATGGCCACAGGAAAAGGATGACATCTAGGTGCTTCAATTTTATTACGTAAAGCAGAAGATAAAAATAGAGATCAATACTAAAGGAAGAACTGAACAGGCATCTTTAGCACACAAAAGGTATTTACCTTGTTATCCTCATCATCATCTTCATCTGATTTTTCTGAGGGTTGTGGTGATGAATCACTTTTTATTTCTTCCTTCGCTTTTGCAGCCTTTGTCACCTTATTCTTCTTAGTTCTTGTTTTCCTCCTCTTTGAATTGCCCTGAATACAAATTGGTCTCTTTAGTATGTCAATTAACAAGTATCTTTGCACCACAGTTGCAAAAAACAGAGATTTATTTCTTTTTAACATCAAATAGAATATTTTTATTTTATTTATTGCTAATGACTATATGACAAAACACTTTTCTCAGGGCTGGAGACAGAGCACAAACTAACAGTAGAGAATCCGCACAAATAAATAAGAGAATAATACAATATGAAACTTGCAACTAATTTACTGAGCTCATGTAATATGCTTAGTAAAGCAGAGTAATACCACACCAAGAAAAAGAGCAAAACTTGAAAAAAAAAACAAACCCTGAAAGCTATCAGCTGATATGCCCGTGTCACGTGCCATTGTTTTTTCTTACTAATGAATACCAAATTTTACTTACTGCTCCAGCAAGCCTTTGTGCTTCCTTCCTTGCAAGATCTTTATTCAGTAATTTAATGAGGTAGTCTGCACGGGTCTGTAACTGCTTCGCCTGGGGTTTCTTATCTGGATCATCAGGCAAAATCTGAGGAGAACAATGGCAGCATCACAACTATAAGCACATATTAGCAAGTTTGGAAGATGCTAGCTTGGAGCACAAACACAAAAAGCTACGTAAAAAAAGATGGGAAAAAATCCACTTTGACTATACCTAGAAAATATGCTATCATGTTTGAAGCAATGAAAAACTTCTTAAATATTTTTATTTCTCTTCAATCACACAGCCAAGGCAGTCTTTAAAACTGCCTCACAGTTTAAAACAAACTCAAGACACCAGCCTCAGATTTCTGCCTCTACTCCAATAGTTTATCTAAGAAATTCTGAGCTGCTGTATCAACCATCAACCAAACTGTGGGCTCTGTCTCATTCGTCTTCTAAATACTGAACTCATTACAGGGTATTTCAGATACCAAAAATACATATGAGTGGCTTCAAAATAACAGGCAAATTAACGGAAGGCAGGAGTTAGGAATCATTATTGGAAGAATTTGGACATAACCCTGGATTCTTAAATCCCAAAACTATAGTTGCTAGCAAAGTCTCAAAGTTAACTTCATCCCAGTCTTTCACAATTCCAGAATAGCTATTCTTACACTGTGAGAGAAATACAGTTCAGGTGAAGAACCTGGGGACTAAGTGGGGATGGCGAAACCAAATTAAATCCCTAGAAAAACCTCCCTTCCGTAAGTTCACTAAATGGCGCTACTAGAGTATCTAAAAAAGAAAAGAAAAATATTGAAGAAAAATTAAAATTGCAAAGATCCAGCTACCTGGAAATATGGCAACATAATTGACCTAAACAAAAAGAGGCCCTGATGAAATGCTGTAGATCACGTACCTTCTGTGTCAAACTAAGATCAGGATCCATTTTTATCATTTCCCAGCTGCCATAACCATATTCATAGATGCCTATTAACAGATTGGAATCATCTTCCTTACCCCAGTCTATATCAAAATGAGCAGCCTTGGTGTGGCATGGGATGACATATCTAGCAGAAGTAAATTAAGAAGAGAAATAATGGACTTTTACTTCTGAATATTAGAAAAAGGAAAGTGAACATATTAAAAGAGATGTAATTATATTTATTTTCTCTGCAAAGATGCTGGTATATTTAGGAAATTAATTGAAATATTTATCATTATGTTTTCTTAACATTTGTATAAAACATTTATTGAAATGAGCCCCAAAATACGTTTTAAAGCTGATCAAGACATAAGCTGTGTCACAGAGTTGGTTAACCATGAATAAAAGCATTAATAATTATTCAAGTGTAACTGCCAAGTAAGTGGATAGTAATACACAAGATGGCAAGGGAAAAAGTTCAGAGGGTAGAAAATACTGCTGCATTTTGACAGACACTGCTTTCCCCTCATGAGAAGGTAACCCATACAGCAGCTCATCAGCAAGCCTGAATGCTAGTCCTGGTTACTATTAGTAACTGAACACAGACCCCAGTGAATATAATTGAGAAGCCAATGCTGGTACTGGCTTCTATGGAAAGGGAAGAAAGAACAACAGATGTGCAAGCAGGATACTGCTGCCAGTCCTCAGAGGGAACAGCAAAACAACACTATCACAGTGTGCTTTCAGTCAAAGTTATATGAAAAAGCTAATAAAACCTGAAAAATGTTCTATGTTACTACTTCCCTTAAAAAAAACCAAACAAAATTCCATACTTTTTCCTTCCTTCTGGATCAG
>NW_009952160.1:1194981-1235034 GCF_000747805.2 Chaetura pelagica
GGATTTGTGCAATGGTGCCAACTCTTCTTCATGAGAGATGACTAGCTTTGCATTCACCTGCACTCCTGAAATTCGGAATGTTGGGCCTTTAACTTTCCCAAGTCTACCTCCTTAAAATAAAGGAGAAAACTATTAAAATATTTACCTTTATGAATATAATACAGAAAAATGTAAAGAAAACCAGACTGATGCTATAGTAGCAAACTTTCAAATAATCCAAATGTCTTTTTCTTAACCAAATGCTTGAATTAAGCTCCAGAATCAAAAGGTCTTCCATATAATATTACTTTTAAATTTCACAATAAAGCAGAACATACTGGATTTTCCAATGACAAGTTACACACAGGAAGGAAAAAAAGAAGTTGTCTTACTATAAGCCTCTTTAAAAATCACCCAGCATGCCAATTTTTTTGTTTATATTTTCCCTCAACGAACTGCTTCCTGTTATGATCAAAGTGCAGGAATAATTCAGACTTTTAAACATTTTTTATTGCCCCCCTCCCAAGTCCCCTGAACACACTGTACCTGTTCTTTCTTGTCCAGATGAATTGTCCTTTAAAGCTTTAATGCATCCGTTATGTACAAGCTCTCCCAAACGTCTAAGATCTGTCTCTGATTTATCAACTAGCTCAGCATCCCTAGCTACAGCATCTAACCTGAAATAAAAAAACATTTTTATAGCTCCAAAACTTTAGTAATTGTGAATGACTGCTTCAGACTTTGAAACCGGAGAAACAATCATGTAAAGTGATCAGTTAACCTGCACTTGCTATGCTGTGTATAATTTTGATACAAGAAAAAGTGATTCAGGCATCAGAGGACAAAAACTGTAAATGACCCTAACCCTACAGTTTTGAGTTAAATTACTGTACATCTCTTTAGAAGAAAAAGGAATAATTATATATAATATGTTCACATGAAGTTATTTTCTCATCAGCCTATGGTTTCTTGGTTATTATTCTATTTTTTTATGAAAACAAGGTTCCAAGCTGCTACAAAAATAATAATCAAGTTTACCTTTCAAGAGGGCCACCAAATTTCTTGTAACTCTTGATAAACCTAATAACAGAAAATAGTTTTAAATAAATATTACCTAACTAAATTGTTTTTTAAACTGTAGTGATGCAATTATTAATCACTGTAATGCTACCTGTACAAGGGAAAAAAACATTAGGTAGAGTATGGCAGCTTAGTATAACCAGATACCTAAAGCAATGTCATAGTTTTACTGATTTAAGAACAAATGTAAATAAAATAATAGAAGGTACAATTTATTTCAGAAATTGATTTTATTAATTTCACAAGACAGGAGATTCAGCATCTGGATGTGCCTAATAAAAATTTAATGTGGCTTTACAGTAAATAGAGATTTCAGACATTATTTTATGCTTTATATAGTAAAAGAAGCAATCTGCAAGAATATTTCAAGATTTTAGAAACTATGACATGAAAGATACTCTCTATAGGAATGTATCAGTGATGGAAACAAAATTGATATACTGGGGATAAAAAGGAAATGAAATAAAAATAAACCGAATTATTTAAATAAAAGACTATTTCCTTAACAATCGAAGTGCTAGCACAAGCACAAGAACAGCCTCGCAAAAAGTACTAATTCACTGTGTTGTTAGATTCAATATAAATGAAAAAAAATGTTTATTTCTCTAATGAAAAATATTTTTTAAACTTAAGAGCACTTTAGAGAAACTTGCTTACTTAAATTCCAGAAGCAAAGGTAAAAAAACCCAGTTCCTCTTCCTTCTACCAAAAAAATATTTTGACAACAAATATTTAAGGGACCTGCTGTGCAAGATTCAAAGAGAATCTTAATTTTTTTAGCTTAGGTGTGATATAACATAATGCAATTACAGTGTCAAAAAGTAAACAAAATCCACTCAAATATTTGTAGTTGTCACCAAGAAGATTTACATATTCTTTCAGCACTGAGGTATTTACATAAAACAATGGAAAACAGTGTATTTTGCTTGTATATTAACAGAAAAGCTCATCCACTGTAACAACTAGTTTCTGAAATCACTGTCTTCATCAATAGCAGAAATTAAAATATTTAAAACAATTAAGAATGTTTTTCAAGCTTAATTTTAATGCTCATTATTATGGCTTTAAATTCTTGCCATGACAGTTGACTGTCAGCACCACAAAAAACAAGTAAAACATTAAATGGCTTGAATTTTTAAAAAATCAAGTAAATTTAGGAAAAAATACATCGCCTTCTGTACTTTCAAGCTTTAGAATAAAAATAAAAGCTTGTCTTTTTCTTTTAGGAATGTTGTCTCATGTCTTACCTCCTGATCTCTGCATCACTAAATCCTTTAATATTTTCCCGTGGAATTGTTCGTGGTCTTCCCCGTTTTTTTGGCCGTTTTCTTTCTGAGATGGAGTCACTATCAGATCCAGAGTACCTTCTGCTCCTGCTGCGTCTCCCTTCACTTCCATTAAAGCTCATCTGGAATTTCAGAAGAAGTAGTATAAAGCTATGTGATTACAAAATTTCAGTTAATCTTTACCTAACCTGTCAAAACTATGTGTTCAGACAAGGAAAAAGAAAACAATCAAAAATCCAAAACCAACAACTCAAAACAAAGAAAACCAACAGCAACATGAAAATACTACAAGTCAGTCAGAATCTAGTGATACCTGTTTTGCACAGTTTCTCATCCTTGGGAGCATGTATATTTCTTCAAGTTCTTTTTGTCTTTCTTCCTCTTCTATTCTTCGCCGCTGGACTTCTGGAATGATCTCTTCCCAATTTCTTGAATTTCTTTCTGGTTCCAACTCAATATCATCTTCATCCATATTGGAAAAGTTGGCCACCTGGTATATCAGAATATATGTATTTTTATGCAATCAAGATCTGACTTCACTTGAAAAAGACTGAGCAGCTAATGTGTTTATATATTGTATGTATTTTTCATCTACACTATTGTTTTATAATATATATAAAATCTACGTATGTACTAAATGCTTCATGAAATATATTATCTGCAATGGCAGTGGTTTTATTTGTTTATGAAACAGACTCCACATGTGCTAGTATGAGAAAATATGAGAATCTTATTCTTCCTTTAAAAGAGCTATCCACTTATCTAAGCAAATACATTGTGCTCTCTATTTCTTTTACATCCAAATTACAATATGTTTAACTTACAATGCTTAAAATCCCTGGCATTCAATTCTGCTTCAGGGCTAAAAGATACATCTAGAAACTTAGTATTTTGCATTCAATGATACCACAGCTGCTTAAAAACAAAGGCATTAAATAAAACACAAGATGACCTAGAATTCTAATAGATAACACAAATATCTTATTTTACTAGCAAAATACATTATGTATTTTTAAATATTTATACTTATGATAGGTATCTTGCATATGTGAAAAGACATTTTATTAGAGAGAGATACAGGCTGACATCATGAGGCATCTATTTCATAAGAATGAAGAAATGTATAGGAACAGAAAAGAAAACCAGTAATTTGTAAATTAAAACATAATTGTGGCAGGAAGGAAGAAACAGAGCAATACCTTGAACTGTGATAGCAACTCATCTCCTACAGTTAACGGACCCGGCTCATTTTCCCGAGTTTCAGCCCTTTTCAAGATTTCATCTATATCCATTTCCTAAAAAAATGAGAAGTTTTTCTTTTCAATGAAATAATTAACACATATTTTTGGTTGGTCTATCTATGTACTCCAGAAGCACTACTTACCTGGGGCTCCTGTTCTTCCCCTTCAGGCTCTTTAAAAAGTTCCTCAGCACCAAACTTCAAAATTGCTGATAACTCCTCCTTATTAAAAGGTGTCGAGCTGAAATAAAGGATGTTTCAGGAACACATTTTATCTCAGTAACTTGAAAAAGTTCTCTATAATAATAAGTATTTTAAGCTTTCTTTTTACTGTTAAATAAAATATTTAAAATAAAATAATAATTAATTAAAATAATACATAAAATAATTTTTAAACATGCACATAAAAAGATACTTACAATATACTTTGCATCTTTACTTATTTAACCTTATTTTGCCTTTCATTAATGAAGTAAAATAACTTAAACTTTTACTTACTTGTTAAGTATTCTTAAATTGATAAATAAATAGAAATATACCTTGAAGGAGTAGAGCCTGTATGTAGTATGGTTTTCCCTGTAGTGTCCATTCTCTGAATTACTAAATGATCTAATACCATCTTTTTCTTGGCTCTTTCAAGAATATCTTCTTCTACTGATCCTTTTGTGACTAGCCGATAAATATTAACCTATGTATATTTTTAAAAGTAAGAAAGAAAGAGAAATTTCAGTCTTCGCTATCTTCTGAACTTATTAAGTAGTTCCAAATATGAAATAATAGCTCAATTATGTTACCGCAGTCTTTACATTAACATTTTAAACAACCCCAAAAGCTGTTAGAACTCTTAGACCTGTCTTTTATGAACTTCAGTGATTTGGTACAAGCATTGCCATAGGCAAAACTGTCATATTTGCCATGTAAGAAAGAAACCTGAAGAGTGCCAAGAAATCTTTAAGGAAGGTAGATATGCCCAACACAGCAATTATTTTCTAGAATGCCATTATGCCAATGAATGTGGCATAAAGTGGCATAACAGACAAGCCCATAACTCCTCCCTCTCTCCCATCCATACACCACAGATGCCATACTATCTCTCCATATAAAGAGATTAAAAAACCCCCAAAAGTTAAATGAGCATTACTAACATTTTTGGACAAAGGCAACAAGTATTCTTAAAAACACATCAGGACTGAATGGCTCAGAGAGAGAGAGGACAGTTAATGCACGGAACTCTCCTTCAGGTTTGGACTTTAAAGGTCAATGTGCATACCTGTTTCTTCTGTCCAATCCTATGCGCTCTAGCTTGTGCTTGCAGATCATTCTGTGGATTCCAGTCAGAATCAAATATAACTACAGTGTCCGCCGATGCCAAGTTGATACCTAACCCTCCAGCTCTGGTAGACAGTAAAAAGCAGAAGTCCTGAAATCATAAAATATTAGATAGTTTTGTATACAATAATTGTAATCTTCTTAAAGGAACCAATATAACATTTGTTTATGCAGTCTCTGGCACAGACTACAAAATCATTAACTACCAATTGCGTAACTGTTCTACAGTTAAAGCTTCTTTAAATATAACGCAAATATTGATACCAATTTCCTTCCTAAGTAGTTGCTGACTTTTCAACAGTTTAAAGGAAGCAGTATCCTAGGTAATTACCAACCAAAAAATCTCAATCAAACAAAAAACTGGCCAAAAAGCACAAAACCCCTACTGTTACAGCCCTGTATGATGCCAAGTCCTTCTCCCTCATCCCATGCCCTAAGCCCGGAAGACTAAGCAGCCGTATAAGAGCAGGCAACATGCTTAAGTCTACAGGTAAGAGACAGGAAGTAAAAGTCTTCTGCCAGGTTTGATGCCATTGAACATATTCATGAACAATATGAAGATCAAATAAGCAACGAGATGAAAAAGCCTGAATTATTCAGATAGACAGAATTATTCAGAGACAACTATGAAGGATAGAGCAGAGGGACCTTGAGACGTGCAATAACAAACATTAAATTTAGGTTAAACGAAGTGCCCAATTTTCAGTAAAATTACAGGAAACAACAAACCACTAGAGTCAGGAAAGCGTTCTGAGAATTGTGTTAGAAATTTCCACGTAGACCTTAGGTCAGTGATGGTGAAAAACCACAAAATGTCTTGAATTTTTAGGAAAGAAATAAAAAAATAAAACTGAGAACACAATTTTGTTGCTGTACAAATGCATAGTTTGCCTCTGCTTTTGAAATGCATAAAGGAATGCATAAAGTTTGAGTTTTATCTCAAAAAATGTATAGAGGAACTGCAAATATTTCAGAAAAAGGCAACAATGTCTATGCCAGAAATTTGAAACAGAATTAACTTCTGTATTAAACAAATACCTGAAGTTTGTTAGAGTTAAGTCATTCTCTCTTCACCATAGCAGAAACAGCTTTAGCAGCAACTGATAAATGCTATGCCAGCCTTCAATTACCGATTTATACCAATTTAAAAAAAACAAAAAAAACCAGAAAACAAAACAATCTCCCTACATCTGTCAGAGTAGGAAGAAAGATTTAAGCTGATCAAAGGCATAGAATGGCATGTATATAATATATAATAATAATATATATATCATTATAATACCATGCATATAATAATATGCAATAATAACAGTAATGCTAAATAAGCTACAAATCTTGCAGCTCAGAAAAGAATCTGTAACAGACATATATTTAGAGGTTGCTCACAAAGAATGACTAGAAATAAGTTCTTCACTATATCTTCTAGGGCAAGTAAGTAGACTGCAACAAATGAGGGTAACAGAAGCCAGATTTGAAACAATTAAAGATGGTTGTTCATGCAAGGATATACACAGGTTAGGTCAGTCCGTTGCCAAAGGACGTTTCTGATGTTAACTGCTTGTGTAAGTTCAACACTTTTGTAAACACTGGATTAAGTTCTACACAGTAATAAGGCTCAAGTTAAATTACTGCAGCACATAATTACTTATGTGGTAATTCAAATTAATTTGGCAAAGAGCTTTAGGCTAAAAAATACCACTACACAACTGATCAAATACATTTTCCTAAGTTATGTGATTTCTACGTAGCTGTCTCTTAGAGAAAAAAACCCAGCAGAATAAGCCTTACAGTCTAGGCAATAACAATGAACTTTCAACCTTATTGATATATTAATCACTTTTCTCTGCCTTCATTTTTTGTGCAATGCTTTATGTATTTCTCTGGAAAAAACAGAACAGATTCCTTATGAAAAAAATACCATACCTCTGATCCTTCTGCATTAAAATGATCCAGTGCTTGTTTCCTCAATTCTCCTTTTATTGATCCATCAAGTCTCTAAAGAGATCAAATACTAAAGTTAAAAAGTAATTATTGCACAATATTCAAAATCAGAGCAACTGGAATTCTCAGCTGCCAAAAGAGTTAAGGGAAGGAAAAAAACATTAATTTAATATAATTTTTAGTTCATCAGTTTAATTTCAAAATACTATTTAGCATATAGCAATTGCTAGTCTTTCTAGAAAAATAACATTTCTTCATATATGTTTCCTTGAGCAAAGTGGTAAAAATCACAATCACAAAACAGTTGAGGGTAGAAGGGATATGTGGAGGTTGTAGAGTCTAACTTCCCTCCTCTAGCAATGACAGGAAAAGCAGGTTGCCCAAGGTCACACCCAGGTGACTAGTGAATGTCACCAAGGATGGAAATGCCATAACAAGCGATCAACTTGTTTCATTTCTCTGTCAGACTCAGAGTAAAAAAAGAGATTTTTCTTATATCCAAGATGAAAGCTTCTTGGCTACTACTACCAAGCCTTTACCTGAAAGGGAAATTGACGATACTTCAGATATTCTGCTAGGATGTCCAGCATTCTCACCATCTGTGAGAAAATCAGAACTCTGTTGCCACGTTCTCGCAGACGAATTAGCAGCTTGTCAAGAAGGATTAGTTTCCCACTGCTACGTATTAAATGCTACAAAAGAAATATATATTACTAAATAAGTTCATCTAAGCACTAATACACACTACGGCTGGTTAGACATTCATTCAAGGTCTGCCCTTTTCTTGCTGTGGGAAGAAAAAAAAACAAAAGCAAATTCTGACATCCCATAAGAATAATTTAAAATGTGCATAAAATTTATAATCTCCTAGAACTAAAAAGACCAAACCAAGCAAGCAAATTCATGTGACAATAAGAGAACACTGCTATATAAATTCACCAGTATGCAGCATTAACTAAACAGGAAAGTTTACTTCAATTTTACTTGAGTTGAGATAGAATTTTATGGAATGCTAAGTTTGTAGTTAGGTGTTGTTATTATTTATGCCAGAAAGCAGGAGGATATTTGTCACTGAACAATATAGTAGCTTTGGGAAGGTATTTAAATTATGAACTTGAAAGCATAAAGAAAAATATAATCTGTAGAAATATGTTGGTATAAACTGCATCAACAGTCGTCTTTGTTGCTATGTTTCTCAACAGTTTTGCTACAAATGTAAGTTAACCTCAAAAAAGATAAAAGAAATAAAGGACCATTTTTGGTAATGATAATTGTTTTCATCTGTTACAACAGAAAAAAAAATAATCAGACTGAGCTTTGATGCCTCTAACTTTCATTTCCTTCCACCTTGTTTGTTACAGGCATACAGAGAATAGCATTTGATCATAAGCATTCTGCAGATAATTTTCTGTTATCACATAAATTTCTGATGTATCACTGCCAATCACATGCACTTCTACTTCATTTCGCTTAGGTTTAAAATAGGTCTCAAGTTTGTTTTGTATGAAAATATGCAGCCTGTTTCAATCTATTTCCTTTTTACCTTGACTGTAATTAAAAAGGAATGTTTTATTTAATCAGTTATCTGTCAATTACTTAGATCCAATTAGGAAAAAAATCCACTTACCTGTAAAACCCAGGATGCACACTTTCCTTAGAACCTGTTTTTTCTTAATATACTTCAGTAAGAAGTAATTAACTGATAGAGCACTATAAAATTCTGTGAATATTACAGATGTAAGACAGAACTTTTTTTTTAATTAAAAAGTGACATTACCTGCAAGGCCTCCTGTTTATTATAGAATTCATTATCATCTGGTGGTTTAATGAGGTAGCAATGGTTACAGCACTTCTTAAGTTCCATCATGATGTTCAAAAAGCCTGAGGTACTGCCTTTTGAACCTTTACTGAGAGCTTTATAATTCCTGGTTAAAATCCACCTATGATAAAAGATGAACAGTGTAAGTAATTTCTAACTATATGTGGAAGTAAAACAGATATAAATGCTCCACATATCAACAAGCTAAATAAAACAACCAGATGTGAAAAGAATATACTAACATCCCAAAGAAAAGAAGTGACATGAATAGGTATTAAACTGGTGTACTTCTTGAGCCCGTGCTTCATAGAATTCTACTGTTGTGAAAACTAGAAGCCTCAAGTTCAAATTGCATTATAAAAACTAATATACATCAGTAAACTGCATGTAGACTTACTACTAAAACAGCAGAATTTCAAAAATTGTTGTTACTTACTTGTAATATTGCTTCTGTAATGCACTCATTTCCATCCTCAGAATTTGCTCAACTTTAGCAGGTAAGGATTTTTCTACATCTTTTTTGACTCTTCTTAGCAGAAACGGCTCAAGTTCTTTGTGAAGACTTGCATAACCATACTCTCTCCCTTTGCCATGCTCCTCTTCAAAATCTTCCCAGGAGGAAAACCTTCAGCATAATAAAGAATTAGTGCAAAATTCTGACACACTGTGAATGACCTGAAGAAGTAAATTTCAAGGAGAAAGTAACACAAGCACAGAATGTGTATAAACATAACACAGGAGCAAACACACATTTTCATTTATTTCCCATTCTTCCTGTTTAATTTATACAATTTCTGAATTTTCAGCTCATGAGAAATTCTAAATATTTTGCCACTAAATAGGATTTCCCAAAAATGTTTACTGAATGATAACTACTAAATTTTAACTTCCGCAGTGGAACCCAACATTTTTATTTTTCTGCAAGGATGCTCATCTAGACGGATACAGAAATTTCATTATTAAGAGCAGCAAGAAAAACAGGCTGCATGGCTGTACCCAAGAGAACACAATACTGTACTTCTTGCAGCTTGCACGGTCCAGCTGAACTGTAACTATCCTCTGTGCTAACAAACTAGGAAAACGGACTTTAGGACCAAATGAAGAATGGGTGACTAGACCACAGTGGCTTTGCCTGTAAGGTTCTGAAGAAGCCAGTATAATTCATAGCTCAAACTAAACAGAGCTATGGTACTTCGCATTTGCAAGATCTGTGACAGGAACATGTGCTCTCACACATGAATTCTGATTTATCTTCAGTATAAATAGAGCTCAGAACAATATAAGGTCAATACAGTTAGTTCAATTTATGTAAATGGTATGGGAAACCTGACTGACCTACAAGACATTAGGCATCTTGGTACAAATTTGTTTTCATTAATAGTACTCATACAGAGAAGATTCTGTTCTGTTTCCCCTGAGTAAAACCGTATAGTTTTTCTCTAAAGCTAAGATGAAGCATTTTTTCCAGATTCTGACCCATAAATCAATCCATCATTTTTGTGGACTGCTAAAACAGGAAAAGGTGACAACTGCTACTCACATTATTTATCTGGAGCTTCATGAAAAAATATATGCATCTAATTTGTATGGAATATTTACATTACATTTCTTTACCTCTACTTGTTTTCAAATCACTACACTACTTCAGAATAAGCAGCTTGACTAAAAAAAATCTTAAAAAATAGTAATGTAAAACTATTCCTTACTTTTCTGGCATGATGAAGTGCAACAAAGACCAAAGCTCTTTGAGGGAGTTTTGGAGAGGGGTTCCAGTAATAAGAAGACGATGGTTAGACCTGAAGTCTATTAAGGTCTTGTACAGAAGAGAGTCGTCATTTTTCAAACGATGAGCTTCATCAACTCCTATGAACGCCCAATTCAGACCACCAAGGAATGACTTAAAGAAACAGAGTAGGGGAACATTATTCAAACAAACACATTGCATAATTTCCCACATTTTATAACCAAGGTATAAACACATTTTTTTTTATTTTAATAAAATATGGACAGTTTTATGTTTTTAGTACTAACTATAGCTTTTACATTTGCCAGATTCAATGAAAGACAGTGCAAGCTTCCCAGGAAAGTATAAATTAAGTTCAAAATTAAAAAATGGCCCAAAGTCTGACCCACATTTATTTTTGCATGACAGAAAAAAGATAACTGTTGACTTCTTCTTCCCAGCATATAAAAACAAATGAAGTAAAAATGCTCTGCCTCTTTACTACCTATAAAAATTCCCACATACTGTTAGAAGGATTAAGAATAACTCTGTGCTCAGTATTAAAGACTACGGAGACAGTATTAATACATACACACATACTACTGTATGCACAATAACAATGAAAAACTATATGGGATTTCAGAGTTTTTTATGTTTGCAGCTAGGGATTGGGTTCTTTTTCAGTTCCTTGATGGTCGTCTGCAGTGAGTAGAGCTCTTGAGGATTGGAAAATATTATTACAGTAGTAAGAATCCCAAGCAAACTGGAAAAAGAGAAGTGTTACTTAATAAAATGGAAAAAGGCTGAAAGCCTCACTACACATACAGGCTATCTAGAAGTGCTTAACACTCCACTCACAAAAAGCCTTCAAAAACCCACACCACACACTGTCATACTTCCAGAAGCAAAACCTATTACACTCTCCACAAATTTCATGACCTGTAACCCTATACATGCAAATCTGAGTAGTCTACATTGCAGAAATTATTTTTATCTCCCTGAAGAAGTGTGATTACCTTATCCTTCAGCAAAATTTCATATGTTGTTAGAAGTATGTTAAATTTCAATCGTTTGGTCTGTAGATGCATCCATTCATGAGTTCTAATCTAAAAAATAATCAAGTGAACATATTATAATCTAGAGAAAAAAGATCTTGTTGACTGATGTGAATTCAAGTACTGCAGCAATGTAAATGTTTAATGACATACAATAATACAGTCACAAACTAGAAGCACAACATGTTAACATACACAAGACTGAACTTCCAACTTCCATAACCACTCCAAAAAATTTTGTTTAAACATCTGAAAAAACAGCAAAGAATGTCTACAAAACATGTTTTACTTTAATGGATAAGATTATTAGCATTCAGAAAACAAGCTAACAATCTTTCAAGAAATAAATTAATAGAATGATTGGCTTGTTTACATATTTATTTTTAACATTTCCACCTAAATAACCATATAGCAGAAGACAATTTCCTTTCAGATGCAGGGTAAATTCTTAATCCTGCTCACTACTAAGCATGAAGGAAATCCTTCACACACATTTATGCCAAATAAAAATCTGGGCTTCCAATTCACATCCAAAACACATTGTGCT
This sequence comes from Chaetura pelagica, assembly GCF_000747805.2. Lineage (NCBI taxonomy): Eukaryota > Metazoa > Chordata > Aves > Apodiformes > Apodidae > Chaetura > Chaetura pelagica. The sequence continues at coordinate 1,206,981 of NW_009952160.1, forward strand.
ACACAAAGTATTTGCTCAGTCCTAAACATAATATTGGAGATTAGCAGAGGACAGGAATATAAAGACAAGTCTTGTCTTTATTGGAAAGCTACAAGGCTTTCCAATGATAAATACTCACCATGTTTCTGCTAGTTATATCACCTAAGTAAACTACAGCATTCATTTGAGGAGCCCAAGTTTGAATCTCTCTCTGCCAAGATGTCAGGGTAGAAAGTGGCACAACGAGCAAGAAAGGCCCATACAATTGATGTTCATGAAATAGGTAGTTCAGAAAAGAAATTGTTTGTATTGTTTTGCCCAGACCCATTTCATCTGCAAGAATACAGCTATTTCCTCTAAAAAAAAAAAAAAAAAAAAAAAAAAAAAAAAAACCACGCAGCATGTAGACAGCAGGAGGGATCAGACAAGAATAAATTATCATTTGGAGCACAGAATCCACTCATACACATTTTCAAGATTTTGCAGCTATACATTTTGAAAAAGCTTATTACCATTGTTTTTCCATAAAAACAATTTCCAACACCTCTTGCCTGCTTAATACTTCAATTAAACTCACAAAAAGTTTACAAGTATTCATCATGAGTTCAATTTTGAAAGTATAATATTACTGTTGACATTTCAGATTAGTTTCCTTTGAGTTTTCTCATTTTACTGTTTCAGGTTTGTTTTTTAAAAATATTACTTACATATATGTAAAATTAAAGCAAAGCAAAAACAGAGCTTAGCTGTTTTTTGAGAACAGCCAGGTTGGGTACTACTTAAAGCAAAACCACTCCCTTCATATCTCTACTTTGAGCTTACTGTACGAAATCCTAAAAAAACATGTGGACAAATAATTTTCAAAGTTTTACAAATACTTTCAATCTACAAACATGAAAACTCATTTCAGACCATACTTACTTGCACCATGAGTGAGCAAGCCAATTCAATCCATTTAACTGATAATCTCTTAACTCTAAGCCTTCGTGTCCTCCAATGTAAGATGGTTGCTTCTTTAGTGCAATAAACCTTGGCCTCTGTTTTAAAACCTGTCAAAAAGCAATTTGATCATCAGTTCCACTACTGACTGAAGTTCCCAAAACGTCTCCCAAAATGTAGAAAAAATGGCAGTAGGGATCTACTGGGTCACCAAGTCTAATCTTTATCCTTCGATGAAAACTAGGCCATATAAGAACATCAAGCAATTTACAAGCTGCAGTTAGTTTGATTGCTAATCTAAATTTTACAATGGAAGTGACATTTACTCACTGAAAAGTTTATTTTTAAAATAAACCAAAATACTAACAAGCCCATCTTTGAATGCCATTATGAATGCATGGGACAAATAGCTATTATCAGGAGTGATAGCAAGTCTCTAAGCAACGGCCATCTTTGAATCCTCTGCTCAGCCCACTCAGTTTTACTGCTAAGCATGATAATAAATAGTATGGAATATCTATTTAGTCAGTTGGGGTCAGCTATACTGTATGCGTTCTCTTCCAAACCCCCAGCTTACTCATGGCAGAAAGGGCACTGCAAAATAAAAGAGAAGGCCTTGACTCTGTGGAAAAACTATTCAACAACAGCCAAAATGCTACGTTGTAAACAGGATTTAGGTAATCTGAATCTAAAACACAGGCCACACTAGCTGCTACAAAGAAAATAAACTCCATCCCAGCCAGATGCAGTATAACTGATTATAAATCCAGTGCATATTATATACTCACCTTGCAATCCTTAAAGGGAGTGGTCTTGGATTGATTTCTGCTCAAGTATTCATCAATGCGTGCCTGAAACTTTTTCGCAATGAGAGCACCATCTTCCCAGCTACATTCTGAGTAAGGCAGACCCTGCCATTTACAATAGTAGTCTGGATAACCAGCTGCTGATTTCTGATTTGAATGAGCTGCAGAAATACATCAGAGAGTTCTGATAAACACTTTACTTCTGTAATTCATGAACACACTAATTTTTAGGTAATAAAACATAATCTAGCTTCATAGCACAAAACAGTATGACAACTTTTCTCTTTACCTATTTTGGATTAAAAAGTTAGTGAGATTAATATTATCAATTTCTCAACTAAAAATACAACGTATAAGCAGTGAACATATAGATTTCCCAAGACAGTTTTCTGTCTCAAAGTTTGTAACATACCAATTATTCTTTCCACTATCTGATACTGTTTATGTAGATCATCTGTCAGCTCCTGTTGGCAGTTGTAATATTCCACATCTTCTGGAGAGGCATTTTTCAGCCTGTAATGGGAATTAATTTACAACACTTTTTACACTGTACAGTTCTAAAACTAAGAAAATTCAATGACAATAAACATATGACTATAAGCATCACAGGAATTTTGCTTAGAGAGCTTGTTTGAAGGGACAACTAAGAAACCCCTACCACAAAATTCCTGCAACTGGCCTATGTGTTTCATCATTACTGACTGAGAATGCTTATCAAGAGTAGCAGCTACTACAGCTGCAGGTAGTACTATCATGTAGCTAGTCGAGAATACTTACTCTCAACAATAAGTAGTGTATTTTACAGGGTATTTTCATGAAACAGTATTGAGGGTGGCTTACCCTTAAGAATGTATTTTATGATTAAATTGCTAAAAAACCCACCAGTATTCATTAACTATATTAACCATAATGAATATGAACACCAAAAAGGTGCCTCTAAAATGTATAGATTTCTTCAGGTTTTTATTGTCAGGCTTGAGCCTCAGGTTTGAGCCAAGAAAGCTGAATTATTTGAAGTAATCTGAAATTGGTAAGAAACGCACTAAGAAAATATTAATGTCTACAGCAATTCCTGAAGAACTCTGATAAAAATGAAGTAACAAAATTACTAAACAGTACAATTTATTATTTTTAAACACTGCCCATCTTGTTAAAATTCCATTTATAACACACACATACTAATACCAGGTTCAGAAAATCATTTTACAGGAACATGTTAAAAAGGCTTCAGTTTTTAAAGTTTCTGTCTTCTTGTTGCATAGACACTTGAAACTATTCTGTCAAAGAGTTAAAAGGCCTCAAAAACACAAAACAACATCTACACTGTTACAAAGGCTAAGTATAGTTGGAAGTCTACATAAAAATATTCACCATCGTTTTGTTTCCTGATCCTTTTTCTTATAGTTGTCCAGTTTCTTCATTCCTTTAACATTTTGTTGCTTCAGTGTTTCCTCAGTTTCCCAAGTGTTATGGATGTGTGACCAACCTTTCCATTTAATAAGATACTGTATTTCTCCTGGCTCCTTTGTCTTTTCAAAATCAGCATTGGGATCACCATCTGCCTCAACTGCATAGATGGTGGTTGCAGCACCTGTGGCTGAGAAAGAAACCACATCACAAACCTTAATTAAGTGTGCATTGTCCTAAGGTAACCAGTAGAAAAGTACTGTAGAAAGCAATTAGTGAGGTAAGGAAATGAGCGCAGCAAGCTGCAAGGGCCAGAAAAAAGTCAACAGACAGTGGCACAAGCAAAAGTCAGCACAAGCAGCAACTTCTATCTGGGCAGGAAGAATAAAACAAGCTCAGTTCCAAAGGGTCTGACCACTATAGCAGTAACACTATACTTTGCAGGAGAACATCTTAGAATATGGGAGAACTTTGGAGAAGAAAGGTGAGGAGAGTGCAAGTTGGGTCAGAAACTTCAGAGATTGGGTATGACTAATGGAGAAAGATAGCTCTGAAGCGCAAGGAGCTCACAGATTGGGTTTATTTGTGTGTTTGTTTTTATAATTATAATCCTAACCTGCAGACTCAAATACATACGCAGAACCGCTAGATACTGTATTCCATTATTGCTGGAAATAGGATATGCTTACTAGTATTCACAAAATACTTTTAAGAGTTCACATGCAAGTGAACCACTGAAAATTTAGATGCATTTTGTAGTCATTACACTCATGGCACTGTCTTGAGACAATTTGTAAAGCAATAGCTGACATAATAACTTCAGTGGTTCAGCATTGCCAACACTATCTTTCAGGGTTCAGGTTACAAGTCAGATCTCCTATCTAGTTCACCTTCTCCACTCCACTGTATAAAATTTATACTGATCCAGTATCACTAGACTGTATGAACAGTGGTGCAACAATATGGTGTGAATTCATGCAATATAGAGCTATCTTACAAAAGTTTTTTTATTTTCTACTCACATATCCCATTTTTCTACATTTTGCTTTGCAACACTTAGAAAGGGCTTCAAAAAGAAACATCCTTATAAATATGGAAAACAAAACAAGATGACTTTTTGGTAACTTTAAAAACTACTGCTGTTCATAAACCTCATGGGACTACAGCTGAGAACATTTCCTTAAGTTGTATCACAATGCACTCCAAGTTCTAAAGAACACTGACAAAAAAATAATACCTCCTTTTCGGCCAACTCGACTATCCATGAACTTCTCTATAGTTTCAAATTCATCTTCTTCCGTTTGGGGGACATCTTCTCCACAAATTTCCAGCAAATCATCAGAATCTGTTTTGGTTTCTTCAGCTTCTTTGTAGCTAACATTGACAGTTGCCTGCCGACGAGATCCTCTCTTATCATAATCATCATCATCCTCTTCCTCCTCATCCTCTGAAGAATCAAGTTGCCTTTTTTTCAGTCCTGCACTCTTTTTCCCACTTTTTGGCTTAATTCTTCAAGACAGTAAGATATGACACAAAAATAATTTTCCAACAGTGAAAGAAAAATTGGCTTCATCCTGGCTCAAACCAGGACACAACTATAAATCTTCTATATTGCTTTCTAAATATATTTCACGAATGCTCTCTTACTCCACTTTCAGTTACAGCAGACAGCAAAAGATACTCACTACAAAGAATCAGTATATTAACATCTTACGTAGCTTTATAAATGTGGGGTTTTTTTCCCCGAGTAGTAGTAACTTCTCAATTGCTTACCAAAAGTAGTACCAGAGTATCCAAATGCATGGCTTCTTACCTGCCTGGAGGTTTCCGGCTTTTGACCTTGTTTTTTGGCTCATAGTCAGATTCACTCTCCTCACAACTGCTTTTCTCCCCATCTTCCTCTGACTCAGAATCAGAACCAGTTCCTGATACTGACTCTGATGCTGACATTTGCCAGTCTTCACTGTACACATTGAAATACAAAAGAGTAACTTACATTATGTTAACTTACATTATATATGGGGGTTTTTTGTGTTCATCAGGCATTATTGTATTATACAATATCTTATGTTATTAAAATATATATATTATATATAGTATTATATATTATGTTCTATTATTATATACCAGGTATTGAGAGTATCTACTGTAATTTCAACACTCTTCACAGAAATAAAAATCCCGTAAGAGTTACTTCAGTTGAGGAGACAGAAATTTATCATCAATGAAAAATACGTTGAGTAAAAGTGCCCAATGGACTAAGTTTTCTGTTAAGAAGAGGTAGATTTAAAATCCAAAATAAAACAGAAAATCGGGATTTCTATAAAAACTTCAGCATGAAGAAATAAGTTTACCTGACATTAACAAACCAAAGCACTTAATATATCTAACTGGAGAGATGCATGCTTATCAGAACTTGTACATGCTCAGATCCTGAAGTCCTGCCATATGCTATTCTGGAGAGTCCCACATTGTCTAACGGCTACACTCCCCATGGCCCATTGGAAGAATTACTACCATGAATTGTAAAAATATATAAAAACATAAAAAAGAGAGAAACATCACCCTCTAAGGCTTGTAAAACGTAAAAAGTAAAAGTTATAAATTAAGAAGTCTCTGATCTGCATGTCAGATAATAACTGCAAACATATTTGTCCAGAAGAGGCATACAACAAAAATCCAGTGCTGGATATATGAAGTGAATTGATAAAGGGTTCCTAAACTTAAATATCTTTCCTGTAACAGTGTATGCTATTATATGCAATCAAATTGTTAACTAACAAAAGATTGTTAATAACAGCTCATTGCTAGGAAAGTACCATTTTACACCATTAGTAATTTTTTTTTCCCCAACTACCATTTCTTTAAGACATTGTACTAGCAACCCTGAACACCAAAGCTATTAATGAATCAGGAAACAAGTAGTGATAGAACAGTTCAATTTCTACACATCATTCATAAAATCATGTAACAACATACAGTCCTTTTCATAAACTTTTTGATCTATTAGTCAGATGGAACTTATTTTCAGTTAAAATTCTTTGTTAGCCAGTAAAATTAATTATTGTCAGGACTATAGCTTTTAAATCTGTCAGAAGGAAAAAGACAAAACCAAAAAGAAACAAACAAAAAGACTTTGACATTAGCTAAGGGAATCTATTGAATTTGTTGAGAGATAACCTACTTAAGTAGCTTCCCACTTTTACAAGAATTTTTAGGAAAGGCCTTCAACTGAAAAATAAACTGCAACAAAATATTTTTTACAAAAAAAGCACTGATGTTTTTGAACCATATTCTAGACTCTTTTGCTCAGAAATTAATATGATATAAATGTTCCTCTAAGAGCTTATTCCTGTCCTGGTTTGAGCCAGGATAAAGCCAATTTTTCTTTTTACTGATTTTTTTTTTTTCTTCAGTAAGCTTTCTTGTAACTAGCAACAGTGTGTTCTGCTAGGCTGATAAGACAGTGGAATGTTTTTCTAACTACTGAGGCTTCAAGGCCGCACCTGCACTCTGCCGGCTCAGACACTATGGGGAGATCTGTGACCCCCCCGTAGGAAGCTGAGTTAGACAGACAGCAAAATTGGCCAAAGATATTCCATTCCATATATCTACGTAAGCTCAAAGGAAGGTCAGAGATCACAGAAGACAACTTCCTTCCTTCTTTTTCTCCCCTTCTCTTCCATCCATGGCCGGTGTCCGGGGAGGACTCTGTTCATCCATCACCGTCGACCCTTAGGCTCGAGATCTCCTGACCCCCATAACTCTCTCTCTCCAGCAGCAGCTCCGGGATTCCTCAGGACTCTTCCCAGTTCAGGGAAGTGCTGTGGGAGTTGCTGGGGTGGGGGGAGGCAAGAGGTTTTTGCCCATACCTGAATATATATATCTGTATATAATTGTATATATTTTCTTGTATGATTCATTAGTGTTTTAATTAAAGCTGTGTAGTTTAGTTCTCAATCCAGCCAAGTCTCTCTCTTTTTCTCTCTCTCCTTCCCTACCTGGGTTGGGGGGAGGGGGGATCGAGAGCATTGTTGTCGGACCTAAGTCAAACTGTGACAATTCCAAATATTCCAAAATATTTATCAAAATTGGAAATGCAAGATCAAGACAAAAAGGGAACTTAAGCCAAGGTTAGAGAAATGAAGCATGAATTACGAGGGTATGTCACTATGCCACAAACAAAAAATTGTATTTCTTAGGAAAATATCTTACTCTTTATGTTTTTTCTTCTTAGTTTTACTCAATGAGTCATCTGCAGAATCTTCACCACTTGATGATTCCTGCAGGTGAAGAAGGAAAAAAAAATTATTATCACAAAGAGAATGAAGTACTTCTAACATAAAAACGATAAATCAGAGCCCACTTTCAAAGTGGAGGCACATTATTCACATTTTACTCTCTTCATTACCTGAACCATACCTCTTAATGCAGAATGAGATAAGGACTACTATTGTTTTTGTGGTTTTCCATCTATGAATACTCCGTGCCAGCAAGGCTTTAGAGAACATCACCAAAAAAAAAACCCATCTGCCTTAAAAAATAACCACTGTGCCTACATGAAAAGTCATGGTTTAAGCTGCCCCAAATTAATCAAGGTAATGAATCTATCAAAATCCTAATAAAAGCTCCTAGCCCCAGGGACTTTCTCACGTTCTATACTCTTCAACATTTCAACACCAGTTTAAGAAAATTTTGAGAATATCATGGTTCTTCTTCCTCTGTGATCAAATACAAGAATCCTCTTAAAATTAGGTCTTCCTAAACTTAATCCCATTAAGTTTAGATTGAGATTGAAGTTTTATCCTGAAAAATATCTTTCACAAAGGTGTACTTTTACTTACAACAGCTGTAAATTAATGTTTTAACAATGACAAGCTGCTAAACCAGACAAAAACAAATCCAATCAAAGGAGTATGACTACACTGCACAGTTTTTGTTATAAAGGAGAAAAAGTCTAATTTATAAATAAACTCCATTTCACAGTCACTAAAGTTCTTAAAAGATGTTCCTACTGCACAAAGTGCATATTTCTTTAGCCCAAGATTTTGGTTTTATAATACCTAGGATGCAGGTATATAAGAAAAATAAAATAACTATTTGTAGTACCTATTAAAAAATTTGCAGTAGTTTTCCACTCCATACAGTAGTTTTGAAACCCACAGCAGCTACTTTTATACAGAAACAGGTTGAAAAAATATTTTAGCATTTTAAAGTGTCTTTATGAAACTCAGGATGTATAAAATGCAATGCAAGTCAGTATTCTGTGGCTTGAAAATTTCAACCATGCATCACAGAATATCTACAAACTCCACATTATCCAGGCTGCTTCAATTCTGGCACAACTCACTTAAAACAAGTAACTCAACGTATTTTCACTTTTCTTTATAAAAATCTCAGTTATTTGAACATCACTTCTAGTGACTAAATTAAGACTTTTATGCACTCTTAGAGAATACAACTTGGCTCTATTCACTTTCATGCTAACATATGAGACAATGAGATAGGCATGTTTACATTTTAAAAATCTAAATTATGTTATTCACCTCTTCTGAACCACTGTCGGATGAGGCTGCCTTTTGTTGTTGTTGTTGCTTCTTGAGCACTGCTGATCTTTGAACAGCAAGTATACTTGGACTAGACCTCCAAAACTGAAGAGGAACAGAGATGTGAGAGTCAGTTAAACATAGTGAACATCTCCAGTTCACCATGTATTTATTTTTTATGACTAACATCACTATTGTTAGTGGTCCTCAATTTAATCAATTTTTAAAAATTCACTTTAGAAACAATTTATAAAGTATGTTTTTTAACTGACCCAGGTAAATATTTTCAGACCACTTACCGTTTCTTACAGTAATACTTAAATACATGAACAAAAACGTAACAGGAACCTTAATAGTCTTCAGTTCTTGTGGTAACTAATGTACGACTGCCTTTCATACATATGTTCTACCACCCCAGTTAAGTCCATATAGCAAAGGAGAGTGCAGGTGATTTTGGCCCACCAGATTTCAGAGATTTCTAAATATCCCTTTCTCCTGAATTTTGATGACTTATATGTAAAGCCAACTGTATATAAGTTTGGAATTTTTATACAATCATTTATTTATACAAGGAAACTAAGCTTTAGAGGAACAATGTAAAACACAGAATTGCAGAAAAAAAGAATATTACATGTGTCTTTGTCTTCCAGAAGTTCAGTAAATTAATGGGTGCTTCTGCATGATGAAATTTAGGTAAGCATTTAACTCAAAATACTTATAAATGTGTAATTTTAAAATTTAAACTTAGGTTATGCACATGCATTCACCAACACAACAAAGTTAAAATGTAATAAAAAACTCTACATTACCTCTTTATTTTTTAAATGAAAATTGCTTTTGAAACTAACAGCAGAGACTTATTTTAAAAATATTTTCCCCCCACAAAGAGTTAATTTATATGTCCTATTTACCTCAGATCCACCAACTTTTGGTGGTTTAGCTTGAACTTGTTTCTTCTCTCTAGATGTGTCAGACTCAGATTCTGACTGAGTGCCTGACTCTGAACCAGAGTCAGAGTCACTGCTGCCTGACTGGCTGGGGGTTTCAAATGTGTAATTTTAAAATTTAAACTTAGGTTATGCACATGCATTCACCAACACAACAAAGTTAAAATGTAATAAAAAACTCTACATTACCTCTTTATTTTTTAAATGAAAATTGCTTTTGAAACTAACAGCAGAGACTTATTTTAAAAATATTTTCCCCCCACAAAGAGTTAATTTATATGTCCTATTTACCTCAGATCCACCAACTTTTGGTGGTTTAGCTTGAACTTGTTTCTTCTCTCTAGATGTGTCAGACTCAGATTCTGACTGAGTGCCTGACTCTGAACCAGAGTCAGAGTCACTGCTGCCTGACTGGCTGCTGCTTCCATCACTACTGCTTCCAGAGCTTGAACCAGATCCAGAACCTGATGCTGACCCCGAATCGTCATCTGACTGGCTGCAATGATAAGTTAGTAGGCTATCACACAATGGGCAAGGTAACAGGATTAAACGAAAAAGTCACCTTAGCTGCACCTAGAAATCAACTGTTAAATTGACAAACGGGTAGCACAGAAATGGATGCAGTTTATTAATTAAAATGAGATTTTTAAAGTTAAATATAAACAAGAAATGAGAATTCAGAATTTAATCAAATACATTTCGTGAAGCCTAAAAACACAAGATAAAGCAAGAACAGTCAAATTCATATGTAGCAGCTGAGTAAAGGAAATAGAAGTGGTAGAAATGCAAACCCATGCAAACTTTCCACCCCACCCTCTTTGAAACACTGGTATAGTTTCATCAAACACCATATACACATACATACAAACCTCTTAACAGTTAAGTCTATTCCACAAAGTCTTTAATAAAATTGCTTGCAAAGATTAATACTACTATATTTCAAAGATGTAATGAAAAAACTTGGGAATCATACCACCACAGAGCAATGTAAGTTCAAACTATGCACACACTATTTGCAAATGCTTAAAACAGAGTAAGCATGAAGGCAGAATTGAAAATGTAAGACCAAAAGCTGGTACAAAAACCTAGCAATCTCTGTCAGCACAATTCATCTGGATGAGAGTTGGCTGGATGTGCAGTTGGGGAAGGGCAGATTGATCATGCTCTGTCCTAGAACTTACTTAACTGTCATGACTTTAAAACCAAAACAAAATTGCTCCTCTTTTTGCTTTTGCTAACACCAAGAAAACTGTACTAGTACAGAAGAAATAAAGCTATCCATAAACAAACTCTTGTAGACTGTGTTTCAATCAGTCATCTGCACCTGTGAACTTTGAAAGAAATAGAAACAGAGGATGGTAAAGGTTCTTTTTTCTGAAGGGGGAGGTATAACGAAACACACTGTTGCTGGTTTTCCTTGCACATGCCAAGAGGAAAATTGGGAAGCAACAAGGCTGCTCTAAAACTTCCCATTTCTGCTATCAAAAGCTTACTTCAGGCACAGTCCTATAATCTCACTTGCCAAATAAAGCAGGGCACCTGCACAGAATATGACCAGAGTCTGAGCTGTTTAGCAGAAATTAATGGCACTTCATTACAATCTTCTGAAGTATTTTTCTTGTAACAGTATTTTTGTATGCAAATATTATCTTACCTTTAATGCTGGGTAAATCAGACATTATAAAACAATAGCACTTCTCAGCATAGCAAAATACCATAAGTGTATGTCAGGGAGAATGTGGAAGCACTAACTATAAATTAAGAAAAATAGAAGAAAATTCAGCACAGAGAAACCCTGAGACACAAGTAAATATCAGCCAGACAAGTCCAGTGACAAAAATGTAAAAATGTCTAAATCCTACATTAGTTTGCAGGAGGGGAAGGAATTAAAATACTTCATGCAGCACAAGGCTTGCTCAAAGACAGCAGTGACATGGGTTACTAAATCTAAAAGGGATGAAAAACACGACACTATGAGAATAGCAATTAAGTTAGCTCTCCATACAGCAGTAAAGTATTTCATATATACTAATCTAGTGCTAACAATAGGTTCAATTGCACTTGGTCAGAGGCAATCAAAACAAAGTACCTCTTCAACACAGGAATTCAGTGGTAAGCTCAAAAACAAAGGCACTAACAGAGGAAAAAGAAAACAGTCTAGTAGATAATGCTGGGGTTGGATGCAAAAAACCCAAGTAATTCAAAATCTTTTTCAGTTAGTCATCATCTAATTTCTGCTGAGTAATGCCAACTTATCAACAGACGTGGATCATACAATATTCAATACTCAAACAAAACACATAGACTCCTTGTCTTTCCAACCAGCTCTCAACAAAGCTAAGATTCTGGGAACTAATTCCCATTAGGCTTATGAGCAGAACCAGCAAAGCAAGAGTTATGTCATAAACCCTGTTTGTCACTATAAATTGGCCTGAGAAAAGCAAACTAACAGCCCAACTGCCTATCAACTAACAGTAACATCTGACAAGAGTGAAAATCTTGAAGTCACTGTTCAACCACGTAACCAGCAAATGCAATACTACAAAACAAACCTGCAGATAGAAGTAAGAGGGATGGGGAGATAAAGAAAGGAAATTACAAGAAACGATGAAAAAACAAATAAAATTTACCACAACTAATGTAGAGTTGCCAAAATGATACCATGTACGAAGAAAAATTAAAGATCACTAGTAGAGTAACGGCTAATTGGTACATAGAACAAAGAAAAACAGAAAAATAAAATTTAAATGCCACAGAGTGAATAACATCTTCCTACACTTTCTTATCCCGGAGTGTTAAATCGACACAAGGAAATAGGAAAAGACAAACTGAGCAGCAGCAAGTAATTTTAAAACCTGGGAAACAGAAAGGACTTGATAAAGCATTTATCAAATTTTCAGATCCTATGGCAGTATTTGCACATGCTGAAAAAGGGTTTGGAATTAACTAGTAAAAAGCACTAAAGAAGTTAAAGCACACAAGACTAGTCCATGTTGGGCAAAGCTTCCTTCAAAACAATAATCCAAACTAATACAGATGTGTGAAACTACACTAAAGTTTCTGCCTGTCTACTTCCTCATATGCAGCATATACTCCTACAGGTCTTGATGTAACTACAGAGCATACAAAGAAATAGTTAAGAGTAACAGATGTGACTTAATTTCTCCTGAATTCTTGTTCACTGGCCACAGAACAAAGAACTGATAGGCTCTGAGGATTATCAAAGCATGTCTATTTCACCATGTCCCCTCCTATGATGTTTTGACCTGAGCTTCAGCAGAACCTTGACTTGAAGGCACAAACTCTACAAAGGCAGTACTATCACCCAAAAACCTAAAGCTCCTGTTTGCAAATGAGACAGGAAATGTGGTAATATGAAAGTCCTGCGTAAGTATTTGCAATAAAGACACACTGCAGATCTTTTAAGACACTATTGAGCAGCACCGCATGGCATGTAATATCCATAAACTCCCAATAGCTGCAAGTTCAGAGATCAAAGGACTTTTCACTGATAAACGTAAAAGGATTTGATCTAACAGTAACAGTGACGGGAAACGAGGCAAAACACACACCATACAGGTAGAGCCATATGTTATGTGCTCAGCTTTCAGCATAAAAAAGTATTTCAAATTTGGAAAGAAAAATGATCCTTTAATTTTTATCACTAAAGTCACTGCAATCAAAGATCCAAAAGAGAACATGTTTATGCCGAGATCAAAATATTACACACTTCTGGGTGCAGACTGTGTACTTGCTTTTCCTGTAATAAAAAAAGAAAAAATTTAAAAAAAATCTTACACATCTAATGATAATCTTCACAGCGTGTAACACTAATACATCATATTTTAAAACCATTATACTGATTTGGTTTTTTTAAAGAAACCAAAAACTTACTACTAGCTAACTGCAAGTAATTTTTTACTAACATGGGTGTCATGATGAGAAGGCTGAAGAACGAGAAACAGTTCAGCCATTCCCTCTATAAAAGTCATTGCCTTTTTCTATCAACACTACAAAAAAACCCCTCAGTTGCCTAAATGGACTAATTAACTTTTCGAACAGAAACTGAATAGAAATTCTCAGCCTAAGACTTATTTCTTAATTATCTCTAAAGGTAAGTATCTACAAGGCAGACCAAAAGAAAGAATAGATTTTATTAACTGGGTTTTTTTCTTGGTTTTATTAATTAATTATTAATCTCTCATAGGAAACAGTTTTAGATCAGCATCAGACCAGACTAACAACTTGCCAGACTATGATCAACTTCTGACATAAAAGAACACCTTACTTGCTCGCAAGAAAATAAAAACACAGACCTACCTAACTTTTTCTAAAAATCAAGAAAACCACCAAAAATATGCAAACACTTGCTAGAACGAAGGAAGCATTACGTAGAGTAGAATAAAGAACTAACTTTCCCTTCCCAAAAAATGGAAAAGTAAAATGTGTCTATGACATTTTCTAGCCATGTCTCTCGAGCAGTGTCCAGAATAAAAAATGGGGTACTGAAAATGAAAAACCACTGTAACAGTAATTTTCAGTTTCAACTTCTACTCAGCATCGATACTAGCAGTTTGCTACACCATATCAATTCAACATTCATTGACCAACCTTTACTAGTCCTGTGCCTCTGTAGATGTAAAATCACTTGGACATTTTATGTACTTGGCTTTACTTACTATCCCTACATGTAGTGCTGACCTAGAGAAAATATAACGAGTCACTGCTTCCAATCATCACATGAGCATGACCCAGTCACCCTGGATACCTCAGGACTTAACTGAGAAAGGTATCACCGAAAGCCACTCTCCCTGGTGAGAAAGACAACCCTTGCTTCTGCTAGCTGATGTATGGAATACTAGGATTTAAGTAAAGGCTTTAGCATACTCTAAGGAGCCAATCTTCTAGCTGAATTATTTGTCCTAAACTGCTAATGAAAGAAGTAGCTCCCTCCTCTCACAGCCTCAGCGGACTTCAATGTTAAGACAAAACTACTGGCACACAAAGGCAACAGTCTCCAAAGAGAAGCACATGCAGCCAGTAGGTGCACAAGACTACTCTAGGGGTATGTGAAGAAAATATTGGAACTTCTGTTTATATTTAATCGAACAAAACAAACAAACAAACCTCACAAAATCAAACCCACAAAAAAACAACAATCCAGGAAAAAAATGCAAAACACCAAACCACAAATTCAGCTTTGCAAACATTAAATTTATGGATTGATACTGGCAGTATTACGCAGTCCAAATGTCTTATGTCACATTATGGTAGGTGACATGACCTGGGCGAAGTGTGTGCTCCACAACACTTCATACTCTCTCTGCGCACTGCAACATGTGGAAGTTTGCCTCTGCCTGGTTAGGTGGATTAATGGATCGTATTACTTCATTTTAACAAAACTAAGTCTCACAAAGTGGAGAAGTGGTTTAAAAAGATTCCTGCAAGGGAACAGGGGATTGAAGAAAACACTAATACAGTGATTGCAAGCAAACAACAGGAAAATGGCAGAGTTGACACTTCTCTCAGTACAAGCCCTTTGTCAGCCACATTGTGAGATTAAAGCCAATGACAATATAATCACATGACAAGAAGTTGGACTAACAAAACTGGAATTATCAAGACTATATGAAATATGTATTTACAGCTACTATTGTTAACAATTAACCTTGTCCTAAGTGTATAATGCGCCTTGAGATACTAGCTAATGATAGTGTGAAATCAGCAAGACATCTGAAGACTAACCATCCAGAAAAAGTGACAAACTTTTGGTTTTTGCAGCAATGTTTCAAGTATTGTGATACTGATATCCTATACTTCACAAAATCTCACTAAATGTAATGTTGCATGTTTAGAAGCCTCTGTTTGAGGTTCCTTTACCTAAGAGCAAGGGACAGAAATGCCACATGCTATGGGAGAATTTACTTCTTGCCCCTGTAAAAATGTCTAAAATAATGCACAGAAAACAATGAAGACAAGCTAAAGTGTATTTATTTGTTAGCAAATATGGTTGAAAGACACACAGAAAACACTGGTGAAGACTTGAAGAAACAAGTATTAGAACAAATTGTGCACTGGAGGATTGCTGTATGGTTAGATGAAAGTACAGATGCTTCTACCATGTCCCAACTTTCACTACTTGCTAAATTCTGTTTAAATTACGAAATAATGAAGAATTGCTTTTTTGTGAACCACAAAAGGAAAGATGTACCAGAGAAAACATGCCTTCAACATTCAACAACTTCTTTTCATTAAAGAAAAAAAAAGGTTTTATAAAAAAAAATCCAACTGGATTCTAGTTAGGGTGATGATATAGCACCACATGTGAAATTCATGCACCAATCACATACAAGCTACTGCAGCAAAGAATCTGGAGCCAGAAGCATATGAAGTGTAAAAAGATGTCATCAATGTGCTTTATTTTATGAAAAAAAAACCTGTTAAATAGTAACATTTTTACAATGCTTTGTAAGATGAGGATTGACCATAAAAATCTTTTGTACCCAAAGAAGTTCACTGCTTAAAGGCAGTGTTAAAAAAACAACAACAAAAAAAAAACCAAACACAAAACCAAAGAAAAAAAAAAAGTGTTGCACATTCACTGCCCCTTTATTTGAAAATAAGTGGTCTCAGGTAGTATGCTACCTAGTTGATATTTTAGAAAAAATATCTTCTAAGCTGAAAGAAACACAGAACTGCTTTTCAAAAGAAACTCATGCTATGGAGACAACATTCTGAAAAGAGATGTTTGGAAAGGTTTCCATCATTATTGATTTTACTGCCAAAAACAAAGCATGTCACCTATACAAGCTATCACACTGTACACTTAAAAGGCTGAAGACAGACATTTCTAGTATGTTTAAAATTTTTCAAGAAAGTTTCAGTGGGTTTTGAACTCATTTATTAAAAAAATAAATCTTCTTCTGATTAATGTTCAAGAAGTGATCAACATTAGGGAAAATGGAAATCTACTAGCCAAATATTAAGAAAAATATTTGCATAATTCATGGATGGGATTGAAAAAATGAGTATAGTGATTTAGTAAGCACAGTCCAAATGTCTTCCATTTGGACCTACATCTTTGTGAGGTGTCTTTTTCAACTACGCTAGTCATTAAAACAAAGTACCCACATAAACTGAACTTAGAACCTTATCTTCAAAGCACTCTCTCACATGAAGTATTAAACCAAATTTTTAATATGGAAGAATATTCATAAGTTTTATATGTGAGTGCCAAAAAAGTTTTTATTCCAATAACAAAGTAAAACATTTTCAAAAATTATTTAAACTTGATCTCATCCTTTTAAAATTTCTACTTCTTGCATCTTTTATAATGTAGGTATTGGTACAACAGCATGTATATAATTTATAAATTATTATACATACATTGAAGGTGTATTTTTTTATTGCTAGAAGTGCAAAAACAAGACTTCTTGAGACCACCACACCAAGGGATTAAAAAAACTGTAACAGAAGGAAGCCTTCCTTTCTCTCTGGCCCAAACACATTGACCAAGTCTTAAAATTAGCCAAGGCTATTAAAAATGAACATAAATCTAATCTCTTTCACAGGATTACCTATGACACACTTCCACATGAGCAGTAATTCAGATTAAATTCTAGTATGCTAGATGCTAACCCTAAGAGTTAAGAACAGGTGCACACATTTAAACATGCATATGCATTAAAGAAAATTTATTAACTCCTCACATTAAAGGTGGAAGTCAGGAACAATGAACTTAAAAGTTTCCCTTTAACTGCTCCTACCTTTGTTCTGAGTTTCAGAAATTTTCATACAATCCCAATAATGATACAAGTGATTGTATGAGTTATGGCACTTTGAAAACACTTTCAGCCCTCACCAATACATTCATCTGTTGGTGAGGGTTTTACAAGAATAACTTTTCCCATCATTCTTTATTGCTACCCCCTCCAATCCTCTGTGGTGTCATTACCACCCATACAGGGAACAGATTCAACTTTTTTAAACTGCTTTTGTTTTCATAAACATTCTAACAGGCTGATGAAGTGGAAAAAACAAGCAGGAGTGAGCAGGCAGTATTTCTTAACACTACTGTCCAGATATTGAAGCATAAAGCAGTGCAAATCAAAACAGAACTCAGAAAGAAGGAGTTTTCAAACAGAAAAGTGTTTTTGGAAATTTTCAATTTTGGTACCCACACATTCCACACTGAATCATGATATACTGCAAGTCATTTTTCCAAGTGCTTCAAATGCTATGTGGTATAATGGCTTCTCCCCTTTCCCACAGAGCATCACATTGCTGACGAGACTACGAAAAAGAGCAACAGCATGCAGAACTCCTATTACACTGCATGTCCAATAGCATCACTAGAATTTTAGGAAGCTTGTTTGCCAGAGTTTTAAAAACGTAATTGTTTGTGGTTTTGAAGTTCAGAAGAAAAGGATACAGATTTCTAATAGGTCAAATGACATTTTCTTAATCTGCTGAAATGGATACCCTAACAACCACCCAAAACAAGGCAAAATCAATCATCATCAGCTTGAGATGTCTACAGGCTTTCCAGAGTTGAAGACTAATCATCTCTTATTTTAACTTGAATCAGCAGATTTCCAGAAATGAAATGAAAAAGAAGATACAACCTAAGAAGCAAGCTTGTATATTTTCTAGAAATAATCAATGGAAGCTACCACTGCAAACCAAATGTGAGACCATTTTACACTGTACTTTTTTATACATAACTGCTGCATTAAAAAAAGACAAGCAAACCCTGCCTAATAGCAAGGCACTTTACTTGCATGAAAAAATAGTAAACCTAAGCTTGGTAATAAAGATATTGGAAGATAAATTCAGGGAGATAACAGCTGAGAGGTAGTCAGAAAATACTTGGACACTTTATTTTCCACCTTGACCTACTGTGTTCTTTAATTTTTCCTGCATTTTTTGAGGCACTGACTATAAGCAATTCCTTCATCAGCTTAAGAATTTTAAGTATTACCCGATGTAGCCTACCTAGGATGCATAATTTGACACACTTTTCTTGCAATTAGTAATGCCCATTAGTGCAAAGTAGCACCACTGATCTCCACAAAATCAATCACCTGAACTGGCACTACTAATTACTGAGATTCTAGTATCCTATCTCTCGGGGTAGGATGTAAGAAACGTTATTTCCTCAACCAAGAATTGTAATACTGTCACAAATATGGGCCACCTGCTGTCTTATGTTATTACCTAAATCTTATCTCAGGAACAGTAGTCCTGGTCCTCCACTCTCCAGAGATCCCCTTACAGAAAATAAAAGGCAAAGTACTTTATTTCTTGCCACTTTCTTTTAATGTAAAAGTCAGGGTCATTACCTTTTCTTAAAATGCTTTTATTTGAAACAGTTCAGCAATAGGCAAAGGTGAACAGGACACCATACCCACCAGGCCATGAACAATCAGGGTGCAATAAGAGAGGTAGTTTGAGTGCAGCTTAACCAGGCTTATGCTTGTGTATCTGTATCCTCTTTTCTCCTTCTCCCAAAATAATCCTGATTAAAACTGGAAAGTAAGATAAAATCTCCACTATTTTCAGGCAGCTAGCATAAATCGGGACCTTCCTGTCTTTCCCTCACCCTTTCTGAACATAGTCAAGATAGTTTCTCTGCAGAACAATCCAGAGTTGGAGCCCACCTTCTTCGTTCAACTCTTCTGGTAGAAAAGTCATACATACCTTAAACATAATCAGAAAAAACAGTCAGTATATAAGACTTCATTCTCAGCTAACTATTCACCTGTACTAGTCAAATTTACACTAGCCCACCGTGTCACACTATGTCTTAACTTTGCTCTAGTCTTGCAGTGATGACCTCTTCTAACCAGCTCTCATTTTGTGGTCTAACTTGTTGGGTTGTTTTTTTCCTTACCTTCTTCACTGATGAATGGACTTCCAAGAAACCAAATGCCAAGATATATTATCAACACTATAAAAACTAGAATAGAAAGTGTAGATGGAAAAAACACGGCAATGCAAGTTAAGCTAAATAGGTGTTGTTAGTATAATGTATACAGATATACAATATTTGCTAACTTGAATTGTTGAAGACCATTTGTGCTCTTTTAGGCATTTAACTCCATTAGTCAAAATGGAATTCCTGCTTTTTAAAATCCCTTTTCTAAGAATGTGTGACATAAGCCTTCTTTCATTCTCTAGCTCCAAGCAATTTACATATATTGCTTACCAAAACAACAAAAAAAGCAGTGAATAAAATGAAAACAGCCTAATGTGTGTACAGGTTTTCCTGAATAAGGAACCTTACATTAAACTTACTGTACTTTTCCAAAGTAAAAAAAAAAAACAAACCAACAAACCCAAAGGTAAATTAAGACAGCAATACATAAGACTGTGCAAAACTGTGAAGCACCATAGGACTGTGAAAATATAAACAAGCATGCTAGATAAAGCAATAACTATGATCTCTTCAGTACTGTTGGAATGAGACTATTTCTCTATTACCCAAACAAATCACAGAAGGGATGACAAAGATAGCTGTCAACAGTGCAACAGTATATACTAAAAATGGGTAGTATCATCTCAGGATAGGTGCTCCACATGAAAGATTAGTTTTATGCATGCTGACAAACTGAGGTGAAGACTAAAAAGAGCACCTTCCAGGACACAGTCAAGAAACCCCTCTCACCCCTAGCTATTGAGTCACGTAATTGCATTTACACAGCCATACATGTCAAATCTGATCTGGTATGGAGGTTTGACACACTGAAGTAAATTGTCTGTTCTTTTTTACAAACACTGTCCCCGGCTACTCCCTATTTATGATAGATGCAAGAGGAATTTATGCCTGAACTCAGTATTTATTTACAAGCTAATGTGCCATAAAAGCAGCATAGCTTAATGACAGTAATAAAGGACATGATTTTCACATTTGTTTTTACCTATTAATTTTTCACACACACCCAACAAATACCTATGCAATTAAACTGGAGAATGCTTTAGGGAGAAGACAGGCAAGTATCCCATCACAGTCACAGTCAGTTCTATTCAGTAGCCTTAAATTTAAACTTCACTGGCATACCCCTTACAACAAGACTTTAAGTGTGAAATAAATAAAACAGTGGAAAAAAACCAACACAACCTCTTAAAACTAACTTTCCTTTAAAAAAACCCCTTGTTTTCACTATGTCACATTCACAACGTTTTTCCACTGAGGGAATCACACAGTGTACAACAAAGTATGCTAACTACCACAACACACTAGGAGGAATCCTAAAACAGAAAGCTGCACAAGACACACTGTAAAAGAACTGATCCAGTAATTAGATTCATGTGTAAGGTCCATATTAATAATGGAAACTGAAAGCAGGTAATTTATTGCCACTGGTTTCAAGTGCATAGGTTAAGCTACCTTAAGAATTTTCTGTTTTAAGAAGAGCAGGCATGAGTACCAAATTGAGCAAATTAAAGTTCAAGACACTAAAAGACTGCAGGGTCTTGGACTGCAATCGACCATCTGGATTTTAGGTTTTTTGTTTTAATATAAACCAGAAGTTGAAGGAAGGCCAGTATTTGAACATGAAGAGCCCAATTAAAACGTGCAGACACTAAACCCCAAAATCTTAAAATTGCAAGTTCATAAGTAAGTTTATTTAGGCAAATGCTGCTTAAATATTTTTGTTTTATTTTTGAAGCATGCTTAAGTATTTAATTTGATTTAGATGCATAAGGAAGATTTATCTAAAGGTATCACCACCAGTAAACTGCAAAGAGAACAGAGTATAAAATTCAGGCTGTCAAGTGTTATCTTCTGTCCTCAGCTATTACAAATCATGAACTCAATGGAATTATAAGAGCTAACAACTCAAAGACATGCACTGTATTTCCAGTTCTGCAGCCCATTATCTGATGGCACTACTATAAACTTTCCCCAAAGCAAAGGTATCAAAAACACACTAATCATCTACAAGTTCCACAACCCTATGAACCACATTGAAAGTCCTTAATTGCAAGCCACAGTTACATGTCTTAGGAGCACAAACAAGTTCTTGGAATCCTTCACAAACAGGAGGCATCAGTGGTTCTCCAAGGGTCTTATACTCCACTGTGCAATTCGACCATTTTTCAAAATGCAACTGTTTCAAGACACAATGATGTCTTTACCGGAAGCTCCTTGTAGATCACCAGTAAAAAAGTATTATATGGAATTTAACTTAAAAAAAAACCAAACAAATGACTTGAGGGTTCACATCTGGATAGATCTGGCGTACACACTGCTTGTATCACAAAACTTCGCTGTGCCTTAAGGAGTGCGAACAACTTGCATCAGCTTCAATTTTGAAATCAAACAAATGACTTGAGGGTTCACATCTGGATAGATCTGGCGTACACACTGCTTGTATCACAAAACTTCGCTGTGCCTTAAGGAGTGCGAACAACTTGCATCAGCTTCAATTTTGAAATCAAACAAATGACTTGAGGGTTCACATCTGGATAGATCTGGCGTACACACTGCTTGTATCACAAAACTTCGCTGTGCCTTAAGGAGTGCGAACAACTTGCATCAGCTTCAATTTTGAAATCAAACAAATGACTTGAGGGTTCACATCTGGATAGATCTGGCGTACACACTGCTTGTATCACAAAACTTCGCTGTGCCTTAAGGAGTGCGAACAACTTGCATCAGCTTCAATTTTGAAATCAAACAAATGACTTGAGGGTTCACATCTGGATAGATCTGGCGTACACACTGCTTGTATCACAAAACTTCGCTGTGCCTTAAGGAGTGCGAACAACTTGCATCAGCTTCAATTTTGAAATCAAACAAATGACTTGAGGGTTCACATCTGGATAGATCTGGCGTACACACTGCTTGTATCACAAAACTTCGCTGTGCCTTAAGGAGTGCGAACAACTTGCATCAGCTTCAATTTTGAAATCAAACAAATGACTTGAGGGTTCACATCTGGATAGATCTGGCGTACACACTGCTTGTATCACAAAACTTCGCTGTGCCTTAAGGAGTGCGAACAACTTGCATCAGCTTCAATTTTGAAATCAAACAAATGACTTGAGGGTTCACATCTGGATAGATCTGGTGTACACACTGTCTTTATCACAAAACTTCACTGTGCCTTGAAAAGTGTGAACAACTTGCATCAGCTTCAATTTTGAAACTCTCAGAATGGTGGAATTGAATCTAAAATGTGGAACAAGTATTTGCCAGCCAGTTAGAAAAAAAATTGGGTTCTGATACATACTCCCTCTGAACTCTTCTAAAATGAAAAAAAAAACCTCAGACATGTTTCTAACTTGTATCTGGATACCTTACCATGCTTTAGTAACCTTAATTCTGTAAAGATTATTCCTGATAAAACAGCAGCTTACTACCCAAAGAGAAGATTACTGCTAACAGAAGTGAAAAGCTTGCTTTACCTACTAGTTTTTCACAGCATGTCAAGTTCTAGTAACAGTTTCCTTTACCATTCAGGTACTCTTGTTGATCTGGGAATTCCTGTGTACTATATAAGTATGTATCTACATATGTATGGGTTTATGTCTATGGTATCTTGCTAGATACACACATTTTTACTAATATCACCTCTTAAACTTCCACCTAAAAGAACCAGTACGGGCAAGTAATTCTGCAATTTAGGGAATTTCTTTTTTAACTGCCACTTTATTTCTTGAAAGAGAGAAGCTAAAGTCATAGCTTTCAATTAATCTTTTTTACCTCCTACAGAAGGTATGAATTTATACAGTAAACTAAAGCTTGCTGACAAAGTCTTAAGTCTTTACTTAACTGTCTTTTGTGGTACATGGACTGCTCAATCCAACCCACTAAAATTGCCATTATAATCAGCTTTAAAGTTTGCAAAGAATGGTGAAAGTCTTTGGTGTAAGCAGCTGCTTGCTGCTCACTGCAGAAAAGGAAGCATAACACATTCCAGCTAACTGCTTTCCAGGTAAGACGCACTGAGCACATCCCTTTTTATCTACAGAGAAGGAAGGTTTGCTCAAGTTCTCTAATACCACCTTCTTCCAGAAACATAGGAAGAGCAAAGACATGGGAAATCGCAGAAGAAGCTGAAGAGTACACTACACTGTTATTATTACACAGAAATCAGAATATCAAGCAACAATATCAGGTAAAAGCGTTTATGCTAGTCTACAATTTCCATCATGCTTGTTTCTAGTACTGATTTATAGCTTCAGACATTGCTGAAATAAGCAAGGGAAGTCCAAACAGTGCAGCCAATTATTCAACTGTGAAAATACAAGACATGCACTTTTCTGCCAGCAGCAAAACAGAAGGCTCAACACCTGCAGCAAGGGAAAGCTTTCTGCTCATCTACCAAACAGATAAATAGATGCAATCAATGCTGGGAAGAGTGCAGGAACATGGCAAATTGGACATTTCTTTCATATACAAAGTGAAATAATTCACTTTCACAGCCAGTCACAGAAGTAAAGGGCACCTACAGTTCCTTACCACAATGCTGATCAGTGCATAAAACCAAAGGTTTCTGACTAGTCCCTTCTCCACCTCTCCTACTGTTGAGAAAACTACAGGCTTTCCACAACTTTTGCAAGTCATGGTCTTTCTGTAAAACAATACAATGCAGTATACATGAGGCCTGTGCATTTTTTTAAATCCAACCCTGATCCACTGCTTCTCTTAACTTCCTCAAGTAATTATGGTGGCTCCTCTACAACAGGCTACATTTAATCATTATCAAGACTGTCACTCCAGATGACAGCATTGAAGTCTACACCACATGAAGGGAAATGAATGGCTTTATTGCCCTGTCAAATGTATAAAGTGACACAATATTTCAAAGATTTGTCGTAGTTATCACCAATGCTGATGCTTAGACATTGACTGTATTTGCCTTTATCTCTTCTTCTTTTCTACCAGCTCCAGAGAGTATGATCATCTTTGCAATTTATTCCTAGCAGCAAACCTCAATTGCTTTCCTCAATGGTTCCACTCCCCTCTCTGGCATTCTGAATGGAACAGGACCATAACAAGCTTATTAAACATTACTACTGATTTCTACTGCCGTTTTGTAGAATACAGATTTTCAGGTTTGAAGGCAGTGACACTTTCCAAGTTACAGCTAGCTATCTGTCTGCAGCTGCAGCTTGCTAAGGCAACAATTGCCAAGTGAAAATGATCTAGAGTTCAGGAAACATAAAAAGAAGAAAAAAAAACAACAAAGACTAAACAACAAGGACAAGTCATACAAAAATATATCATGTCACACTCCTTTTGTAATCAGTATTTTAATAATAGAACTAGGCTAGACAGAAAAGGGTTCCATCATCTGAAACGGAAAGACCTCACCTTCCATTTACAAAGTTTCCTGATAATCCTGGCAAACACGCACATAAGCTTTCCAAGACCTGCCTGTGAATCAGACTATGAAATTAATGATTGATAGAAACTTAGGAAAAAAGTTTTTAGCATTTTAATACTTTTTTAAAATCTAAGATACACACAGTAGGAAACATAAGATGAAGAACTAAGTCTCACTTCACAGGATATACTGGTATTTATGGGCAGTTACAGTTTGATACCAAGTAGTTTTCCATACTCTCTGGAGCAAGGTGGCTTGTTTCAAGTAGTAAGAAAATTCACACAAAATCATCAGACTTGCACCTAGATAATTCATGTTTGTTGGGAGTTCTTACAGCTCAGAAGACTGACCTTACTTACGCAGTTTTATTTGTTTGCGGGTCTCTTCTGATTTTATAAGCTGCTTTTTTTTTATTCCCCAAAGTAACCAGAAATATTTTGCCACTTACTAGAAGAAACCCCGAGGAATGTTTTGCCACTTACAAGAAGAAACTCCAAGTATGTCTGCTAACTGGAACAGTATCAACTTTATTGGAAGCAGAAATCTTCAAAATGTATTGCATATTAGAGCTTACAAATTATCCACAATACTGAAAGTTCACTATCTTTCTAGGACATTCATTTGTGTGACAGGAAGGTTGACTTGGCACATTCAGCACATGCTGACTGATCAGCTGGCAATTATACTCCTGCATTTCTTCACGAGGCAATAATTTAGAACTCTCTCTACCCAAGAGGAAGATTCCCTGAAGTCCACAAAACAGTTTCCTTTATAAGACTGTAACTGACAGTACCAGCTAACTGGTTCAACAGGCTAGGATGAGAAAGCAGATAAGTAGACTAACAGTACAGGAACAACCACCTCTCAGAAGAGAACACTAAAACCATTTATTTTCAAGTTTACTTTGACTTCTTAAACCTTCAGCATTCATCACATCTCTAGCTCTAGAAATCTTAACTTCCTAGGACAGGAGGGAATTTTTGCAAGTTAGCATCGTTCTAGAATGTGAATTTAATTCCAAACCTACAAACTAGATGTCACGCTGCTTGGATGTAGGAAAATTCTAATGAGGCTCTTCCAAAGATGTGACCACTGCACAAGCTAGAAGACTAGCATTCAGCATTTGAGGACTGATTTTATTTTTTTTTAAATTAAACAACAGCTGAAAGCTGAATTTCCACTTCAGAAAACAAAGGTAACACTTTTAGTAATAGTGGTCTGACAGCTCTAAAGAAGGAAGAATCATAAAGTACTCTGCAGGAAAAACTAAACTGACCAGCCTGCTGCTCTGCCTTTAGAGACAGTTAGGTTATGGTTTTATACAACACAAATTAGGCGTGTGTGCCTTGCACTTTTTGGACAGTAGATTTATTTTACATTCTAATCCAATATTTCAGATTTTGACACCAGGTTTTTTTCATAAAAACAGCAATACCATTTTCTTGCATGATAATATGGTTTTAAGACTAGTTAAGCTTTCTCATGTAAGGCATGTACAAGATCATCAAAATTCTTAGCGGAAGAGTTGTGAACATAACCAGCAAAGTAAGCACCTGTGAGAAGAACGTCCCGTCCTCTTAACTATGGTCTGCTTGCTAACCAGTAAGCCTTGGCAGTCGGTTCAAATACAAACCAGTTTTAGTAAGCAAAATATAGAATAGCCAAGAATAACTGAAATAAGTAAGTGCTTACCTTGACTCTCCACTACTGTTTCTTAAGCTTTCTTCATCGCTGTGCCCATTCATTGTAAATAGTAAGAAGTTTAAAAGATAAACAAAAGTCCACTCTGGTTACAAGGTGGGTATCGATAAACCACTTCTTGGTACTCCGTATGTTTTCCAGGTGCGTGCACTATTGTTCACTTAGGGTTTTCACGCTTACTCCCAAAATGCCTAAAATAGTAAAGAAAAATGTTGACACAATTTGAAAGTATATTTTAAAATAAAAATAAAAATATTTTAAATAATCTTTAAATAACACTGAAAGGGGGCATTATGTTTGATGCAATGTTTTTATCTGAAAAATAGCTCTTTGCATTACCTGTTTATGGTTGATTATTTTATCAACATTCCCCTATTAAAAAAAATAATAATAATCTTTCCTCATGTCTGTGAAAACGAGCAAGAACTCTTCTCAAGAGACAAAGAGATCTTTTCATAAGTTACACTTAAAATTCCTGAAAGAACTAAATGAAAGACACAAACTCATGAAAGGAAAGACCTGTCTGGTTTTTGCTCTACTGTTCTGGGTCCCAGCACACAGGCCAGTAGGCTTCTTTATGCAACTTTTCATTGATGCTGCTATAAAGATGGCAATTTCTGATAAACCACGAACTTGCAGAATAGTAACTGTAAGGGAAATCACATTCTTTCAGTATTGCTGGGTAAAAAGAACAGCTTACTGTGTATATGCACTAGACCTCATGGCTTTACTTTTGCCATATTACTGACTTAGAACAAAGTAGATCTAAATTTTCAAGACAAACTGCTTACCTGAAAACTGAGATTAAAACCACAGATAATAATGTTCTGGTAAGATCTGCTTAGTAAAATGTATTTCACGTGCAAAATATAAAAAAATGCAAGCATTTCCAGATACACACATCATGTTTACATCCAGCTGTGGGTAGAGGCAGGAAGATAAAAGTCTATCTCATTCAAAACAACTGTTTCAACTAAATCAAACCAGCAAGATCCCACAGATGTAGTACTCATTATTTCACTATAAAAGCATCTCAAATCACATCACATTCGATGCAGCTAGAGAAAGCCAAGGCTTAAGGTAAATAAATGTATTGCAAGTATCAACTCACTCATAGTCTGATAAGGAGCGGTGCCTCTCAGAGATGAAGCGATATGAAAGCTATTAGGGGCTCGCCTGCCTCGAGGTGCCCTCCCCTAACGTGCAGTTGCCTTACCCAGACCTCAGCGCGGCGGGAGCGCCGGTCCAGAACGGGAAATGTCTGGCGCTCAGGCACCCGGGCCACTCCGGCCACCAAACAAAGCCGATGAGGGAGGGTAAAGCGACAGGAAGGAACTCGGCAACGCTGGGGGCAGCGGAGCGAGGTCGGGGACCCACACCGTGGCGACAGC
>NW_009952160.1:1236176-1273141 GCF_000747805.2 Chaetura pelagica
TGTATGTTGGCTCGAGGGTTCTCCGGGTAACATCGCAGCCCGGCGACAAACAAACGGATTTCTTAGCCTGGCTACGCAGTCAGAAGTGGTACCGGGGCTTGGGGCGCTCCTGCTGGGACCATTACCTGGCTCGGAGCTGCTCCTCCTCTTCCCGTTCCAGAACTAACGCCCCCTGTTTGCAAACTGATGGACCTGAGCCGTTTGATTAACGTTTGTTTCGTTGTCAGGGGGGGAAAAAAAAACAAACGAGCACCCCATGAGGCAAAACAAAACCCAAAACCCAGCCAAAAAACCCCAAACAAACCCCTACAAGAAAGAAGTCGTCTTAAGTTGTATGTCTGAATGTCACCAGAGTGTGACAGGGAAGTCGTAGCCGCCGTTGTGTGGAAGGGTGTGCTGTGAAAAACACAGCGCGGTAGCCAAGTGCTCTGCTGGAAAGAGGAAACCAGTTCCCTGCCTTCTCTCAGAGGCACACTCTGCCACTCTGAAGGAGGATTGTGGGGTCGTTACTGACTGACATCTGGCACCCAACGTTGGGACTTGAAAGTTGCTTAGCACCTGCAGGAGTGGAAGAAGTTAAGATCAGGATAAAACCAGTTTGTTTGTCAAAGAAAGGAAGTTTGCAGGAAGTGAGCCCTGTGTGGGTTTACTAGAAGAAGCTGGTTACAGTAGCTGTCAAAGAAATTCAAGCTTGAAGAGTTACGTTGCCCAGGAACCAATGTCTGAGCCACAGTCAGTCAGCCTGAGATCTCTTGGGCCTGTAACTTAGATCATGGTTGTTCTTCCAGGGTGAGTAAAGCTGGTTGCCTCAGCACTGAAGAGGAGGGTGCGCAGCCAATGTACCTGCCACCCTTTAGCACCTTGGTTGGGGCAATCCCAAACACAAATGCAAGTTGGGCAGAGAACAAAAATAGCCATGAGGAAAAAGACTTGGGGGTGCTGGTTGATGAAGAGCTCAATGTGAGCCACCAGTGTGCACTTGCAGCCCAGAAAGCCAACTGTGTCCTGGGCTGCAGCAAAAGAAGCATGGCCAGCAGGTCAAGGGAGGTGATTCTCCCACTCTACTCTGCTCTTGTGAGACCACACCTGGAGTACTGTGTCCAGTTCTGGAGCCCCCACCACAAGGAGGACATAGACCTGTTGGAGCAAGTCCAGAGAAGGGCCACAAATATGGTCAGAGGGCTACAACACCTTTCCTGTGAAGATAGGCAGAGAGAGTTGGGGTTGTTCAGCTTGGAGGAGAGAAGGCTCCAGGGAGACCTGATAGAAGCCTTTCAGTATCTGAAGGAAGCCTGCAGGAAAGCTGATGAGGGACTTTATAAAAGGACATGTAGCAATAGAACGAGGCTTAGTGGCTTTAAATTGGAAGAGGGGAGATTTAGGTTAGACATTAGGAAGAAATTCTTAAGTGTGAGGGTGGTGAGACACAAGAACAGGTTACCCAGGGAGATTGTGGATTCCTCATCCCTAGAAGTGTTCAAGGCCAGGCTGGATGGTCTTTGAGCAACCTGAGATAGTGGGACATACACCTCTCATGCAGGTGGTTTCACAGTGGCTTAAACTAACCAGATTTAAAGCTGCTGTAATCCCAACCTATTTTCTGTCATAACAGTGAAAAACCAGCTCCACTAAAAAATTACTGCTTTCTAGCCACTTCGACTTTCTGAAATAGGTCACCGTGCAGCTACACATGCAGTGATCCTTGTGCAGTAAGATGCTACTACCAATTTCTAGAGTGGTTAGACATTTCTGCAGCAATATCTGTAGACCTTTTCCACATGTCTGTGGGAGACAATTTTTCTTTCACCTTGAAACTTGTTCATTTTGCTTCTTTAAGCAATTCTTTCTTTCCTAGGTGGCATACTAAAGTTACATGACGTTCCTATCTTGGTGGCATTTCACACTGTAAGTGATACTGACTTCTGATACATATAGCTTTTAGTTTGTATCAAGAGACAAACACGTGTGATGCAAAACATTTTAAGGTCAACTGGACCAAGCTTTTTATTATTACTAGGGAGAAAAACTATCACCCATGGGAGTAAGCTGTCTTTTTTTTGAAACTGTATTTCAGGTTTCTGGCATCTCAGCATGTTTCCAGGATGTGGGTGAGAATATTTATTGTGCGTAAGGTGTCACTGACTTATATCACCTCCAGGCCCTCAGCTGTTCTTGAGATGGATTTGTGCTCGGAAACAAAATATAATCAACACACAATCCAAGTTAGGTGCACTTTTATTCTATTAGCACAATCCATTTCAATGTAAATGTTTTCAGGTTATTTACCTTAACAACTCTTGTTAATAGTGATCATGTTTATCACAGTATCCTAAATAAAAGATTAATCACTGTTCTATTATTAACATTTGGAAACTCTTCTGGAAAAGAAAAACCGGGGGGTTTTTGTGTTTGTTTGTTTTTTTAATGCTTAAATATTGGATCTAGCTGCCTTTGGTGAGGCAAAATGGACACAATAAATATCCTTAACATTTAAGTATGCAGTAATTTGTGTGCTGTTGTGTTTCCCCCCTTATCTTCTTTCTAAACAACTCCCCCACCACATTTAGTGCTTTGATTTTTCTCCTTCTGCTGTTCAAGTAATTTGAAAACATGCCCTAAGGAGCACAAAGACCACAATATTATATATAAAAATACAACAAATATTTTCTTTATTCTTAATAGATGTTATATGCGGCAGAGTGTAGCCTAGTTTATCTTCTAGTTCATTTTGCATCCTTATTGTTACTCCATTTCATTTTGCATTCTACATTCTACTAAGAAATCAACAATTGTAATTTGTGTAGGTAAACCAATAATTATCCTGTCATAGAAATAATACCTATTTCTTGCCCTTTTCACTCCTCCTAGCTCTTTTATTTACAACACCCCAAAGAACCCTTCTCATTTACCTCTCCCCTTCTCACGTTGGACTCATTAACCTGCCAGCTCCACAATGCTGTGGATGCAATGATTAGGGAGATAAAGATTTAGAAAAAATCGAAGGTGACCTTTCAGTTTTCTATCAAACCGAATGTCCCAGCTTTTGATCTAAATGGCACTGCTTCAGTAGGGATGCTTCTGCTGAATGTTTATAATGTACTGTGGATGCGCAGAGTGATCACAGTCTGCTTTCCCACAGGCAAGGTTGCTGCCACCACTGCTGCTAAGACTAAAGCCACTCCCATTCAATCCAAACAAACAGAAGTTATGTAACTAGGAGCAAAGCAAATTAAGAACCATCTGAAACCACAAGAATACGTTTAACAGTAGAGGAGCCCTTTTTGAAAGGGATGTTAAAACACCTAATTGAAGGAGCAGACACTTCTAAACCAGATAAAGCCACAGGCCCTTCTCAAGCAGATGGAGGAGCAAGCCCTTCTCAAGCATATGACAATGATCTTGTCCAACCTTTGTCTCTAAATGAACTGCACCTCATGGACTTTACCCACAATGAAGGTAAGCCACTTCTTCCTTGGTTGCTCCTATGCTTTGATAATGAGGCTGAAACCTATGATGCTGACGAAAGAGAAGCCAGGCATTTGAGATCCCTGGCCAGAGATGCTGGTATTGATAGAGCACTTGGTAGTAACACAGGAACTATCACCCTGTGGGACTGACTTCTTTCAGCTGTAAGGGAGAGATACACACATAAGGGTGGCATTGACTGGTGCTGAAGCAGAATGCCACTCTTGAGAGAGCCATCATGTATCTGAGAGAATTAGCTGTGTGAGAGGTGATCTATGATAACAATGGGATTACAAATCCTGATGACATCCTGTGCAACATGCCCATGCTTCAGAGGTTTGTGCAGGCTATACCAGCAGCACCAGCTCATATATTCTCTTTCATGGGTGTATTGACTATGAAAGACCAACAGTGCATGAATTGGCTTTGAAAGCACGACAGTATGGGGACATGACCTCTGATTCCCATCAGTTCCACACCTCAGCCATTGAAAAAAATGACTGACAGAAGGCATAAGATGTCAAACAGATGTGAAGATAAACCCCAGGATCTCCCTAGAGACAATTAGTCATGTGTTGCAGCCATTAAGATGAGACGTCCTGCTATGAGACAGCAGCAAGAGAGATGGGACCTACTTTGATGCCACCTGTGGGATTTCTTGCATAATTATTATAAAGAATCTGGGACAATAAACCCACCCTAATGCCACTCAATCATAAAGGGACAGAATCCATCACTACTTCTGGAGTGACAGGAGGATCTCAAGAACTGACTGTTGTGGAGGATGATGTGATGCTCACTGGTAAAAAGTGGCAAATGCACCTATAGTGAGTGGCCCAGATGCTCCGTGCATCCTTGGATAGACTGTCTCAAAAAAGGATATTTCTGAAAGGGTACTGGTGGGCCTTTGGTATAAAGGCTGTAGAGACTGAGGACATTGAACAGCTGCACACTTCGCCTGGCCTTTCAAATGACCCTTATTTAGTGGGGTTGCTGAAGGTTGAAGACCAGCAGGTGCCAATTGCCTCTTCAATGGTGTATAGATGACAATATCACACCAACAGAGACTCTGTGGTCCCCATCCATAAGCTGATCCAGCAATTGGAAAGCCAAGGACTGACCAGCAGGAC
Source organism: Chaetura pelagica (assembly GCF_000747805.2). Classification (NCBI taxonomy): domain Eukaryota; kingdom Metazoa; phylum Chordata; class Aves; order Apodiformes; family Apodidae; genus Chaetura; species Chaetura pelagica. Next base: position 1,240,772 of record NW_009952160.1, read on the forward strand.
TCACTCACCCTTCAACAGTCCTATTTGGCCAGTGCGAAAGCCTGATGGCAAGTGGAGGCTGACACTACTATCGTGGCCTGAATGAGGTGACACCACCACTCAGTGCTGCTGTGCCAGACACACTAGAACTTCAGTACGAGCTGGAGTTGAAAGCAGACAGGTGGTGTTGCCACTATTGACATTGCTCATGCATTTTTCTCTATTCCTCTAGCGCCAGAGTGCAGGCCACAGTTTGCTTTCACCTGGATGGGAGTCCAGTACACCTGGAATCCACTGCCCCAGGAGTGGAAACACAGCTCAACAATTTGCCATGGACTGATCCATGCTGCACTGGAAAAGGGTGGAGCTGCAGAACACCTGAAGTACATCAATGACATCATTGTGTGGGGTGAAACACTAGAAGTAGTCTTCAAGAAAGTTAAAAAGATCATCCAAATTCTTATGGATGCTAGTTCTGCTGTAAAATGAAGCAAGGCTAAGGTACCTACACAAGGGAACCAGTTCCTGGGAATCGAGTGGCAAGATGGATGTTGCCAGATTTCAGTGTGTGTGATTAACAAAATAACAGCTGTGGCCCCACCATCTACTGAAAAGGACACTCAAACCTTTTTAGGGACTGTTGGTTTCTGAAGAACAATTCCATGTTACAGTGAAGTTGTGAAACCTCTCTATGAGGTGACCCAAAAGAAGAGTGACTTTAAAGTGGGTCCTGACCAGCAGAAAGCTTTTGAGCAGACTGAAAAGGGGATTGTGCAGGCAATGGCCCTTGGACCAGTTTGAACAGGGCCAGACATCAAGAATGTGCTCTACACTGCAGCCGGACACAACAGTCCTAACTGGAAAATCTGGCAGAAAGCACCAGGAGAGACTCGAGGTTGACCCTTGGGATTCTCGAGCCAGAGCTACAGAGGTCCCATGGCCAATTACATGACAACTGAGAAGGAGATACTTGCAGCATATGAAGGAGTTAGAGCCACTTCAGAAGTGATTGGCACTGAAGCACAGCTCCTCCTGGCTCCTGAATTTCCAGTGCTGAGATTCATGTTCCAGAGTAATCTTTCTCCTGCCCATCCCACTGATGTGACCTGGGGTAAATGGATGGCTTTAATCACCCAGTGAGCTCGAGTAGGAAGGCCTAATTGTCCAGGTATTGTGGAAGCAATTACAAACTGGCCAGAAGGCACCCACTTTGGAATGCCACTACAAGTGGTGAGACGGGCTCAAGAAACCCCACCATATGATCATCTGCCAGAGACTGAGAAACAATTTGCTCTTTTCACCGATGGCTCCTGTCGTCTTGTAGGGAACCACCAGAAGTGGAAGCTATCGTGTGGAGTCCTACACGATGGCAGCAAATGCCTTGTGGTGTTGGTTAAAGTAGTGGCAGCAGGACAACTGGCAGCAAAAAGGTCAACCTGTTTGGGTGGCTAAGCTGTGGAAAGACATTGCAGCTCAGTAGAGAAACTGGTGGTAAAAGTGTGTCATCTGCCTCTGAGTGGAGCCACTGAGGAACATCGACACAACCAATGAGCAGATGAGGCTGATCAAGTGTTCCAAAGAGACTTAGACTGGGAACATAATGGTGAGCTCTTTCTGGCTTTATGGGCCCATGATGCTTCAGGTCATCAGGGCAGAGATGCAACATACAAACGGGCTTGTGATCGAGGGGTGGACTTAACCATGGACATTATTGCACAGGTGATCCACGACTGTGAGACTTGTGCTGCAATTAAGCAGGCAAAACGGTTGAAACCTGTGTGGTATGAGGGGAGGTGGTCAAAGGACAGGGATGGGGAGGCCTGGCAAATTGACTACATCACACTGCCTCAGAGATGCCAGGGTAAGCACACTATGTGGTTACAATGGTGGAAACAAGTACAGAATGGTTGGAGACATATCCTGTGCCTCATGCCACAGCCCGGAATACTATCCTGGGTCTTGAGAAGCAAATCTTGTGGAAACATGGTACTCCAGAAAAGATTGAGTCAGACAATGGGACTCATTTCAAAAACAGACTTGTGACTGACTGGGCCAAAGAAAGTGGTATCGAGTGGATATACTATACCACATACTATGCACAAGCCTCAGGGAAAATGAAAAGGTACAATGGTCTGTTATAAACTACCCTGAAAGCAATGGGTGGTGGAACTTTTAAAAATTGGGACAAAAATTTGGCAAAAGCCATCTTGTTTGTTAACACCCAGGGATCCATCAATTGGGCTGGTCTTTCTTGGTCAGACCTTCTACATACAGTAGATGGGGATAAAGTCCCTGTGACATGTGAAAGGAGTCTGTTGGGTTTGGGTGTTTGGGTTTTTCCTGTTTCGGGTAAAGATAAACCTATCCAGGGAGTTGCTTCTTCTCAGGCACCTGGACATGGTGTGTGATGAGGAAGGATGCTGAAGTGAAATATCTCCCCTAAAGTAATCTGACTCTGGGAGATAATCCTTAATTTGGCAGTTGGTAAAATATAGAGCCTACATGTAATATTTATGGGGTGGAATGTCCTGGTTTGAGCTAGGATGAAGCTAATTTTCCTTCTACTGATTTTTTTTTTTTCTGCAATATGCTCTCTTTTAACTAATAGCAAGTTTTCCAGCTACGGGGCTGATAATGCTGGAATGTTTGTGTTACTGCTGGGACTTGAAGGTCACTTCACTGTACTTGTTGAATCTGCAGCCTCAGAGGTTACCAAAGCAGAAGAGTTGAATCTGTAACCCTCTCATAGGGATAAGTGGACTAGACAGGTGGCAAAACTGGCCAGAGATATTCCATTCCATGTAGCTACGTAAGTGCAGAGGAATCTCAGAGATCACAGAAGACAACTTCCTTCCTGCTTCTTCTTGCCTTCTTTTCTGTCTATGGCCAGCATCCGGGGAGGACTCCATCCTTCCATCACCACTGATCCCCAGGCCAATGCATTCCTGACCCTCATCACTCTCCCCTCAGCTCCTGTCTGCTCTGCCTCTCTCTCTGGCAGCTCTGGGACATTTTGGAACTGCTCACAGCTCAGGAGATGCTGGGGGAGGTGCTGGGGGAGGCAATAGGGTTTTGCACATTCCTGAACATACTTGTATATAATTGTCCATATTTCATTTTATCATTGGTGTTTAATGAAAGCTGTCTAGTTTAGTTTTCAATCCAGAAAGTGTGTCTCCTTAATTCTCTCCCTCCTTCCCTACCTGGGGAGAGGGGTGCAGGAAGGTGATCAAGAGCATCACTGTCACTGGTTCAATTACCAATTCTGAGTCAAACTGTGACAGGAAACTTCCTTGATCACAGTAAGCACTTATATGTTCGTGTTAAAAACAATAAATGCAGCATTGAGATTTAAAGAAGTAACTTGGTAATGGACCTTCAAGATGTAAATAGTCTTTGCATAAAGAATTCACAGTTGATAATTTCAAACATGGCTATTTTCTTGTTCTCATATAGTTTCTATAGCTTTTCTTTTTCCAAGCTAGACTGATCATATAGATAGTAATTATTTCAGAGGTTTTTTAAAATAAGGAGCTCTTCTACTGAGAAGAGGAGCTTGTCATGCAATCAAGTCTAGATTTTTTTATGGTTTAGTTGTGCTTTGGAATCCAGTAATGGAGGAAGTTGGCTGTTTTCTCTTAATTGCCTTTGATATCTTTATTCTGTGATTATATTACCAGTCTTCAGTTTCCTATAGTTTTGGTGTGTCTGGACAGGGAATGGCATTTTCTAATATGAATGGAACGTGGCTGGCCCTGATTTGTAATGAATTTATTTATCTTTGACATAGGCTTCCAATTCTTCCCGTTCTGTTTTCAACAGTCTCATGTTGTTCTCCTCATGAAGGCACTGTTACAGTAGTTATTAAAAGTTGTTGCCTTAGCCCATGTCCATATTAGAAACCTGGTGAGCTTTGGGTCTCCGGGTTTGAGTGTTTGTTCTGATTTTATTTTTTAGGGTTTTGTTGTTCTTGTTATATTTATTTATTAAGAGGAGAGCAGCATAGTTGGTACATAGAAAAGCTGAGGGACTACCAAAGACAGAATTCTTACTATTTTAATTTAGTTATCTAGTAAAACCTTCTTCGTTGCTGATGGCAGGAAGTACTAACTGTTCTTATAATGACCTCTAATGATGAGTTCTAGTTTATAGCTGTCTATTATACGTGTGCATTGTATTAGTCTACAAGATAATTTAAAGAAAACTTTAAAAAGCTAAAATAAATACTTTAAATGCCCAGGTGAAATGAGTAAGTACCTGTGAACATGTATGTTTGCAGTAGCCTATACTTCAACGAGCAGGCTTTTTGGTGCACTACTTGAGGCTGCATTTAAATGCAATAAAGCCTGAATTTGCATAGGTGGTTGTCGTGGTTTGATGAACCGAACCAGTGAACACGTGACTGATCATTTACGTGGGTCCACCCCAAATTGGGGCCAGCATAAATGTGCTGGGTATCCACGTGTTATAGCCCCACTAATTACCACCTCCCTGTACCAGAAGGAAAACGTGAAGCCGTTTTACTTACTTTGTTTTAACGAAGTTAACCACGGTTTATTTAAATGGGCAGGAACACACAAGTACATTCAGGATAGATTAACAAAATTAAAGGGATTCACTTAAAGTTGAGGAATCAATGAGAATTCAACCCACACCCAATTGGAGGTATTAACTGCCAAAGGTGAGAATACAAACTAGAAATATAACAGTACCGAACAGAGGGATCTGTTATTGTGCCCGTTGCCGCTCCCAGTCGGGAAGACGCCTGGCGTGGGAGAAGCGGGATGGATTTCCCGGGGTAGGAAATCCCGGGATAGGAAATCCCAGAACTTAGGGCGTGGATCCCGGCGCCTGCAGGGGGTGAGCTGCGGGGGACAGCGACGACAAGCGGCTGCGTCTGGTACTGCAGGGCGGGGGCTGCGTCATCAGTTGTGACCCGAGACCTGGCTCTGCCATAGCAACCGCCTTGGGCCCGGGTGGGTCTTTTGAGTGAGTGGTAGCTCTTTTTGTGATTTATTTTCCCGTGGAGAGGTTCACAGCAGCAAACGAAGCGCTGTTTGCCAGATCTCCGGGGAAAAAAAAAAAAGCTCCACACTTCATGATTCTTCTGCTCACGGTCTGTGTAGCTCTTCAGTCTTCTTCTGCAGTTCTTCCAACAATCCGACCGACTGCACCCCGAGCAGCCTGTAGCCCTTTATTTATACTTCCTGCCTAAGTCCCTGATTGGTGTTTTTTTTCAATCCCTTGTTAGTATAGGTGCCAACCAATCAGGTAAGGGCGTTTTCAGTCCCTCAAGCCAACCAACCAGTTCAGGGCATTCTGATCTTCTTTCAATAAAACTGTTTCCTCACTCAAATCCTGTCGGTCACTAGGTAGCTACATCCCTGAGAACTGTCCCTGACAGGCTTAGTTTGGCCAACTATGTTTCTCTATTCAATCAACTGAGTTAATGAGTGACATTATTTATTTATTATTGGTATGTCATCAACAGCCGGTAACATTAGAGAAGCTTTCATAAACAGACCAATATTTTTCTAGTATATTAACTCTTGTTCTGAGGCTCTGATGTTATTTGTTTTCAAATGGTCTCACAACAGAGAATTTTTTTTTTTTTTTAAAGAAAAAAGAAGGTAACTAGATTAAAAAGTAACAAGAATCTTTAATGAAGCTACTTATCTTACTACATATGTGCCATTTTCTTGAAACATCTGCTGAATGCTTACAAGGTACATGTCAGCATCCTATGATTACCTTCAATTTTGTTTGACACTGAAGTTGCTAAAAATTATTGGTGTTTGGATTTTTAAATAATTCTGTATGTTTTTCCAAACCCCACACTTAATTGCTCCCAAGCAGCATTAGGTAGTGGCAACTAACCCTCTACATTTGCATTTTTTTAGCTGGGCTAATAAATTGCAAAAGAAACTTCGGGGTGAAAAAGCATTGGCAGCCTTTTCACTGGACCCAGATTTGAATGAACCACCACAGAAGAATCCCCAATGCCCAGCCTGCATGGGGAACTGCTTCTGAGGAGGACAATGGTCTGTTTGCAGCAGCTCCAGAGGAGAACACATAGACATCTGCACCCAGGAGATTACCACTTCCAAGTGACATGCTAACACAACCACAAGTCAGAAGTGCCTTTACATCTTCACACACATCTCATCCAACGATTTCAGACACTACTATAGCAATCAGCGGGGAGAAGTTAAATCTTTTGCTGCACCTCCTCCCTCCCTCCCCATCCCAGCTTTTGCTGCAGCACAACAACCACGATCCAGCTGGCATACAGGACGCTGCACCTGCAGCATCTGCTACTTCACCAGTTCTTGCTGTACCCACTGTGCTAAATAGTCCATTTTCGCCAGTGCTGGGACTTCTCACCTTTCCAGCCAGGCATCCAGCTTCAGCAGCTATGCAGCCTGCCTGGGCAAGCCTCTCTGCCTTGGGTAGCCCATGGCTTGCAAAGCCCACACTGGCAGCAGCCATCAACACCAGCATATCATCACTGTCCTGATTGCATCTGATGTCCAAATACCGGAACCTCCAGGTGACAGCCTTTGACTCCAACCCAAAGTTTGCTAGATATCTCCAATAGCTGTTTCAGAAGTTGCATAGACAAAGGAAATAGATTTTTTAAGTGTTCAAATAAACTGTCTGACCACAAAGTATTTTCCAACTCTCCTATCCTGCTTTTACAGTAGTATCCCAGTTAGGCCCTAAGTAAAGAGAGCGGCAGCATAACAAAACCAAGGAAGAGTGGGGTCATTCCTTTTAGATGAAGAGAAGGTATGAACCTGCTAAGAGGAAAACAGAAATGGAAATAGATTCAGAATGTAGTGTTGGATCAAATATCTGGAGAAGGTCCCTTCAACTCCAGGTTCCTTGGCTGATGACCAATCTTTGAAATCAAATACCAAGCACCGAAACATTTCCTTCTTTTTCTTAGGGAAATTAAGAGTGATGTTGTTGAGGTTAGTAATGGGATTAGTTTCCAACTGATTTGAGAGGGGAATATACAAATTTTGAGGTTTTTTACCTATTTGGAAAAGATAAGAAAGAGACAAAAGAAGAGTTTCACCTAGAAATAAATAGCACTATAGCACTATTCCTGTTAGATGTGGGAAATGGGCTCAAGATCAGTGAGTTGTGTACACAGTTGTAGCCAGTCAGCTCCCTCGTTTTCTTGTAGTAATCAATTTTATTTTTTTTATTATCCTCTACAATGTGAAAAAATGGAAAATGGAAAGTAAAACAAAGTAAGAAGAAATTGTTCTTGGCGCTTTGTAATGTGAGTATGTATCTTCAAAATAAACCCATCGTCTATACAATTTTTTAATAGAAAAAAAGATACAGGATACAGTTGTCAAATTTTTCAGGTCTCAGTCCTCTCAATTTGATGCCTAAACTTCAAGCCATACATTAATTATAACCTTTAAAATTTTTAACTTCTGCTGTATGCAGTAAAGTGCTGGCTATCCAAAAGATGCTAAGTGCCCTCTATTCTCCTTGTAATCACATTGAGTAGGCATGTTTGCCATGTGCTGACTTTCAGCGGAGCCAAAAGCTACCAAACACTAGTGCCATGAACATGTTAGAAGCATTAAGTGTTTCTGTTTGTCACAGTTTTAGTCACTAGCCAGGTGACAAATGCTCTGTGTTATACCCCCACTACCCTCCCAGGCAAAGATAAAAAGGAAGAGAGACTTTAATGTTGAAAAAAATAAAATAAAATCTTGAATATGTTTAATGAAATAATAGTTAGTAATAATAACAATGATGATGATGAATTACACACAAATATATAATCATAGAACCTGTGCTCCTCATGTGGTAATTGCTTCCCAATCAGAAAAGTCCCAAACTGGACTCAGCAGTAGATGACTCCAGGCTCCCAGTGACAGTCTGCAAAAACCTTACAGTGGCTGAGCTAGTCCTACTCAGGAACACAGGAGAAGGTGACCAGTCACAGTGAACAATGTTCTTCTCCAGAGAGAAAACTGGGTACATGAACAACAGCAGCAGAGGGAGATACAACAAACAAGCAAATCCCAATCCAAACAGCACACCAGAGAGGCCAGAAGAGGGCTCCCTTAGGTGCTATTTTATACTGAGCACCCTGGGAAGGAATACAGTGATTGGTTCATTTGGGCCATCTGACCTATCCTCTGCTACCCATAGACACAGCTGCTCCCCCCACCTCCATTTTAACTGCCATATCAATAATCTGGCAGCAGCTGCTGTGGTCCTGGGCAGTCTCAGATAAGTGTGGCCATAGGCAATTTTTATTATGTTTCCCTCAAACCGGAACACTGTTCCACTTTTAAATGGAGGCTCTAAAATAAGGTCATTGCTGGGAACAAAGACCTGCAAGACTGCTTGCTTGCCTGTTCCTACGTGAGGGGGATGGGGTAGAGAATTGGAAGAAAAAAGTAAAACCTAATTTAGCAATGTTATCCATCATCAACCTCACTTTAAATTTGTTTATAAGGACCTGTATATAAAAGAGGATAAGGAATGAGGAAAACCCCCAAAGACACTCTTGAAATTCTAACATTGAAAAAGCTGCTAATGATAAAAAAGGCTGATATATAAAAGAAAACTCACTAGAACAAATTACTTCCCTTAACAAATTATGTAAGTATTACAACATCTAACTACCACACAATTTAAGAGTGTTTTTTTAAAATACGTATTAGTTATGAAAAAGAAAGAACACAATGTAAATGTGCAAGACACTCCTGCTGGTTTATCTCCAGAAACTCTCTGATTTAAAGTAATCTGGTGTACTGCCTTGACAGGCCCTATAGTGAAAAGTTTTACCCTCTTTAGAACACTATTTTCTGGTGGCATCTTCCTAGGATATGACGTATTTCATACCTTCTTTTGCTAAATTTCTATTTCTCAACAAACGGTTAATGATTAAAAATTGTTTTTCTATCTGTATTGTAATTCATTGCTAACAGGTCACACCTCCAAATATTTAACAATAATAAGTGTTTATTTAAACAAGTGATCTTCATATTTCAGCCTCCTGAGCTGGAGTATAAGGATGGAGAGCAGAACAATAGCCCTCAGAATCGACGAGGAAGTAGTTAACAATCTGCTTCTGCTCCTGGAAACTCACAAGTCTACTGAGCCTGATGGGATCTGCCCTAGAGTACTGAGGAACCTGGCAGGGGAGCTCGCCAAGCCTCTCTCTGCAATTTATCAACAGTCCTGGTCAACAGGGGAGGTCCCAGATAACTGAAGGGTGGTTAATGTGATGCACATCTACAAAGAAGGGCTGGAAGGAGGGTTCAGGAAACTACAGGTCTGTCAGCCTGACCTTGGTACTGGGAAAGATCCTAGAGAGGCTCATCTTGAGTGAGCTCACATGGCAAGCACAGGGCAGCCAGGGGATCAGGGCCAGCCACCATAGGTTTGTGAAAGGAAGGTCTTGCTTGACCAACCTGATCTCTTTCTATGACTATTTGGCCTGACTATTGGATGAGGGAAAAGCTGTGGTTGTTGTCTATTTAGACATTTAGAAATGGCCTGAAGTTGCAGCAGGGGAGGTTTAGATTGGATATTAGGAAGAGTTTCTATACTGAAAGAGTGGTCAGCCGCTGGAACAGCCTTCCCAGGCAGGTGGTTGAGTCATCATCCCTGGAGGTATTAAAAAGCCATGTAGATTTGGTACTTCAGGACATGCCCTAGTGGCCAAGGTTTTGGTGTGCTTTTTGGGGTTCTTTGGGGGATTGATGGTTGGATTTAGTGATCTTAGAGGTCCTTTCCAAACTTGATGTTCTGTGATTCTGTGATTCAGTGGTATTTGGTTTAAATAGAATTCAGCTTTTCCCTGGCTTCAATGGAACAGAATCACATGCCAGCCATGGAGAACAGGCCATTTGTAGCCCTGAATCAGCTGGGAGCTCAAGTCAGAGCAGCTGACACAAGATGACCAAGAGCTGTATCCCACACCACTTATGTCATGCTCTCTGTGAAAGGGAGGAGTATATTGAGGTCCATTTTCTGGGGCTTCTCTCTCTTGGCTTGTTGCTCCCTCTGATACTCCTGAAGCCTAGGCTGAGTGTAAGCTTATATGACTTCTGCTGATGTTTACATTAGTTTTGCTATTTCATTATATCTGTTTATATTCTGATCTAGGGAACTTCTCTTCCTAATACCTCTCCTTAGCTAGACAGGGATCATTGGGTGAGAAAGCAAACTGCTTCCATTAAGGCCTGAATATGGCTAAATGAAAAAAAACTGTTACCCCAAGATGATGTGCTCTTCATTTCCCTCTTTCATTCAATGTTGTCTTTGAAGACACAGAGTAAGGGAAGATTAAAACATCTCTTAAAGTCCAATTGTAAAGCTGTGTTTTTTTGACACCCTGATTTATGCATGTAGGCTGTATTTGAAAACATTTCTAACTCACATTTTTGTTGAGTTAAGTGTTAAACTGACTATTCTTTTAACACCATTATCTCTTCTATGATTATGGTGACAATTGATAATAATCTCTACTTTGGATATATTCAGAGTGCAGTTGCATGTAAGTTGTAATGTAAATTAGATGTGTGCATAACACTGAGAATCTAGCCCTCTGAGATTTAATTCACACTTTGGCAACAGCAGTTCAAGGATGAGCCTTCCACAACTTACCTGGGCAACCTGTTTCAGTGTCTCATCACCCTCACACTAAAGAATTTCTTCCTCATACCTAACCTAAATCTACCCTCTTCCAGTTTTAATACATTGCCCTTTGTTCTCTCACTACAAGGCCTTGTAAAAAGACCCTCCCCACCTGTAGATACCCTTCAGATACTGGAAGGCTGCTATGAGGTGACCCTGGAGCCTTCTCTTCTCTAGGCTGAACAGCTCCAACTCTCTCAGCCTATCTTCATAGAAGAGGTGCTCCAGCCCTCAAAACACATAGGAACCACAGATTTAGATCAATCCAGTTAGGAAAAAATAAGCAGAGTGATAGCAGATCAAGTAAAATAATGCATGATATAAATTTTTACCCCTTCCAGTTTCCACCTTTAGGTAAACAACCTAGAATACCCTGGAAGCTGTTTCATCATAATTTTTTTCCATGAGGACAGCCAAACATTGGAATAGTCAACCAAGGGAAGTGGTAGATTCCCCAAAATGGGACAGGTTTAAATCTCGGCTTGACAAGGTGCTGAGCCATCTCATATAAGCTATAGTAGTTGTATATAAAATTATTTTTTTGAAACAAATTAAAGTACTTTGTCTGCATTCAGCAATCCAATTTTACAAAAGCACTATAAAAGAGCAACATGTATTATAAACCTTTATAATCCTGCTTAAAATAAGGAAGCAAAATACAGAGTGCATAAAATGCTGTGATTTTATTAGCAAATATCATGCCAAGCGCTTTATACCAAAAATAACTTTAACTTAATTGATATATTCCTAAATATATATGAATGGTTTACAATGAAAAGCATGAGATATATTTTTCTAGCATTCTTTTGTCCTATTAATTACTTAGTGTTCTTGAGCAGAAGTTGTTGATCTTGGCATTACTGAAGATTTTTGATACAAGGATAAAAGGTATTAAACATGAAAATATAATACTAAAAAAAATTGTGAGATTTATTAGTCCCTTCAAGGCATGTTGTCAAAAACTTAACACAGAAATATAATCAATTATTTTCATTATGATAAACATTTTGTGCAGGAGTGCCATGACAAGAACACCATAGAATTGTTTTACTTTAATGGTAGTAACTTCTGGCTCTGTAATTGCACACATAGAGGAAGAGCCATTCCACATCTTCTCCAGGGTACATCTGCATGAACCACCAGAGTACCTTTCAAAACATGGGTTCAGACAGTATTTTCCCAAACTTTCAAAAGATTCCCTGTCTTCAGATTCTATATATTTTTACATCCAAGAAATTTTTTACATTTTTACATCCAAGAAATCATACAGTCTTTTACACAGTTTTCTTTAAATACAATAGCTTAACTAGTTTGATCCAGGGCTAAGACAGATCTAAATAGCTGGATTTTTAAAGGCACTTACATAAAGAGGCACTTGGCTGCATTCTAAAACACAGAGACCGACTTCCAGTTGATTGTACACAAATGTAAAATTATTCACTTTGACTTTTTAAATAAAAGTTATATACATGGCATTTTACAAAATGTATCTGTAAATTATTTGCAGAATATTTTCTCTTGCACCCTTTGTCACAGTTCATAGCTACTTAGTATGCACGTCATCATGGGAAGAGTCAATAAAAGGGACAGATCAACCTCTGCGTTTCTTTTAATTGTTTGGAAAGATTTCTGGTCTATGCAAAGGTAAGTATAGATATAATTGGACAATTGTGTCCTTGGATAGCATAAATAAAAGTGATTATAATGTGGTTTGGAGACCTATAAAACGACATAATTCTGTATAGGATTGAAGAGCTCAAAATAGCTCTTAGGGGTGGAAGATGGCTGGCACCTGGGTAGCCTCCTATCAAAAACAGAGAAGCATTGTCACTTCTGGTGTCTTTATTTTTGAGTATCATGAAAGTCATTCCACAAGGACTTTGTAATGGACCACATCAACTGATGGGGTTGAGGGAAATGGAAATAGATGTACTCTGTACTGTGCCCTTTCTTGCTACAAGTATCAGTCAGCAAAACAGGAAAAGGAAAGGAGCTCTTAAGCACCTTTATCTTAATTACCATTTAATTTTCTGATGGAAAGGCCCCTTCCAGACATCCTTGACACTCACATAATCTTGCAAAGTCATTTATCTGTTCTTTCAATTCATCTGCGAGGCCTATTTTAAGGAAAAAACCAATTGTTTTTCTCAAAGGTAAATAAGTAAACTAAGCTCCATTAATTTTAATGGAAAATGTAGCAGTTTCAGGGTCTTTCACTAGTTCTTTCACGTTTTGCGTTTGAGGTACAAAAGTTCTTTATGTTTTGTAAGTGAGAAAAGTTCTTCAATTTACACACAGAAGGGGGGAATATAACCCTAAAAAAGATGTCTTTCAAAAGTTGCTGTATACCTGGGTCATTGCAGAATGTCACCATTTGTTTTTCATTCTCAGTTTCCTGACTTGTGCTCCAAGAAAGTTTTTCTGTATGAACTTGAAATCTGTTTATACCTGATTTGAATACTAAATTAATTTATATGTTTCAGTTATTAAAAAATCCTAAGGAGATCTACAAATACTTTAATAACTGGTTTTGTTTCAAAAGAAAGAACACAAAATTGCTGTATTTTTGTTTCCTATTCTGATAATTCACAGACCTTGCTGAAATAAAAGCACCAGCTTTGCATGTTGGAGGGGGAAGGGGAGAAAAAAAAAAAGAAGGAAAAAAAAAGAAAAGAAAAAAAAAAGGCAGCAAATCCCAACTTTTCCTGGACATAAAATCCTTGATTTTAAGGAGGGTACTTTTGCAGGTACAGTAATTGAAAAATGAGAATATTAAGTCATGCCACAGTCTTCACTGACCAAGACAGTCCCCTTTTTGTCCCCCATCACACAGTACATCCGACATAGTTTGCTATGCAACATGCAGTCGCATTCCAACACTCTTACATGAGACATTGTCTATGCATCATTGACATTTCCTTGGGAGAGTTTAACATCCATGACTGATGTTCTAAAAAGGATTTCTCCTTGAATTTCAAGTGTCCCGGTTTAGGCCAGGATAAAGTAAATTTTCCTTCTACTGATTTTTTTTTTCCCCTTCAGTGAACTCCCTTTTAAGCAGCACACTTGCTGAAGTTAACAGCAAATCTTCCAATGAATGGAGTGATATAATTGGAATGGTTATAGTTAGAGCTGAAAGACCAAGGCCACTTTGCTCCACTTGTTGAATCTGTTGCTTTGGACACTAAAGGAGCAGAAGGATCATAACTACAACTCTTCTGTAGGGGAAGCAGGTTAGACAGCTAAAATTGGCCAAATGGTATATTCCATTCCATACATATCGCACTGGGTACAAAGTCAGGGATCATGAAAGTTGAGCTGTTTTTCGTCCATGGCCAGTGTCCAAGAAGGACTCTGTCTATCCATCTCCCTTAATCCCTAGACCTGTGCATTCCTGACTCCTGTATCTCCACCCTCAGCTCCTGTCTGCCTTACCACTACCTCTGGGTACCTCTGAGCTGTTTGAAAATAAGTTGTTTGGTGAAATCATAGTTTCCTCAATAGTTAATCATAGTAGTTGTCAGTGTATCATTTCACAGATAAACCCCCCTACATTTAGTGTTGATATTTGAAAAAAATACTTTGTTTTCAAATTTCATTTGGCCCTCCAGTATATCTACACCTTCTTTCTGGTGGTATGTAGGATAAATGAAAATATTTCCTTCCAGTAGAAATTCATCATCCAGAGAGTGAAATCAGAGCACGTTCATTCTTGTGGCCACTTTGTTGCAGCCAGCCTAGAGTGTGGAGGGGAAGCAAGAGAAAGATGACTGACTGGGGATGTTTGACACATGTTGTGAATAGTTAATACCTGCATAAATTAGTTTTATTGAGGAATAGAGTGTTTCTTGCCTTAGGAAAGACTAGACTTGGTACAGTAGGGTTAATGGTCAGACTCAATGATCCTGAAGGTCTTTTCCAACTTAAGTGATTTTGTGATCCTATGATTCTCCTGCTCTTCTGCTACGGAGTCACATGACTCCCTGACAGTACATGCAGGATGACTAAGAAGGTATTTAATGTTCATTGACTTCAGGAATTGACATACTAGAAAACTGCTGCCTTCCTGCTTGTCATGGTTTGACTCAAGATCAGCAATTAAACCAGAGACAACAATGCTCTTGATCCCTTCTCCCTCTCTCCCCCCGCCCCCATAGGGAAAGGAGAGCAATAACAAGGAGAGAGACTTCTGGATTGAAAGTTAAACTAGACAGCTTTAATTACACACTAATGATACAAGAAAATATGTACAATTATATACAAATGTGTTCAGGAATGCACAAACCCCTGTTGCCTGCCTCCATACCCCCAGGAATTCCCACAGCACTCTCCTTAGCTGTGAGTAGTCCTGAAAAGTCCCAGAACTGCTGCCAGAGAAAGCACAAAATGATGAGGGTTGAGGGATACAGAGCCTTGGCGTCAGTGGTGATGGATAGATGGAGCTCTCCCTGGATGCTGGTTGTGGATGGAAGAGAAGGGAAGAAGAAGCAGGAAGGAAGTTGTCTTCTGTGATCTCTGAGCTTACGTAGATATATGTATGGAATATCTTAGGCCAGTTTTGCTGTCCATCTAGTTACAGACATGACTCTTCTGCCCCAGTAGCCTCTGCTGCGGCAGAGCTAAGAAGCGACCTTGGAGTCTCAGCAGTAACATAAACATTTCAGTGTTATCAGCTCACTATCTGGAACACTTGCTGATAGTTAAAAGAAAGCTTACTGAAAGAGAAAAAAAAAAAAAGTCACTAAAAGAAAAACTGGCTTCATCCTGGCTCAAACTAGGACACTGCTGATGTTAGCTTCTTTACAACACAGAAGAAACTTTAAATAATATTTTCTTTTGAGCCCAGAAGTTCTTCATTTTTGCTAATTCCCAACATAGTTTCTTACTTTATAAATTGCAATTGTGCACTTGCATCTGATTTGTTTCATAGGTTTAGAACACATTCACAGATATACATATATGTATGTATATAAATATATACACATATATCTCTCACTAAACTTTCAAAGCAAATTGTGTCTATATTAAATAAAACCAACATATATGTATGAAAACCTTGAGTTGCACTTATTGTAGCATTTTTAGTTATTCATAAAGCAAATTTATTACTTTGTTTTCTGTATTATGTGTTCTCAGGTAATTAATCCCATTTTTTTGGCCCTATAGGTTTTGTCTTCCTTTCTTCTTCAAGGGTGTAGAACCCACTAATCTGTAACCTAAGATGAAAAAGAAGCCTTTTATTATATTGGAGGTTAGACAGAAGACACTTTATTAGCTGTGTATTGTCTACTGCACTATAGACAACTAATAGGGCATTTTTTTCTAATTTTAGCAAACATGTCCCTTGTTAATCAAGTGGCCACATCTCTCTGGCATTTTTAGTCAACACAGGGCATTTCTTCAGGCTGGGTGTGTTCCAGAGCTCTGTGAGCTTAGCTGAAAATTATTTACCAAACATGGGGTTAATGCTCTCATGTGTACATTCCCACTGAAACACTTCTGCTTTTGAGTCTCCTCCAACAAAAGACAAAGACATAATGAAAGGCAGAAGTCAACAGTTTCACATCAGTTTCCAAAAGACTTTCTATGCTGATGCATAGGAGAAATGAAAGTCTCGCCACTTCTTTCACTTCCTGGCCCCATGCTTATCTGAACATTGTGGAAACAACAGTTTGTGGAAGAGTGGTTTTGTGTGATGCAAGAGTTCACATTTGGAAATTTAATGTGATATTAAATACACATCTTACCTTAGGGTGAGATTACTGGGGTTTTTCTGTCAAGCTTATAAAAATTGTTCTTATTTAAGTCTGTGGGGCTTGAGAAAACTTTTAAAATGTGCTGTACCATAGCAGCAGTAGAACTTTTGCAGGGTTCATATCAGCATGTGTAAAGATGCCCAAAGGACTTACTGATATGGATTAAAAAATTAGTACAAAAAGATCAAGATTTTGTTACAGTAGTGGGTGCTACTGGCCAGGATAAGAAGGCATTTTTCTTAAAACTTCTTGAATATAAACTAGGAACACAAATAGGAATACACAGATTTCTATACATGCATGAGTCTCCAAAGACCCTGTTGGGGTGAGACCTCTACATTACATTTAACAAAGGAAAAATTAAGTTGATAGTTGGAGAAAATATATTAATTGAAGTGTTAAGTTTGGCCTTGATACATACCCTAAATCCATTGTGCCCAAAGAGATAACGGACCAGGTATATCCTGGAGTATGGGAATCTGAGGCAATCTGGAGAGTCAAAAATGCTGCCCCAGTAATCATAGGACAAGAAACACAAAATGTGACATTAGAGTAGAAATCCATTAGGTATATTTCTTGCCTTCCCTCCCCTCCCCTTCACTTCTGTAGTGGCCAATCCCTATACACTGTTAACTAAGGATTTGAATATTTCTCTGCATGCACCTACCTCTGCAGCTCTCTCTGTTACATTTTGATTGATAATATAAAAAAACCTAAAGATGCTGGTTGTGGATGGAAGAGAAGGGAAGAAGAAGCAGGAAGGAAGTTGTCTTCTGTGATCTCTGAGCTTACGTAGATATATGTATGGAATATCTTAGGCCAGTTTTGCTGTCCATCTAGTTACAGACATGACTCTTCTGCCCCAGTAGCCTCTGCTGCGGCAGAGCTAAGAAGCGACCTTGGAGTCTCAGCAGTAACATAAACATTTCAGTGTTATCAGCTCACTATCTGGAACACTTGCTGATAGTTAAAAGAAAGCTTACTGAAAGAGAAAAAAAAAAAAAGTCACTAAAAGAAAAACTGGCTTCATCCTGGCTCAAACTAGGACACTGCTGATGTTAGCTTCTTTACAACACAGAAGAAACTTTAAATAATATTTTCTTTTGAGCCCAGAAGTTCTTCATTTTTGCTAATTCCCAACATAGTTTCTTACTTTATAAATTGCAATTGTGCACTTGCATCTGATTTGTTTCATAGGTTTAGAACACATTCACAGATATACATATATGTATGTATATAAATATATACACATATATCTCTCACTAAACTTTCAAAGCAAATTGTGTCTATATTAAATAAAACCAACATATATGTATGAAAACCTTGAGTTGCACTTATTGTAGCATTTTTAGTTATTCATAAAGCAAATTTATTACTTTGTTTTCTGTATTATGTGTTCTCAGGTAATTAATCCCATTTTTTTGGCCCTATAGGTTTTGTCTTCCTTTCTTCTTCAAGGGTGTAGAACCCACTAATCTGTAACCTAAGATGAAAAAGAAGCCTTTTATTATATTGGAGGTTAGACAGAAGACACTTTATTAGCTGTGTATTGTCTACTGCACTATAGACAACTAATAGGGCATTTTTTTCTAATTTTAGCAAACATGTCCCTTGTTAATCAAGTGGCCACATCTCTCTGGCATTTTTAGTCAACACAGGGCATTTCTTCAGGCTGGGTGTGTTCCAGAGCTCTGTGAGCTTAGCTGAAAATTATTTACCAAACATGGGGTTAATGCTCTCATGTGTACATTCCCACTGAAACACTTCTGCTTTTGAGTCTCCTCCAACAAAAGACAAAGACATAATGAAAGGCAGAAGTCAACAGTTTCACATCAGTTTCCAAAAGACTTTCTATGCTGATGCATAGGAGAAATGAAAGTCTCGCCACTTCTTTCACTTCCTGGCCCCATGCTTATCTGAACATTGTGGAAACAACAGTTTGTGGAAGAGTGGTTTTGTGTGATGCAAGAGTTCACATTTGGAAATTTAATGTGATATTAAATACACATCTTACCTTAGGGTGAGATTACTGGGGTTTTTCTGTCAAGCTTATAAAAATTGTTCTTATTTAAGTCTGTGGGGCTTGAGAAAACTTTTAAAATGTGCTGTACCATAGCAGCAGTAGAACTTTTGCAGGGTTCATATCAGCATGTGTAAAGATGCCCAAAGGACTTACTGATATGGATTAAAAAATTAGTACAAAAAGATCAAGATTTTGTTACAGTAGTGGGTGCTACTGGCCAGGATAAGAAGGCATTTTTCTTAAAACTTCTTGAATATAAACTAGGAACACAAATAGGAATACACAGATTTCTATACATGCATGAGTCTCCAAAGACCCTGTTGGGGTGAGACCTCTACATTACATTTAACAAAGGAAAAATTAAGTTGATAGTTGGAGAAAATATATTAATTGAAGTGTTAAGTTTGGCCTTGATACATACCCTAAATCCATTGTGCCCAAAGAGATAACGGACCAGGTATATCCTGGAGTATGGGAATCTGAGGCAATCTGGAGAGTCAAAAATGCTGCCCCAGTAATCATAGGACAAGAAACACAAAATGTGACATTAGAGTAGAAATCCATTAGGTATATTTCTTGCCTTCCCTCCCCTCCCCTTCACTTCTGTAGTGGCCAATCCCTATACACTGTTAACTAAGGATTTGAATATTTCTCTGCATGCACCTACCTCTGCAGCTCTCTCTGTTACATTTTGATTGATAATATAAAAAAACCTAAAATTTCAAGTGTTGTGTATTCCACAGTGATTCCCACAGCTAAAGAAAACCTAAGCTCATTTGAGATAATGTATAGGCAGCCATACTTAGCCCATGGAAAATACTCCTCAATTAGGTGATGAGAACATATTCAAGTGTGTTATTTATTTACTGAAGCAATTAAAGAAAATAAATTGACAAGTGTTGGGTACCAGGGCAAGGGGTTTAGACAAATCAACTAATAATTTGTTGCCCGGTGATGGTATATATGTTAAGACTTTTAAGGTTCCAGGCTCACTGCTGGAACCAAAGTGGGAAGATCCTTTACAGGTTTTTCTGACAACTCACACTGCACTCAAGATACAGTAATATTACCATGTGCAGTTGTAGGGTTTGTGTATGCTTAGGATCATATAAAATAGGTGCAAAAGAATTTGCACAGTAACAGGAAAAGGGAGGATTGAATTAGAAACTTAAGGGTTAAACTTGCTAAGCCTATATGATGCTGTGGAATAGAATCTGTTAATGTTTGTCAGAGGTATTGTGTTGAGCTAGGATGTGTCTTGTCTGAGAGCCCAAGAAGCAGGAATCAGCTGGGTCCATCAGCCAACCTGCCAGAATAAGGAACATGACCCAGCACAGTGAAGAAGACTGTGAGCCTTCCTCCAAGAGACCCCTGCCCATAACCACCAAGAGGCAGTGTGCATGTGGGAATGAGCATAGCTTTATGTTAATGATTTGGGGGAAATAATTTAAATATTATCATGAATTCTGGGAACTAATCTGTATAATCCTGCCTATCTTTTAGAAAAGCAATGCACATGTATGCTTCAAGTGAATAAATACGTATCGGTTTTATTTGTTGGTGTGCGTGTATGGAAGCAGTGATCCCGCACGCACCAGGGCTGCAATGTGGAGTTACTGCTTTATAGCTTCTCGCAGCTAGAGTCTATTTCCTTGCATTAAAGCCAAGCTTTATTTTATTTATTTATTCATTCCAACAGGGAGCTCCCTTTTCTTTGAAACACTGAAGTATATTAGTAAATTGGGGTTTTTTTACGTTGCTTGTGCTAAAAGTCAGTTCTGTCCTAAAAGCTGAAGAAAACATATACATTAAAAAGTACCTAGATTTTTACCTAAAATATGGATAAATGGCCAGAATGTGTGTTTACAGTCCAGAAGCAGAATATCTCTACTGCCCCAAAAAAGACTTCAACAGGACAAAGAGTATTATATTCAACTGCCCGAAGACAGAATATTCTAAATACTGCTGCCATTAGCACTTCTCTATCAGCAAGCTGACATGTATCTCTCCTGATAAGGTCTTTTGTTACCTTGCTTCTAGAAGGTGGAATGGAATGCAGGACTTGAATTTAGTTGTCTAAAGTTAAAAATCAAAACATTCTCCAGCTACAACCAACTTATTGCTTCTTACCTTCCTACTTGATACAGCTCGGTACTGCTTAACGATAGAATACATAGTGCATCTGTGGTCATGTGCCAGCCACCAGTGTTGAACCTCTGATTTGCCTCACTTAGACTGGTGACCCCCAGCAACTGGTTTTGGGAACACACACAATTCCTACCCCGTGGCTAAAAGCTAAAGAATCCCACTTGGTCCTGCTGTTGGCACCAATACAGTCATTTAGGTTTGAAAAGACCTACAAGATAATAGAGTCCAACCACAAACCTAGCACCGAGCAGTCCCCCACTAAACCATTCCTCTAAGTGCCACAGCTACACATCTTTTAAATACTTCCAGTGCTGGTGGCTCAACCACTTCCATGGGAAGCCTGTTCCAATGACTGATAACTCCTTCAGTGAAGAAGTACTTCCTAATAACCAATCAAAACCTCCCCTGTTGCAATTTAATTCTCTTTCCTCTCATCCTATAATTTATTACTTGGGAAAAGAGAGCAACATCCACCTCAGTACAATCTCCTTTCAAGTAGTTTTAGAGAGTGAATGTAGCTGACACGACAGCCCCAGAGCACCCGGACCCCAACTCTCACTCCAGCAGCTTGCACCCACTCCTCTTACAATAGTACACCAGCAGCTGGCACTCACACACGTAGGATAGTGAGTAAGACTAGTCAGGGAGATAGTTAAGAAATTATTTAATGGAGATTTAGGACAGACTATGGCAATCAGTCTCAGAGATCAGCCAGACAAGCATACAGACCAGACAGTTTACATATTGTGGGGAACAGTCCAGCTTCTCTCCCCCCACATAAGACTAAACAAAATGCCTTTCAAGCCAGCAAAGCAAGAGTGGTGTCTTTTTGCTGATTTAGCAAAGGACAGACTGGAACAGGCCCCCTGTTCTACCAGGTAAGTCCACAGCAAGAAAAGAGCATAAGGGTTATGATAACTGGCAGAAAAATGGACAACAGGTTATAGATGCCTCTGACAGAGCACGTACTGGGCCAGTGCTAATTGGTTGAACAGCGGTACCTTCTCGAGCAGTGATTTCTGATCTATGAGAGAGGGCAACTTCTGCAGGCCTGGGGCTCTCTGCCTGCCTAGGAGGAGATCCTTTTTCACAGTACTGAAAGCTCCCTGAAGCCCCAGCCTAACAGCAACGCGTGGGCGCGGTGGGGCTGCGTTCTGACCTCCCCTCCAAGATCCGGCCCCGCAGCGGCCGCTCCTCTGGGAGAGGCAGCGCCACGTGTGACCCTCGGGCTCCTCCAGCAGCCCCTGCACCCTGGGGGGAAGTCACGGAAGCTCCTGGCAGGCCGGAGCCCCGATACCAGCTCGCGACACATTTGATCAGCTGCTTCTCTGCCTATTTCTCTTTTCTTCCTCCCCTGCCCATTGCCTCAGCAGTTTGCACAGTCCCACTGACTCCTCTCCAGCTTCACAGACCCTCAAGTCTGAATGCTTATCAGTTCTGAAGCCCTGCTTGCTTGCAGTTTCTTGATAGCTGATCAATTAGTATGATTGATGAGGCCAGCCTCTTCTCCTTGTCTCCTTTAAGATTTGCATGACGGGTCAGTATCTCCATGTACTTTATTGCTTCCCCTTCAATATCCCATTTGACAAGGTCCTCAATCAGACAATCTTACTGGAAAAAAAATCCTGCATTCCATGTATCATTAACAGTTAGTGAGACTTACCAGTTTTGGTTCTCATCACTGCCTTCTTTATCATTCTCAGTCAGGTTTGTCTCTCTCTGTTCTTGTTTATGGCTTCCTCCTTTACTTAATATCCCCTTTTCTATTGAGAAAGTCCTTAAGACACCTTAAAGGAGAAGACACTCACCCTCCACATACCGTTACAGTTAGCCCTTAGCTGAAAAATGTCACATGTGTTACAAAGAAATACAGAACAAGATATAGAAGAAAAAATGAAAAAAATTTATTTTTCAGTATACAAATAAAAACCCAATCCCCACAGCTGTACTTGAAATAATATTACAAGTGTCAAACATGACAATCCTGACAAAATATATATCAGTACTTTAAAACACTGAAATCGTATTACATATGATCAATAGCAACAGTACTGTGCAGGAATTAAGGTCTCTGTAAACACTTTATTTTATCTACAATTAGAATAATTGTGCTATTCCCAACACAAAGTAACAGTGCTTTTCAAAATAAATAATGTGCAATTTCAGAGTTATATCCTGAAATATGCTAATCTAGATCCCCATTTAATCCTGGATATGTCTCTCCCAGGAAAGTCACTGTAAGGAGTGCTCAGCACTTTGATGAAATACTAAAATTAGGTACTGAAGCCAGACCTGTTTTTCTTCAAATTGCAGGCAATTAGAGAAAGGGTGGTAACCTAAAGCACATGTTGATTATCTTGTTTAACAAAGGAAGTGTACACTTTTACACATCAGCTTGTATAAACCAGCCAAGTTTTGAAAGGTTTAGCAGATCTTATATCTGAAGAATGGCTCAGAACTCTGGGAGAGAGAACTCTTCCAAAGCTGAAAATTTAACAAATGCATTTATCTATTATTTTTATAAAATATGAAAGGCTCTCTGCCACAGAAACACTAACATGTACAATAATAAACAATTCACAATAAATGTGTCTGAATTAAATCAAGTTGCCCAATGTAAAGCTGCCATAAGATTCAGAAAAATATACACTGTCTGCTGCCTTGATGTAGCTCCCAGTTCTTATTTTTAACATTTTTTCAGGAACTATATCTGGCAATTGATATGAATGATATGAGGATAAATTTGAGGAACACTTCACTGATGAGCATTCCTCAGTTGCTCCTCAACAGGGCTGATATCATTACAGAATTAGCAATTCTTTTTATCCCATCTACTTCATAGTGCTGAATGAGTAATGTGGTAATCATAATAAACCTGTTTAACTGACGGGTTACACTGAGAAGTGTGAATCTATACAAGCAACAGAAATAATCCAAGGCAGCTATGGTGGATTAAGCTGTTGATTGCTGACCAGTGAAGGACCCTAAGTTAAAATTTATTCCACTCTAAAGTCCCTATAGAGTAACTAAGCCTTTGAAGCTATGTCTCAGGCCTGCTATAGGGATGAAGAGTCACACAGTGGAAGTAATTTGTTTTTTTTCATTCACAACCTGGGATGCCTCAGAAGAAATGCAGAAGGAGCCTCAGAGCATCACAGAGCTGGGAGTAGAGAAAGGGTGTCTGCAGTGAGTCCACTGCTACAGCTTCCCAGCAGCAAGAGGGCTAAGAACCAAGGCCATGTAACCTATGAGGAAAATCTCTGGGCATGTCTCACCTCAGGACATCCTAAAGTAACTGGTGGTTAAAAAACACCCCAAAACAGACAATTTTCAGCACAACAGACTGCACACCAGGGAGCCTCAGAAGCTTTGTGTGCCACATGCACACTGATCTTACACATGAGCAATAGAGTAAAATGGCTTCTAGTGTTTGCTAATAAATTGCACCACCAAAGACTACAACTGCTACTTGCCTCAGAAGATGGTTTGAAACCTATCACTCCCTACATTACACCTCAGCTCAGGATGAAGCTGAGCCAGGTGAGGCAGGACACAGGTTAGTGAGGAGTTCTATGCTTTTGGTAGGGAAACACACCTGGGTGTAAGTTTGAGGGGAGAGTGCTATGGGAAAGATAATTGTGGATGACAGAAGGGAGCCCTAAGACCATGGCTCATGGTGCCAGAAGTGTGCAATATTGGAAGTGGAAAGCCTGCAGGAGATGAGATTAAGGCTCTGTTTTGAGGAGGTATGGGCAAACCCTGTTGCTTTGAAAGTAGGTGCTACTGTTTTGCTTGTGCCAGACTATGTCAGAAAAACTGCCCTTGTACACGTGGCTTGTGTACTAAAATTAACTTCACTTACAGAATGTGAACCTTGCAAAACAGGCTCAGGCCAAATTTTTCTTCAACTGCTGATTTCTTAGGACAAACTTAGACAATTTATGTCTCATTGTTATTATTCAATTACACAAGTAATTTTTTTTCTACTACAATAGGAGTAAGAGTGTCTCCATCTGCTTTGCTTCCAGAGAAATAATCAATTGCTGTTTTAAAACCTTCCCTGAGGTAAAAAAAAAAAAATCACCTGTTAGTTAATATTTCAATTTCATTCAATTCCATTCTTGTTGATGGGCTGACATTAGAGAGAAAAAGATATTTTTCCAAAGATAAAGCTAAACAGATGCTTCTCAGAGCTTCTGTGAGACTGGCACATGTGAATTCTTTATCTAAATAGAAATAATGTCAATGTATATAAATTAAGTTTTAAAAGATCAACAGCAGCAAACCTCTAGCAGAAAAAACCAAGAATATACCCACCTTCAATCAAGGAAATAAGCCTTGTCATAAACTGCAAGCTTACACAGCATACAAACTACACCCTCTGGCTTATCAACAACAAATTAAACACATTCTGGTCTGTATTGCTGTTTAGTTCTTCGTGATGCTTTAATTTCAGTGATCACGTTAGGACAACATCCCAGATCTTAGTATATAGCTAAAGTAAACTGCCCTAGGTAGGAGAGACTGGTCAAAAGGGAAAGTTGTTACTGTGTCTTACATGTAGCAGAATGACTATTTCCAAACAACTTTTGGCAAAACTGTCTGCAAGGCAATGATTTAGTTACTAAATTTGCATAAACACAGACCTCTAGTCATGCATAATGAAATAAGTGTGAACTTAAGAGGAAAAATTGGTAATAAATGCATTTTTAGCCACCAAATGTTGGTAGGTGTTGTGCTACGTATGAAATCGCTCAAGCTGGTTTGAAAATCTATTGATACAATTAATATCATATTTGGAGATGAGGACCTAATGTACAGCTTTAAAGATAACAAGATAATACCCATGCATTGTATCTGCATGGCCCCTCTTTAGCCTTGCTTGGCTGGAACATGGTGAAACAAGGGCATTCTTAATTTACCTGCTCCCTTAGTGCTGAAATATAACATATGCAGACAGGTTTTGTATCTTAGTATATGCTGTACTGACACTTAATCCCTTCCCAGTCTCCTGTGATTTCTTGCTCTCTTTTTTGAAATTAGAGAGTGAAATAATTCTTCATTTTGTTGATAAACAAACTGATTCTCAGGAAAATCACTGTGAGATAAAGCAGCTCTGTGTTAATTGAGTCAATTACATATCAGAACGTTAAGATGATACAAACAGGTATATTAGAGAAAGACATCATCCAACACTATTAGAAATGTAATTTTAAAAAGTAATTTTATATATGTTGGTTTTTTTTCTTTAGAGGTGTTCCAATGTCACCTGAGTTCCCTTAGACTTTGTGTTTTACTTTCAATCAAGAATTAAAATTGTCTATTCATATATATTTGACTGTATGAAATACTTGTTTACTCCTAAAGATTTTTCTGATTAAATTCTATATGCAAAGTCAGTAAAGAGACTTTGTTTTGAGATGCTTACTTCAAAAACTCAAATTACATAAATCATGTGTTCTCTTCAGCAGCAAAGGAAAATCATACTAAATCTACAGCACTTCTTCAAAGAAACAAAACATGTTTATAGGAGTAATCTTTGGTACCAAAAATAAAGGCACCTGCTTGTATGTCTTCAAATATGAACACAACAGAACAAACTTATCTTTAAAACTGGATCAAAAACTGGACCTATGAGTGGCTCCATGCAGAGGAAACTAATGGTAGCTAGAAAAACAATTGGGACATTAAGGGTCATGTGACAGCAGGATCCAACACAGTAAAAAGTGATAAAATATTTGACTCCTCCCTCCACCCTCCCATCCTTGAATTTTTTCCTAAGACAATTCCATAACATACATACTTCTAATTATTTGTAACATTCTCAAAACCCTTTAACGGCTCCAATACTCAAAAGCAACTGAACGCAACAGTAATAAGAGAAACAGCAAGAAAAACTGTTAAAAGACATGATCATAAAGAGTATTGTGACTGAAGGCATTTACTGATTTGTTTGATCTTATGGACATCACTATCTACTTGGTTCCATCGTGACATTTTCTATCCAGGCCTGGTTTATTTGGTCAAGAAAATATTCTATCTGCTGGGTGCGGTCTGACCACGGTGGCAAATCAGCAGTAAGCAGGCTATATTTTTCTTCTTTCATTCATGATGAATATGTCAGTGGCTCCTGTAAACACTACTGAGTATACATTCAAGCTCAGTTCGTAGTGAAAGTGGCACTTACTGGAACTCTTGCAGTCAAGATAGCTTAGTTGTATAGCAGTCTACAGGTATAATAGCTGGCTATGTACTTCTGATAAAAGTCCTTTTTTCTGATGGTTAGTGGGTACTGACACATATCCTTATTGGATCCCACTGTGCCATCTCAGAACATATTTATGATGAAATGTGTATTCTGTACTTCTTATTGTAATTTACATGTGCTTTATTTCTGTCTGCATTTCCCTGTTGTTAATTTAAGTGCTCCTCTGTTATGCAGCACATACAACGTTTTAAACTCTAATGGCATCCTATGAGGACTGGCATTAGAAAAGTATCGATACTTCAGATCATCATAATAATGATACTTCACTGGTTTTCCATGTAAATCCTTTGGGAATGGCCAAAATCCATACAGGTGAATTTCATCACAAAATCTAGTGGCAAGAGTATACATGAGGAGACCAGTGCTGGGTCGTTTAATGTGGACCTTGTTCGTCAGCCAGTAGCTGCAAAGAAAGAAAAAGCACATTAAGGATCACTCAATACAACTTCATGTGAATAAATCCTGTAAACTTATTTTGTCTATTACGCATTCATTTTACACTGTAAAAGAGCAAGTGTTTCCTTTTCTCTAAACTGAGATAGTAAATTGTGCATTGTTTTGGCCCACCTTTATTCCATCTAGACAAAGAGAAGTGAAACCTTATTTAATGCAGTGCTGAATAAAAGCTGGCCAGCTAAGGTTCTTCATTCAGGCTTTAACCATAACAAAAAGTCACGATACCTGCAAATACTAGAAAAGTGCAGTTAACATACTCAGCCAGAACAGTGAACAGTCTACAAACTTTGACCTATTGTACTATCCAATTCACCTCAACCCATCAGCCCTAAGCAGAATATTTCATTTGCATAGTGGTTACTTTACAAACTGCTTCTCTAAATATAAAGGAAATGGAAATAATAAGCATAACAGCTTGAGAATGTAACTTTCAGAAGTAAACAGAAGTGAAGCTTTAATTACTTTGCTTGTAAGTACATAAAGCTTCCTGTTCACTAATGGCGGTCTCCAGAAAAACAAATAATTTTAGAAAGGTTTTGTGGTTTTGTTTTGTATTCAACAGTACGCAGATTCAGCTGAAGCTACAGAACAGTTTTCCTGAGCCAGTAACAACATCTGGTTGTGGTTTCAGAAACTACAGAGAGTTTTCAAAGAAGCAAATGGTGGGTAGGTGCAGAAGGAACATGAGAATTGACCAGGATTCCAGCATGTACCTCACATTGGTACCTCCAAGATCTGCCATCAACACTGCTTTAAAACCCCAAATTTCAAAATTAAAACTGAATTCAAATAGTGCCAGCCTACTTCTGGTAAAATGCTCATCACAAACTTGATTCAACATAAAGCTTGTTAGTACTTAATAGAAACAAAAAAAGGGTATATAGAAAATTAAATCCGGTCATTTGGCTGGTTCAGGTAAGCAGCAGCCACACACACATCTGATTGCAGGATTGCACATCTGATTGCACTCAGATTGCAGGAATGAGTGACTTCACGTAAGAGATGTAACTGAGCTGTTACATGGTGTGACCATACAAACATAAATCATTGCATTGTATCACTATATTCTTTGTTAGTTGCAGGCCTGTTCTACCATAAACTAGAGAGAGAGTAAAGGGAGACTCATACGACCACATTTACCCTAATGCTAAACAGGTCACAATAAGGTTGAAACTCTGATTATACAAGATTGCTTTAGAGGCATTTAGTAGTGCAGCAGGAGGAACATTCCACCCACCACTGAGGCAAGATAGAAAAAATATGTCTTTAATCAAAGCCTCAGATGCTGTGCAACTCTAAAAATAACTGTCCCATTGAAACTGGCTTTTTCAGTTTCTCTTTGCCAAAACCATAAACCTAAAAAGGCCGATGTCTTTGACTCAGAGATACACATGTATGTAAAAGGCTTTTGGGCCTGGGTTTTGTTTTTTGGTTGTTTTTTTTTGGTTGGTTGGTGGTTGGGTTTTTTTTGCATTGCACTCAGTTTCTTTTTTGAAAGCTGAAGGACTCTGCAAGCAGAAAGCAGTTATAGGCCGAGTGGTTGCTTCTCCAAAGCAAAGAGAGGAAATTTTGTTTGTCAGTAAAAAAGGGGATGGTAAAAAGCATATTTAAGAAGCAAATGCAATGGCAAAACGGACAAAGTAAAATGTAATTCACAATTAAAAATCATCTTGCATATAATTATTTCATTGTATTAATACATTTGAGTTTATGAGACAGGATTTCTGAGGTAGAATGCTAAGTAGCTTGTTTCCTGCACTAAGAAACTGCAACATTTTAAAACCAGACAAGCCAAAGGAGTCTCCAATTCTAGATAAATGCTTTTAGAAAAGCTACTGAAGAAACAAATCTGACCATTATTGGCACTTCATATCACTGATAAACGAAATGAGATTAAAAGGGAAGGCTAATTACACAATTTTGTAGAAACTGGTATTTTTCTTTTCAAAGTCAGTACTCACTGTAATGACATGCAGTCAGACATCTGCATGAGTGTCTCTAGCAATCAGCCTGATGCATTTGGTACTATTCAGCACAACTCCTATCATCCTAGCTGAATTTCACCTTTCCAGGAGTAGGGTGATCATTGAGAGAATTAAATTAATAGTAAACTGGTGGGTCTAAATATTTGAAAAGGACGTTGCATCTTCTCATTTAAAGAGTTTCTGGACAGGAATAAGTACGTAATGAAGAAATAAGAAAGAACCTTTCACAATTTTAGAATACATATGTATTATTTTGTTTGTCATATTCAGTTATACATAAGGGAAGTTTAACTGTTTAACCGAGAAAGATAAAAAAATTGTACTCAAAATATGGTACCTGCTGTATTAACTATCAAAATTATGCAACTTGGGATCAATTTTACTTCAAATGAAAAAACACAAGACAATTAATGAAACAGTTAAGAGGCTTTCCAGCTGAAGTCTCCTGCAGATCTCTGCAAATCCCTGCCTCCCAAACTCTGCCTGAATTGATAAAATTGATTGTGTGGTATAAGTAGTCTTTGCAATTTTGGTTGTCAAATATTTCTGTCATCTTAAGTCATTTGAGTAGCTATTCTAATATGAAAATGTGTTAAGACTGTTTTTTAGAGATTGATTGATGTTGTAAATGCTTTAACCAATGAGCATTTTTGCACCTGCTATTAGTTTCTGGAGTTTTGTTGTAACTTTAGTTTTAAGCCTAAAGATACCCCTCTTAAGAATTTATTTGCGATGCACTCATTTTCTAAGATTACAATGTGAGAGAAGCAATTTACCACAGTTCCAAAAGAGAAGCTCTTCGTTTCTCATAACTAATCTCTAGATATTCACCCCTGACCACTTCCTGATTTTCAGGCTGAATAGAGAAATAAGTTTAATTGACAAAGGAATAGGTGCATCTTGCCATATTGGAAAATGGAGCCTGCTATTTAAGCACCACTATTAAGCTTGTAAGGGGAAGACTGCAGCCACACAGTGACCACTACAGTGGTCCAGGCCCTTGCTTTGATAGCTGTGATTAAACAACTCATTTATGGGGCCAGGCTGTAAAATTACTGAATTTACTGAAATGTGCCAAAACTTCATTTCTATAGCATTGATGACTTAACAGTTGAGTATGATTCCATGAGTAGCTTGAATTCAAACAGATCTCGCTTCAAATGACTGTTAATCACATAGCTGATGATAACTTAGCAAAGACACTGGCAATATATCAGGACTTTCAGCTTAATAGACTATTTAACACAATGTTGCATTAAATAAATAGGTTGCCTAGAGAGGTTGTGGATGCCCCCTCCCTGAAAGTGTTCAAGGCCAGGTTGGATGAGGCCTTGTTCAGCCTGGTCTAGTGGGAGGTGTCATCAGACACTGTAAGTCGTAAAATTCAGTGTTAAGACACCTTTTACATTCAACTACCCATCTTCCAGTTTCCCTGCACTTTTACTGTACTTGTGCCTTCTATTTTGGAGAGTTAAAACCCCAACAATTATTGTTATGTTATTTGCAATACATCTTGATCTATGCATAGACATCTTGTCTGCCATCCATCCCATCTGCAACAAGTTAATAACTTGCACTAATTCTAGCTTTCACCATTAGGTCTAGTATTTCCAACTCATGTGGATATCTGTTCTTAGGCTAATGCCCAGTAAGCCTATTTCTGTAAGAGAAAAAATCTGAACTATTATTAAATAAAATAAATATTAAATAAATCCTACTATTTTTACTGCTGTTATAGATCAAATGTAGAAAAGAAGGAATTATGACAGTTGTGAAACAAAACAGCCAGTCAGTTCACTAAACTGTAAGATTACAGTTGAGAAAAGCCTATGTTCATGCATTTTGAAAATTTCTTTCAAAAGGAAAGGAAATACTTGTCACTTTCCTGATTAAAGTCTTTAAACAAAAACAAATGTTTTGCAGTTACTTACTATTATGCTAAAAGTCACGGTATATTGCCAGTGTCTTTACAAAGTTACCATCAGTGAAGTACTTAACAGTGATTTGGAGTGAGATCTTTAGTCTTAAGTCAAGCTACGAAACTTCAGCTCATCAGTATTCTAGAAATAATGTGTTTTTACATATTGACACATATCCCAGGTATCTCATGCATGGAACTAGAAACTGAAAACATAAAGACAGATTTCCTCTTTCACCTCTGTTTCAGGTTATGATCATGGTACCAAAATGACAACAATGGCTGAACAACAGAATTACATAAACTAGGAAATCTCAGGCAAATTTTGCACTCTACAACAGCCTTTCTGTATTACCCTTGTCTACTGCTCCCTACATGGATTCAGTAGGAAAAGGACAGATGTTTGCTACTAACAACATCAAAGACTTGAGATTTCAAATGTATCAGCCAAATCTTACTCTACCCACAGCCTCTAAAACCTGTTCTTCTCCCTCCCTGGAATTCATTCAGTTCACCTTCTAATTGACTTCACAGGCAGTCTCATCTCCGTGGATATACTACCACTATGAAATGTCCCTGGGGACTCAGAGATGAGCAGCATGAAACAAATGGGAGGATACTGACCTCTTAACCCTTCTGTATGTTACATTTCAACAGAGATGAACATTTTTATATAAGCATAAATGGTGCCACCTGTTGGTTTCAGTATGATTCTGATAAACCCACTACTTCCTCTCTGCCCACACTTCTGGCATACTGAAATGGAAAAAAATAAAATTAAAAAAACCCCTCATGAGCCTTAAGAGTGTTCTGAAACCAGCAGTTGCACTTTTTCTCAGTAGGTCTTATGTCAGATCCCTTTACAGGTCTTTTTTGCAAGCTGCAATAGAAAGTTATTACTTATTCTGGTTGGAAATTCCCCTATAACCCACTGCTAGCCAATAAAATACAAAAAGGTTTAACACGAAAGGCAAGTTGTAGCAATAACCTCCTCCAAGTCAGTTTTCTTTGGTTTGGTAACTTCAGACATAAAACACCTAAATGCTTGTAGGTGCTTCTGACTTGAAGCACTTTATCCATATATGCAAGAGTCAGGGCCTTAAACCCATTAAAGCATTCTTGAATAAACTAATGTGCACAAAAAAAAAAGGGGGGGG
>NW_009952160.1:1273174-1284290 GCF_000747805.2 Chaetura pelagica
GGGGGGGGGGGCTGGAGAAGACCCTAAGTCCAACTGCTTCTTCCTATACTAACACCACTGAAAGTGGATTTTCCCAGTGTTCACTGAAGGAGTGGACTTTTAATTAATTTTCACAATCTAATGACTTGGAGAAAAAGGCAACTGACAGAACCTGGTGGCATCATCTTTCCTCTGTCATGGTCACCCATGAAGAATGAAATGCCATAGTCTGTTATTGATCTAGCTGTGCCAATGCCAATGTGGTAGCTAGACCTGTAATACAGAATTTAAAAAAGAATAATAATCACACCCATACATATCCATTTCTGCCTTCTGTTGGTTTGGTTTGGGCTTTTTGTTTTGTCCCTCCAACACCTCCCCCCTCAAAAAAAAAAAAAAATCAGAAAAAAAAGTTTAGTCCTTTAAATTTTCTATTTTTTTCCAGATGAAGGGATCAATTTGGAATAAAGTATTAATAAATATATCTAGAACCACTAGTATTTGTCAAATGATAACATGGTATCATGACAACTCTCCACTCTTATGGAAAAGTTCAGGTGCAAAGGCATATTTAGCCACATGGTAGCAAGCAAAAAGCTCAGAAGGGATACAGACAGGACAGCTACCTGAATATACCAAAGGGAAATGTCATCTATATAGCATATAATGCTATAGCTTTGTTTGCTTATTTCCACATTATCTTGGTAATTAACTAAGTATTTGAAGAAATTTGTTATTTGCTGGGTGCATAATACCACTGTTCCTCATTACAAAAGTTCAGTAAGATCAAAGCTAAATGCACACATCTTTGAAAATTCTTGGTAGGCATTAGCATCAAAACAAAAAAAGAGCAGAATTGTTATTGTAAGTTTTACCTTAGAAACCTCACTTAAAAAAAGGAAGGATACCTGACAGAACCTCCTTATGCACATATGTATCATGCAGAACCAAAATAGAAATCACATGTCAAAAAAAAGAGAGAAGCTACTCCCCATCCTATTAATAATATGAGCCCAACATAATTTTCTATGGAGTCCAGTCTTCCCTGTGTATTGCTCCCCAAAGACAAATTATAAAAACTGCTTCTGGTTTGCTTCACAGCTGCACAGATAAAATATTTGTTACAGAAGTACAAGATAGCCAGACACGACTGAATTAATAAAAAAGCCTACAGTACAAAAACATTTCCCAATATAAATACAAATCTGCAAGTACGTTGTATGAATAAGCTATGTGTTATTCATTTCCAGGTTAGCTGCTAGGTCACTGGCATTAGGTACAGTGCTGTTGTTCATGGTAGATAAACTAAGCAGCAAAACTTGAAAATGGGGAATTTAATGACTGTTTTTCTTAGGACTGGTCTGTTACTCTCCTCTAATTGAAACTTGAAATTCAACCTTAGAAGATTAAGTTTTACAAGTCTTAAGTATATACATCACTGATAATCATTAACAAAGCAGTTGCCACAGCAAGAGACCAAAAAAATCCAAATCCCAAACCAAGTATCACAGAATGTTATTATCAAAAGGTAACTAAAAATAATTGTTCACTCCCTCCAATCATGACCAGACTTTTCATAGCCTACTTTACAGAATGGATCAGGCCATGAAAAATACAAAAAGCAGACAGTTTAGTGCAGATTCAGTTTCCCCCTTGTGTCCTCCTCTACCTTAATTGTGTTTGCCCCCACTGAAAAAGCTCTCCTTTCTCTCAAAAGTGATATATCTCTTGACAGACCTTGCTATGTCTTCCTGAAACCCAGTAAAATAGGAGAAGTTTCGCAAAGGAAATAAAAGCTCATCCTGAGAACTATCTAACCAGATGAGGAGGCAGCCTCACAGGGTGCATGGGCCCAGCTGCCCTGGTAATTACTTTGCTGCTGGGCTAAAAGATCAAGCCTGGAATGTCTCCACTTCAGGAATGAAAGAATCATCTCCTGCTCTCCTATCAGGACCAGGACTTCCAGGATCTGAAGAACAATGGGATTGTACTTAACTGAAAAGTAGTGTTATTTTTTTTCCCAATATTTTGAATATTTGTATGACATGATGCAAAAGACATAGTAGTCTTGTATTTTTAGTTCAATGGACTTTTTGTTAATCTTTTTCTTTCTGGAGTGATTATTTATTCCTCCAGATACTCCAAAGTGTCTTAAGAAATGTATTTTAGCAGTAAAGAGGTACAGTTTGTTAGCAGTAAGAAAAGAAACAGCAGTGTTAATAATATATATTGCTCCCAGTAATTGTTTCTTTATTAGCACAGAGCTACTGCAGAACTACTTAATTTCTGTATGTTTGCGTTTCTCAAAGTATTTTTCTGTAATTCCCACAGTAAAGGACTGGAGCCATGGTTAGGCTGTATAAAAAGGTCACCACATTCAAACAGCAGCTGTTTGCTTTCACTAATAAAGGAAAAAAGACTCTGCACTGAAAAGTGACCATAAATAGGCATAGCATATCCTTTACACAGGCAAAACACAGATTTCACTGGGAATTCTGCCACATTTAAAGCAGGACCAGCTTTAATGCAGCTATTTTGCAGGCAGTAGTGAAGAGGAAATAAGTTGAGCAGAGGCAAATCCCACAGGATGTCCATGCAATTGTTCCATACCCAAAAGAAGGGAAGGAATGTTATGTGAAGCAATTTCAGCAATAATGCTGCTGAGTGACTTAGTTCGTGGGGTGGCTCCAGCAGGAAGAAAAGCCAAGAAAACATTACTACACACAGAAATGAGTGTGAGAACTTCTTAACTTTGTTTTTTTGGAGTTGGGAGATGAAACATGAGAAAAAACTTCTCAGAAATCTACTGTATTGTAAAAGACCGCATTGCTTGGCAAGGGAGGGGGGAGAAGATGTTGGTGTTCTGCCTCTTCAGCAGGTATTCATCAGCAGAAGCAGAAGAGCAGCTGTGCAAAGCTCTGGGACATAATTCTAGACTCCACAGAATGTAACAAAACACTCAGTAGCTCTCTCTACTCCCTCCAGGGAACTGAAAGGCAGGACCCATAGCAGAAAACATCTGCTGTTCCTACTTTCAGGTTTGGTTGTCTGCCACCAGTGGAAGTAAACAAGAAGACTGGGACTCTAACCCCATCAGGTCACTTCCTGTTTGCTTACAGTTTAATGCACATTCCATTAGAGCTGTGCTACCGAGACCAGATTCAATACAGACGCTGTGCACACCTCAGTAAGTATCACCTCACTTGGAAAAATATTATTGTTGTTGTTGTTATTATTGTTGTTATTATTATTAAAATATTAATATTATTAAAAAGAATTCTAATGAAAGAGTTCAGCATTAAATTCAGGCATACTAAGAAATAAAATTTTCTGAAATTTGTTCTTAAATTCAATTAAAGAAAAAAAAAAAGTGTGGGTTTCTCACTCTAATTACTTCATTATTAACCTACCTGGCAGTGGCATTAGAAAGCAAATAAATCATAGAATCATAGAATGGTTTGAGGTGGGAGGGACCTTAAAGATCAGAGCCCCATCCAACCTGCCCCTGAAAACTTCCAGGAATGAGGCTTCCACAATTTCCCCTGGGCAACCTGTGCCAGTGTCTCACCACCTTCACACTAAAGAATTTCCTCCTTACGTCTAACCTTAATCTCCCCTCTTCTGGTTTTGATCTATTACCTCTTGACCTCTCACTACAATCTCTTGTAAAAAGTCCTTCCCTGGCTTTCCTGAAGCCCTCCTCCCCCGCTTCAGGCACTGGAAGGCTGCTATAAGGAGCCTGGAGCCTTCTCTTATCCAAGCTGAGCAACCCCAACTCTCTCAGACTGCCATCGTAGGAGAGATGCTCCAGCCCTTTGATCATCTTCACGGCCCTTCTTTGGACTTTCTCCATGAGCTCCATGTTCTTCTTACGTTGTGGGCTCCAGAACTGGACACAGTACTCCAGGTGGTGTCTCACGTGAGCTGAATAAAAGGGGGAGAATCACTTCCCTTGATCTCCTGGCTACACTTCTCTTGATGCAGCCCAGAACACAGTTGGCTTTCTGGGCTACAAGCACACATTGCCAGCTCATGTTGAGCTCCTCATCCACCATCACTCCCAAGTCCTTTTCTGGACTGTTTTCTATCCATTCTCCATCAACTTGTATTTGTGCCTGACCCAGGTGCAGGACCTTGCACTTGGCCTGGTTGAACTTTATGCACTTTGCACAAGCCTGTCAAGATCACTCTGTATGGCATCCCTTCCCTCCAGTATTTCGGCCTCCACACACACCTTGGAGTTGTTGGCAAACTTGCTGAAGGTTCACTCAATGTCTTTGTCATCAACAAAGATGTTCAATAGCACCGAGTACCCACCCTTGGGGAACACTACTCATCACAAGTCTCAACTGGACATCGAGCCGTTGATCACCACACTTCTGAATGCGACCATCCAGCCAGCTTCTTACCCAACAAGAGGTCCATCTATCAAATCTGTATCATCCAGTTTTGATATGAGGATGTCATGGGGGACCATGTTGAAGGCTTTTGCACAGGTCCCAGTAGATGATGTTGGTTTCTTTTCCTTTGTCCACCAGTGCTGTGACCCCACTGCAGAAGGCCACCAACTTAGTCAGGCAGGATTTGCCCCAGGTGAAGCTATGTTGGCTGTCACCAATCACCCCTTTGTTGTCCACTTGCCTCAGCAGAGCCTTCAGGAGGATCTGCTCTATGATCTTTCCCAGCACAGAGCTGAGACAGAATGGTATATAGCTCCCTGAATCTTTCTTTTTTTTTCTTTCTTGAAAATGGGAGGTTTGTTTCCCCTTTTCCAAATCCTTTTAATCGGTTAAGTTCTTCATTTATTGATCCTGGTTCCATTTTGAACCCTGTTACGTATTGATTACCTCAATTGTTCTGTCAATAATGTTTGCACAATTACAGTAAGAGCTCCATAAAACAGCTTTTAGAAACACTTTGTGAAAGTCATGCAAGTACCCCCAATTCACTTTGCAAATCCAGTTTCTTAACTTGAACTACAAACTTGTTGATCAAGAAGCATGAAAACAAAATCAACTTGA
Source organism: Chaetura pelagica (assembly GCF_000747805.2). Taxonomy (NCBI): domain Eukaryota; kingdom Metazoa; phylum Chordata; class Aves; order Apodiformes; family Apodidae; genus Chaetura; species Chaetura pelagica. The sequence goes on from NW_009952160.1 coordinate 1,278,175, forward strand.
CCTAAATCTACTGAAGTAAAAAATCTGAATCAGTGGTCACTGAAATATGGTACTGATTAAAAAAATTGTTTGACTTAGTATTTATATAATCTGTTCTCAAAACTTTGAACCCCTCTGAGACTGTAGGAGTGGACATCACTCACAAAAGTTTAACAAGGCATGAAATCTGCAGAAAAGCCATTTCTTTTTCAAACACCACATTACTTTTTTTAAGACACAAAAACTGCACAAATGGACAGGAAAATGTAGTTTCCCAAAATGATCTCAGAAGTCATTACCCCACTATTCAATCAAGAGCAACTCCCAAATACTCTGTGCTGCTCAGAAAGTTTCTTTCACTAAAAGAGAAGGAAAAATAGCAGACAATTTCAGTACCATACTTGATTGCAGAAATACTGCCTGGTATTATGTAAAACAGTACATAAGAATAGAGAATTTGGCATCACTTGATGGATACAGAACTAAGAAAGTTTATGTTCTGTCTTTAGCAACAGCCTGTGCCTTATGCTTGAAAGACTGATGAAGGAAAAACCTAATTTGCCTGCACAATTTCACAGTGTGATACACACAAGAACATAGACAACGCTTTCCAGAACTTGTTGCCTTTAGCCTGCAAACCTTCAGCATGCAATGTCTCTACCAGTACTTAATTTTTCAGGTTGGAATTTTGAACTTTAATTTACTGATTATTAGTTACTGAAGTATTTAGACCACAATACATTGCATTTCCATATTTTAAGTAATTTTTTAGATATATTAAATCAAATTATGCTATTCTAAACTTACATTTACATTGGGAATTTGTTATTCCAAACAAAAATGAAGACTTCATAATTTTAATGCTATAGGATAGATATCTTTTTTAAGGAAATTTTCAATGTGTATCAATGTGTTTTAAATTTTTAGATTAAGGAGAACTGTAGTTGCAATATAATATATTAAAATTTCAAATAAAAGCCTCACTTAAACCAGTTGAATGAGAGGGATATGGTATAGCCCTGTGTTATACCACATTCACAGGTGTATCTGTGGATGCATAAGTTTTACGAAACAGCTGAATGGAATATTTTAACTTATTAAATTGCACCTTTTATTAGTCTTCATAAGAATATGCTTTCAAGTTGAGGAATACTCCTTCAGTAATAGGTCTCTGGCATGGTTTGACAAACATCTCACTGCATTTAAGTTGTTATGAATTCGGGACAATCCTACAAGAACCATAAGACCCATATTGACTCTTTACTGATTCTCTTGTAATTAAAGTTTTTAACAGCTCTAATTACCTTATATAAACTATTATTTAATACAAAATAGATTTACTCAAATAAAGAGTAAATTAAAAAAATATTTGAATTAGCAGGGCAAAAATCCAGAAACAAAAGAAGTGAAAAGAGGAAGTTTAAGGATGTTCGAAATCTTAGTACAGAACAGTGATTGCAAATGCTACATTCCCAAGTGTCTACTCTACAAATCTGTGCCTTTCTATGAAAATCATTGAGCTACATTTGAGCATAAAGATACAACTATTTGAGAATGCTTGCAGTCAAGAAGACAACGGCTGCAGATATAAGTAGTTTCCTTGTGTAAAGCAAAACAGTTTAAAAAAGTGCTTCTTGCAGTTCATCATAGTCCATCTACCTTTTGCAGATTAAGAACCTAAAAGACATCTCCTAAGCCTTGCACTCAGTCTTGCACATATGACCAGGCACCCTATGAAGGAGATTAGATGCTTTTCACGTCTTACTGCATGCTTCAACATGCAGGGTTTGTGAGCAGATTTCTTGGTTTTCCTTCTCCTTCAACTAACAGAAGTCTTCACCTTAAGTCTGTTTCACCCTTTCTGTTTTGCGCCACAGGTCTTTGCAAGGTCATCACTGTTAACATGGTCACAAAAGATTTAAACTTGCAAGCAGAGAGCTTCCAAAAGAATCAAATACACAATCAAATATATCAAATATATGAAAAAACAACAAACCAAAGACAGTTCAGATTTACCAAACAATTAGTGCTTTATAGGAATTCCTTTCAGGTAAGCTCGAAAATCAGCTGACATTGAATTTGAAATAAACAAGAGCATTATGAAGACTTTCCTTGAAGCTAAGTATGCAAGTTCCACATGCTGTTTTAAATGTCAGCAGACTTAGCTGCCCACTAGCTTCAAACTTAGTAGCTTGCTGAAGTTAGTAACCTGCTTAAACTTTCTCAAGTCTTAGTACTCAAAACGGATTTATTTGATAATTAGATTGTGCAGCTTTTTACTTTATTCTTTAATTCATTATACTTATTTGTAGACAAAAACTTTTTGGCTCAGGTACATTTTAATTTATGAACAGCTTTTGCTTATTATTTTTTCATGCTGCCATGTTACTCCACTTGACATGGGCTATTCCATTTGACATGGAGCTAATTCAGCCTGGAGAAGGCTTCAGGGAGATCTTACAGCAGTCTTCCAATACCTAAAAGGGACCTACAGGAAAGATGAGGGGGACACTTTCCAGTAGAGTGTAGTAATAGAACAAGGGGTAACAGTTTTAAACTGGAAGAGGGTAGACACAGGTTAGATATTAGGATGAAATTCTTCACCACTAGGGTATTAAAGCACTGGAATAGGTTGCCCAGGGAGGCTTTGAATGCTTCCTCCCTGGAGGTGTTCCAGGCCAGGCTGGATGAGGCTTTGTACAACCTGGTCTAGTGGGAGGTGTCCCTGCTGATAGCAAGGAGGCTGAAACTTGATGACCTTTAAGGTCCCTTCCAACCTTAATCATTCTATTATTATATGACATAAAAACCTGAAAGATCTTAAAGAGGTGCAGTTCAACCTGTAAAGAGACAACACTCTCTCCCTAGAGTTAACTTTGCTGTAATACAAACCTCATTATTTTGGGCTGGTGTTTTAAGACTGTCTTCTAGGAAATGTAAATAGTTGTTTCAAATGTATTACTGCTAATTGTATCACTTCCAAAGCTGACTCACAGACATATTCACCTTAAGCACCTTGCCTCATAAAGTCATGATTTAAATCAAAGATAAATTTGACTTCTTCTTTTGTTCTTACTCAGGTTACAAAAATTAACAGTAAAGAACACATTATGATACTTGGTTGCTCTCCACAAGTACAAAAAATGGAAATTAAGGTGATTAAAGAATTTGAAGTGGAGGACCTAAGGGTTAGAACAAAGATTCAATAACCTGACAAATTTGTGCATATCCATTGACACTTGCAAGTATAATCTCAAATATGATACAGTCTAAATTTTGAACATGAATTCTAATGGCAGAACTTTTGTTGTCTTTATTTGTCAAGTTATAATTCTTATTCTTAAGACAAAGCACCCTAAAGTACCTTAAAGCTGGCCAACTGAAGATTTCACATTCTGATTTACCATTCTTATTTTAGAATTTTGCCCAAGTTTAGCAGATAGAAATGAAATCAGCTGCCTGTAGACTTGAAGTAATCTTATTTATTCACGCAAACACCACTAAACTTATTAATGTATTACAGCCATTTTAAATACTCCAAAATTCAACACAATAAAGGCCTATAAATAACTACAGTGTAACTGTGTAATAACATAACTATCCAAACAACTATAGAAACTGAACAAGTCAGTAAAAAGCTAAAGATTTCCAAATTCCAAAGGGATTATTTTTTTCCAGCAACAGAAGTGCACCACATGAAGAGCTCAGTAGTTCATCTATTTGAGACATGGCAGAAAGTCAAAAGCATATTCAGAAGTCCTAATATCCTGAGGAACGACATATTTCTAGGCTTTATTCTTATACTCATATTAGATTGGGGTGACAATTCAAACATCCCCTTCAATCTTATCTCTGCTTCTGTAACAGAAGAAACTTTTTAGGCAGATACATACTCAGTAACTGGTGCACGAGCCAACACTAATACTCTAAGACAACTCTCAAAATCCCACAACAGACAGCATAGTTCAAGGAACACCAGCTCAATACTATCATACTGCCATAATTCACTGTGCAAAAAAGTTATCGCGCTACTGTTTTCTGAAGGTTTTTCATACATAGCTCTATATACTCTTACTTGTAGTGACCATGACATTGGATCCTTCATCTGACAGTCTTGTTTAAAATCTTTAAAATACATGAAGTATTGACTTTTTTTTTTTAAAAAAAACTGGTTACTTAATATTTTCGGTGATTCTGGTAAATGCTTTTTAATTGCCCTGCCAAATTAAAAAAGAGAATGATTGCTATGAAGTCCTAGACCTGCCAGACTTCATTATTTAAATGGTTATTACCCTACCCCTAAGCTATTTAAATTCTATTTTTTATCTGCATAGTCTTGCCCAAAAGAAGACATGTAGCACTTCAATTGTCCTCTGATTTGATGACTCACAGATATCTTTTAATTCACAACTATTTTTTCATTAATTCATCATGATAGTGACTTTTTTTTTTTTTTACATAAAAGCAAAAGTGAAAAGTTACTGTGCTAATGCATTTCAGTTGTTTGCAGGCTAAATCAGTGAACATTTACTAATAAAACCCCCTTATCATCAATGTAATCCAATAAAACAATAATGGAAAGATATTCCTTTTAACATTTTACTTGTACTTTTTTCTGCCTGCTAGGAATTCTAGTTATGAGCTTCATTGTGCCAAAGACAGAGCAGTCTTTTCCAGACACTTACCCTCTGACAGCATGAATAAGTCTCAGTGATGGATAGGCGGTTCGCACTTTCAATTTATTCTTAAGGATTAATGCATTAACCCATTCCACGTGCTTCTCTCCACCTTTGACCATGAAAGCAGGGATCCAAAGAACACTGTCATTCAGCATGGACAGTCTATGCACAAATTTTTCTCTGTCACTCTCATTCCGAAAGCCTCCAAATGCTCTTTGTACAACTGATGGGTTCATGGTAATAAAATCAGATTTAGTTCCCACATCGGCAGCAAACTCCACCACAGGAGCTAGATTGCACCTGGAGAGGAAGGAATTAATGGAAAAATAAACGTATATATTAGCATTAACTCAGAAAATTGTGTGCATGAAAGGAAAGCTGAAAATGAACATATAAGCCCATTTCAATTTAACATGAGGAAAAAACACCAGTGATAACAGGTGTGATAACATGCAGTATTTTACTCAACTTGAACACTTGTTAGACAAATGTCTTAAAAACATTAAAACATCCTTTTGCATCTTTTTGCCACCATCTTTCTCCGAGGTGGGAAAAGTAAAAGCAAAAACTCATAATGACAACTATTTCTATATTGTTTTCTGTCACTTCATTTGTTCTCTGCTTTTTCACTCATTTCAAACAAAAACAATAGAAACTTCTGCTTCAAAACCAAAAAGACCTGTCTCTTGCCCAACCTCCTTTATATCCATATAATTCCAGGCTGTCAAATGAGGCCAGCTATTCCCCTTTATTTCTTGTTGATTTGTGAAGTTCAAAGGTATTCAACTGAGCATGTTTGAAGAACAAATAAAAAGTGAGGTGTATCAACATTTTTTCCCAAACTGCAGGGAAACATTTTTAGAGAAATGTAAAAGGATTTAGATGTGTGACTTCCAGTTACCTTAATAGCACGTCTGGTTCAACAACAAACATCACACTGAAATTATCCATGTTGCACATAAGTAATAAAATAATTTACCATGGGCTATCTTTATTGTTCAAGGGCTAAGAAAGTGTTTTTGAAAGAGAAAACATTTTTAATTTATTCAACCAAGGCTTCCATAAAAATATTAATTTTGTTTGGAATAAAAACAACACTCAGTAAGAATAAGTAGCAAAAACCTCTTTTCTGGTCCTTGTTTCATTTTCACTGTAAAAATAATCTTCTTGTCAACAATATGGACATACATTTAAATTTCGGGAATCACACAGTGAAGGATACTGTTTCAGATTAATTTCAGATAATGTCATAGAATCATTAAGGTTGGAAGGGACCTTAAAGGTCATCAAGTTCCAACCTCCCTGCCATGAGCCCTAGATACTTAAAGCCCCAGAAGGAGTCAGGATAAAGGAAGAGTTTGCTTTGGTAGATGAGGACTGGGTTAGGGATCAGTTGAGTAATCTGGACATCCATAAATCAATGGGTCTGGATGGAATGCACCCGTGGGTGCTGAGGGA
>NW_009952160.1:1284958-1292845 GCF_000747805.2 Chaetura pelagica
AAAGAGTGTGGTTAGTAGGTCAAGAGAGGTTCTCCTGCCCCTGTCTTCTGCCTTGGTGAGGCCACTTCTGGAATATTGTTTCCAGTTCTGGGCCCCTCAGTTCCAGAAGGACAGGGAAGTGCTTGAAAGAGTCCAGTGCAGAGCCACAAAGATGATGAAGGGAGTGGAACATCTCCCTGATGAGGAAAGGCTGAGGGAGATGGGTCTGTTGGGCTTGGAGACTGAGGTGCAACCTCATCAATGTTTACAAATATGTTAAGGGCGAGTGTCAGAAGGATGGAGCCAGGATTTTTTCAGTGATGTCCAGTGATAGGACAAGGGGCAATGGCTGCAAAGTGGAACATAGGAGGCTCCACGTAAACATTAGAAAAAAACTTCTTTAGTGTGAGAGTGACAGAGCCCTGGAACAGGCTGCCCAGACAGGTTGTGGAGTCCCCTTCACTGGAGACATTCAAAATCCACATGGACATGTTCCTGTGTGATGTGCTCTGGGTGATCCTGCTCTGGCAGGGGGGTTGGACTAGACAATCTTTCGAGGTCCCTTCCAACCCCTAAGATTCTGTGATTCTGTGATAAGCAATGAACCCTACCACTAGATCAGGTTGCACAAAACCTCATCCAACCTGGCCTTAAAAACGTCCAGGGATGGGTCATCAACAACTTCCCTGGGCAACCCATTCCAGTTCCTCATCACCCTTATAGTGAAGAATTTCTTCCTAGTATCTAACCTAAATCTCCCCTCTCTCTGTTTAAAACCATTACCCCTTGTCCTATCACTATCTTCTCTGATGAAAAGCCCCTCCCCAGCTTTCCTATAGGCCCTCTTCAGGTACTGGAAGGCTGCTATAAGGTTTCCCCAGAGCCTTCTCTTCTCTAGGCAGAACAGCCTTGATTTTCTTAGCCTGTTTTCAGAGCAGAGGTCTAAAATATGTATCCTAAATTAAAACAGTTCTCCCAGTTTTAGTCCAAGAAACATGGTAGGCAGTATCTTCAGCAGCAGATAAAAACTTACCTTATTACAAAGTCACGGCTATCTATCTCTTTTCCACATCCACTGTCCAGAAGGATGCCAGAATTCCCAACAACAGCACATGTTTTAAATCGGCGATTCTTCATTGGGGAAACTTCAGGGAGAAGGTTGTACAGATCCTGAGAAATATTTAGGGTGCGACGCCTGTCCAGTACATAATGGATTACATCTCCTGGCTTGAAGCTGCTTTTCACCACTGAGACATCTCTTTCAGCATCCAAGAATCGAAGAATGTTCTTTCTGGGTTGACAGAAAAATGCACAGATATAACCCAACACTCAACTGCTCACCTGGATTTTATCTAACAGTAATACAGAATGTGGAGATCATACAACATAAACCAGATGGTAGGCAGTGTCAGACAGATTAAGTTAATTTCCCATGCCCTAGGACAGAATTAGAGCAAAGCTGTTAGGGCAGAGGTAAAATCTTAGTTCCAGTAAAACATGTAAACACTATAGTAATAAAGCTTAATAACCTCTTATGGATAAAGGCACTGAGAGATTAAGGGAAGAAGACCTTGGAAATTACAAGGTATACTATTTTTTAATGTTTCACAAGGAATAAATAAACTTTGGAATAAATAAACTTTCATCACAAAAACATAGTTATATGAGGCATTTATGATTTAGAAAATAAATGCTTCACTACAATCTCATCTCTCACAAATCAGCTTGGTTCAGGAATTATCATATTGATATACAAGTGCTCATCAAAGTGACAACATCAATAGCCTAAAATTATTACATACTTGCAAACTAGTACACTAGAAAACTGACATTTTTGTAAGAGCAGACATCAACATAACAGGAAAAAAACCTCACCTTAGAAATCTACCTTTACATGTCTATAAATAAGTACCTTTTTTAAGGCAGATAACTAAATAAACAAAAAAACCAAACAAAACCCCCACTCAACATAACCTCAGATTTCACTGGATTGGAAACACCTAGAATATTTGTGAAGTTAATATTAATCCAGTTCAGTAACTTTTACCCAAACTAGAGATTTGGGTAATAACCAGAGTAATCATTAGCCTTTTTTTAATAATGAAATTGAAATGTGTAAAACTGACTGTAGTGATAGAAGTAGTAAACTGAAAGATTAATTTTACATAAAGGGTCCATTGTTCGTATGAACTAGACTTTTTTAATATAGATATTTCCTTATAGATTCTTATTTCATAAAAACAACATATTCAGTTTAGTGTAAACTTGCTGCTAATTAACTGAAGTTCATCCAGAGTTACCTTAATTATCTTGAAATAAGAACACCCACAGTTTTTGTACCAATTAAAAAAAAAAAAAAAATCAGCTTAAAAACATACTGCCTATTAAGCTACTGCAGCTTTGGGTTTAGCCAACCTATTAGTTGATTTCACAGAAACTTATGAACTCTATCATTGCTTTAAATCAGTCAGTTCAATCCTTTATCTTCCTTCTCTGTAATTGTTTAAACTATAAACAGGGTTCAGACACACACCCTCAAGATATGAGGGTTTAACAAGCTGCCATGGGTCAAGTGGACTGTTGTAATTAAACAGTTGTATACACTCGGTCCACAAAAAGGAACAGGTGAAGAATTTCTGCTTATATGTCAGCTGAAGATGTTAACTTATGGTAATTTTATCTGCTTATTGGGGGTGGGGGGTTAAAAACTGACACATGTTGAATACCTAAGAGCAAAAAAATACTTTTTTTATGACTGCAGCTATGTAATGACTGGTACCCACACTAGCATTGTCAAGCAGTTTTCAGTACATGTTTATTCTTGGAAAAAAAGTCTGAGAAGGACTCAAAGCCAGGCTCACTGTAGCTGAGGATTGCAAAGAGCAAAGCTTACAAGCTTGTGTCCATTCCTGTTCTGCAAAGCTTGCACATTATCAAGAGGCATAATATCACAAGTGAATTCACGCATATACTAAAGTACAATACACTTATGGAGCAGAAGAGAACTGCTGAGCACCGACCCAGAGTTCACAACGTATTAGTTTGAACAGAAACTTTTGCCTCTGCAAGTCAAACAAGACAAGAAGAAAAATGGAAAGTTTGTATTTTCCACTGCTGTCAGCAGGTAAGGTAGAATTAAAAAGGGACTAGACGTTTTGTTGAGTAAGGGAATGCTATTTTTATGCAATAAGTCTTTAGAGTAGAACTTCTTCAAAGCAGATCGAAACAGGAAAAGATAACTAGAGATGCCACTTCAGCAGTTGCAACACCCAGTGAAAGATACAAAGTGAAAAGGGATTAACTATAGGAACATCATCCTTACTGGCCACCTTGTGTCACTGCCTCAAGATCGACAAACCTCCTGAAACTTGCAAACAGTAAGGGAAGTTAGGAAACAAATAGCAACATTTGTGCATAAATACAGTATCTTGTGTATTTTTTAAAGGATAAGAGGAAGGCAGTTAAGTTACACAAACAGTGTGTCACACACACACAGAAAAAAAAACAAAAACAAAAAAAACCCACAAGCCTTGGCTTCCATTATGAATTTGGTTACTTACAGTGAAAGTTTACTTATCTATGTGCTTATAAAAGTCCTCCAAAGAGTTAAAGAGTTTCAAATGGACCTGAATAAAACTTAGATTAGCAATCACTTACTTAACAGAGCTGAAATTTCCAAAATATCTAAGGAATTAATTTTTCAATAAAACTACGAGATGGAGAAAGGTAACTAAATCTCAAGATCTGCTCACATATTTAGAAACATTTTCTTATCTGAAGTTGTCAGAAGCACATTCATTTAAATACATGCACAGGTATTACAGTACACATAAGAATTCTTGTATAACAAGGATCTGTAATAATATTAACATAAATTACTTTGATTCATCTGACAGTATCCAGATACCTTTTCATACTGAAATAAATATATTAAGAATATAGATATTCATGATACTATTTTAAGTTCCTCTGTGCAACTGTCTCATCTGTACCACAGGGATAGTAGTACTTCCCATTTTCATGCAAGTCCTAAGAGAATAAAAAATTACTAACGGATATGACAAAAAACTGAAAGTACACACAAGTGTTTCAGTCAGTCTTGATGCTGGATAATAATAACTTGTTTAAATCTCTGTTCTGTCCCACAGAAAGCACTGAAAATAGCACAAGGTTATTCTGATTAAACAAACATGATAAAATAGTTTAAAATAAGTGCTAATCCACATCCAGCTGTATACAATATTCAAAGGTAAGCTCAGTTAGAGGAAGGAAAAACAGGCATGATTTTTAGTAAGCCTTCAAGCAAAGGTATTCTGCAACCTTAAGCTAAAGTGTTTAAAGAAACTCAAAATTTTATTTGAGGTGGTCTTCAAGTATTGATTTGATGAATAAAAATATTTGGGCTGTGGTCTGAGCCCTTTGTGGGCAGGTGGGGCAGATGTGGTTTGCTCTTATCCAAAGTGAAGTAGTTTAGCAGCTAACTAGCTTCAGAACATGTTTGCAACTTCTTTACATGACACACAGGAATATGGTGTCATAACCCACAGCTGACCTAAGGTTTTTCTGAAAACTAGAAAAAGATCACAGAATCATAGAATCAATGGAAAGCTTAAGGATGGAAGAAGCCTTAAAGATCACCTAGATCCAACAGCCCTGCATGGGCAGGGACACCTCCCAGTAGATCAGGTTGCTTAGAGCCTCATCCAACCTGGCCTTGAATACTGCCAGGGATGGGGCTTCCACAACCTCCCTGGGCAACCTGTGCCGGTGTCTCACCACCCTCATAACAAAGAATTTCCTCCTAATACCTAATCTAAATCTCACCTCTTCAAGTTTTAAACCATTGCCCCTGGCAACCAGCTGGCCAAACTTCTTTTGATACAGTCCAGAATACAGATGTCTTTCTGGGCTGCAAGTGCACACTGATGGGTCATGTTGAGCTTCTCACCCACCATCACCCCAAGTCCTTCGCCTCTGGGCTACTCTCCATCCTTACTCCTCCCAACCTGTATTCATACATGGGACTGCCTCAACCCAAGTGCACAACCTTGCACTTCATGCAGTTAGCATGAGCCCACTTCTCCAGCCTGTCAAGGTCCCTCTGGATGGCCTCCCTTCCCTCCAGTGTGTTGACTTCACCACACAGTTTGGTGCCATCAGCAAACTTGCTGACAACACACTCAATTCCACTGTCCATGTCACCAACAAAGATGCTGAAGAGCACTGGTCTGAGTACAGACCCTAGAGAAGCACCACTTGACATGTCTCCATGTGGACATCAAGCCATAGATCACAACTCCATAGGTGCAACCATTCAGCCAGTTCCTTATCCAATGAGTGGTCCATCCATCAAAACTGTTGAGATGTTCATAATATTTATATACTTACTACAGCTCCCAGTTATCTCATAAAACACATGTAACGGCACTGTCCATGAACAGCTTTCCAAATTACATAAATATGTATTTCTCTGGGGCAATGTGGTGGCATTTTTCTATTTATGTGCATTTTTGTTGTTTTATTTTGTACTGCAGTCTTTTTACTATACAACTGTTATGTAACAGCAAACTCTCCTTCTTCTGCCTAAGAACTTCGTGGAAAATAAACTGCTTAAGCATTTGACTTTCCAGATTACAAATAAATTAATATTTTTAGACATTGGCAAGAACACTGAAATATGACTCCAAATACTTTTCCTGGAAAAAACATTCCTTCTGAACAAGTCAGTGCCAAAGATTCTCACTTCTGGGGCATCTGGACCCCAGCCAAGAAGGGAAGCCCCTGAAGTGCATTCTCAGTACCTGGGAAGCTGGGGTAGCTCACCAACAAACACGTTATGGAAACAAAGATGGACTAAAGTTACTACCTAGTTCACACTCTGCTCCTACTTATTTTCCTTGTTGCCTTTATCATCCCCAGCTCATCTTTATGTAAGATATATTCCTAACAACCTCCCATGGTGGGAACTCAGTAAACTCCCTATGCAATCTATGTCTGTGCTTTCCTAGCCTTACTGGCAGTACAATATTCCTTAACCTAGCTTAGATCTCTCCTACAGCAAATGAAGCCTGTTGCTTTTTATACGTTGCCAGTCCTCTTCCTTACCTTTGGCAATAGCCTGAATTTAACTGAGGCTAAAAAGCCATCCAAGGGGGGTGGGGTTTAAGCTTTTATTTTTTAACCATGTGTTGTACATCTCTGACCATTCTTGTTCCTCTCCTTTAGACTTTCTCTGACTGATTCACAAGGGTCTTCAAGCAACTTGTTATTCTAATGAGTCTTCTCTAATGTAGAGGAAGATCTCATGCTGCTTTGCACTCCCCAGTCGGAAGGCAGCAAGCGGCTCTCAGGTCTTTGAAATCATCAAGGACTAAGACCTAGGTAAAGCGTACTTTTTGCCAGCCAATGCTGCTTTCCAAGCACAGATTTTCTTAGAACTCCCTCTTAAGTCAGGCTAAAGCCAAATGCAACACCAGTGCAAACACAATCCCCACTGCCTCCTCAGGGCTGCTGCCATCCACAAAGGCAGGCTGTGACCTTTTGTTACCACAGAGATCTCTTTTGTTTTGTTTTGTTTATTAACTAAACAACACTAAAAATATTCCTCTGCTCTTAGTGGTTTCCAAGTCTCTACTTGTCTCCAGGACAGAAAAAAACTCAGGCATTTGATACTTAAGATCAAACTGTGTTTGTACGTTTGGGTAATGGAAAAATGAATAGTTTAGCTTGAATAATTATCTTTCATTTCCCATATTTCCTTTTTTATGCAGTCTCTATGCAAACTGATCACAAGCAGACTTCTAATGAATGCAGACTTTTAACCACAGTTCTAACAGTTGAGCTTCATGTTTCTGAATGTACACTTCATGTAAACATAAAAATTTCAATTTCTAAATATTTTCTTTATCACTTCAACAGTAACTGACCAGTTTAAGTGCTGACTTTAGATATCTTTTTAATTTAATACAGTCTTCAAGTTTTGAATAATTTTTTTTAATTCATTTGGCACTTTTTTCCTCCTTTTTTTTGCTTCATGAGACAAACAAAACATAAAAAATGCTTTTGATATATAATTAGTAAATGTCCAGTGATATCTCAGCCCCAAGAGTCTCCTATCTCACTGAAGTTAGTGCAGATTCTCTTTCTTCTATTTAATTTTGAAAATTCTCTTAAGTTTTGAATTTGTTATAAACACGCCCAATTGAAACTAGTCATGGAAAGGTTCCTGGCATTCCAAGACCATGAAAGACCACATAAACAGAACTACCATAATATGGGGAAGTTGCTGTCTGGCTCTGCCTTCATTCTAGCCCTTCTTGTGCCCTTCACAGAATCATAGAATCACCGAATCTTAGGACTTGGAGAGGACCTCGAAAGATCACTTAGTCCAAATCCCCTGCCAGAGCAGGATCACCTACAGCACATCACACGGGAACGTGTCCAGGTGGGTTTTGAATGTCTCCAGTGAAGGAGACTCCACAGCCTCTCTGGGAAGCCTGTCCCAGGGCTCTGTCACTCTCACAGGAAAGACGTTTTTCCTGCTGTTTATGCAGAACCTCCTATGTTCCACTTTGCAGCCATTGCCCCTTGTCCTATCACTGGACATCACTGAGAAGAGCCTGGCTCTGTCCTCCTGACACTCACCCTTAATATATTTGTAAACATTGATGAGGTCACCCCTCAGTGTCCTCTTCTTCAAGCTAAAAAGACCCAGCTCCCTCAGCCTTTCCTCATCAGGGAGATGTTCCACTCCCTTCATCATCTTTGTGGCTCTGCACTGGACTTTTTCAAGCACTTCCCTGTCCTTCTGGAACTAAGGGGCCCAGAACTGGAAACAATACTCCAGAAGTGGCCTCACCAAGGCAGAAGACAGGGGCAGGAGAACCTCTCTTGACCTACTAACCACAC
>NW_009952160.1:1296403-1304560 GCF_000747805.2 Chaetura pelagica
AGGATGCCATTGGCCTTCTTGGCCACAAGGGCACATTGCTGGCTCATGGTCATCCTTCTGTCCAGCAGGACCCCCAGGTCCCTTTCTCCTACACTGCTCTCTAGCAGGTCAGCCCCCAACCTGTACTGGGACATGGGGTTGTTCTTCCCCAGATGCAAGACTCTACACTTGCCCTGGTTGAATTTCATCAAGTTTCTCCCTGCCCACCTCTCCAGCCTGTCCGGGTCTCAATGAATGGCAGCACAGCCTTCTGGTGTGTCAGCCATCCCTCTCAGTTTTGTGTCATCAGCAAACTTGCTGAGGGCACACTCTGTTCCCTCATCCAGGTTGTTGATGAAAATACTGAAGAGTACCAGTCCCAGTACCAACCCCTGAGGGACTCCACTAGTCACAGACCTCCAACTAGATTCTGTCCCATTGACCAGAACTCTCTGACATCTTCCTTTCAACCAGTTCATGATCCACCTCACTACCTGACCATCAAGAGCACAGATCCTCAGTTCATGTATGAGGATACTGTGGGAGACACTGTCAAATGCTTTGCTGTTATCAAGATAAACTGCATCTACTGTCACTCCCTGCCCAGGGACAGGGGCTGGGACTGACTCCCTCCCACTCTCTCTGTTTCTCTCTCTCTCTTCCTCAATTTTGCGGAGGGTTTCCTTGTGGTTTAGGCGCTGCAGAAGGGGTCCAGCAGCATGATCCCTCGCTCTGGTGTTCCTCGCCTCAGTGGCTTGCCCACATCAGGGCACCCCACTCCTCCTTGACCAGAAAGGTCAGATATTCAGCAGACATGTAAAAGTAAAGAGAGCTTTTAAATAAAGTGTGACCCAACTACTCCGTACTGTATGAAGGCCAGCCATATGTCAGCTTTCCATAAATATAAGCAATTCAAAAGAAAGGAGTCAAATGAGTTAAGCACTCCAACTGACAATGAGCACTGACTTTTCAGCTTGGGCAAGGGTCTAGGGAGACAAAAAACCCGCAGTGTTCATTATTACTAAACTGGACTAGAGAGTTTCCATGTCTTAGAGACACTGAAGATGTTAAGGACACAGCGCAACTGGCCCCCAAATGTTACTCCAAACACTTCTGAGCAATAGTACTGCTCCTTTACAAGTTCAGTATTTATCAGTTGCACTTCTAAAGAGGAAGTTAACACTTCCTGGTTTTTCTTAAGATGCTGTTAACATCTCACAAGTTTTCACACATTTCTAACAGGAAATTTCCACTCACTGAGTTATCTGTTACATTGCAGAGAGATAAATACTCCCTCAACCCAGATGTGTTGCTTTGTTTTTTTCATTTTGCCTTTCTCCAATTCAAAACCTTAATTGCTGCTTCCAAAATAAACAGATGTCAGACTGTATCTCTTTCTTACAGGTCTCAGAGGTGCTGGCATCAGTCCTGTGTGGAAGGCTTTCCCAGATAGATTTTTACTATCTCAGCCACACCTCCCTTTTCTGAAAATATGGCCTTCAGAACAACCTATTTGCATAACTGGAAAACTTTCACATCGTTACAGAGAGTAGAAAGGACTTAACACTCAAAACCTTGAAGAATTTGAATTCTCTCTTCTTCATTACTAAATTAATTCAGACAGAAGACAAACCAAGCAAGCAGTCTTTGTCCCTTAGGCACAGCAGGTACTGACTATTGTTCAAAGAAGTTGTCCAAAATCAGAAAGTAACATCAGTTGGAAAAATGACTCTCCCACTACCGCAATCATAATTGGCAAAGCAGCAAGTTTGCTACAGTCTCAATTAATAAACTTATAATTTCCACCTGAATCACTGAAAACCTAGCTTTTTCTTCTAACGCCTGTTTAATATCTCCACAGGGCTGCTTCTCTGCCACAAATGCCCTAGACTGCCTCTTCT
The DNA here is from genome assembly GCF_000747805.2 of Chaetura pelagica. Taxonomy (NCBI): domain Eukaryota; kingdom Metazoa; phylum Chordata; class Aves; order Apodiformes; family Apodidae; genus Chaetura; species Chaetura pelagica. The sequence continues at coordinate 1,298,284 of NW_009952160.1, forward strand.
GGCTACAAGGTCCCAGAAAGGATTTTGTGACACCAGAGACCCAGTGGAAGCTTTTCATTCTCCCTTGGAGTTCTGATAGAGGAGCTTTTTCATTCGCTGACTCCTATTTCAGCCCAGATCTTTGAGGCTGATACATCAGCCACAAACCTGAGGAAAAAAAACCAACCAAACAACAACAACAAAGATGAATAGTAGAGATGATGTCCACGGTCAACAAAGCAGTTCACAAAGCATAATATTCCAGCCACCAGCTAACTACGTCCAGACAAACCACTGATCAACAGTTCTCACAAAAATCAAAACTCACTGTCAGATAGTTCCTACAATTTAAAATTGCTGATGTGGCTGTCAAGCTGACATAAGACACAAAAAGTAGCTGCAATTTATGGGTGCTTATAAGTGTTATGGAATGTCTTTATGACATACACTTCACAAATGATTTCTCCACTGATAAGAATTGATAATTTATATACATTATTCAGGCAGTAGGTTTTTTGTGGGTTTTTTGCTCCTCTCTTACCATCATTTGCTATGGTCAACCTCACACCACAAAACTACCACTGTTTGCATTACAGTTGCAATATTAGAGTTTAAATAGTCTTCATGCTTAAATAGTCTTCATACAGTACATGTAATGTACTTTGGAGGACTGAACTGTTAGTTTAACCATGAGAATACTCAAAGATATTATTAGACATGTTTGAAATTAGTCATGTTAGGTCCTTAAATGTACAAAATATTTATACTAAGGAGTTCCTTACTGCTGTGACACAGAAGTAAGATGTAGAGCAAAATGCCTGAAAAGTGAAAGAAGAGATCACACTGTTCAGTTAGCATCAGAGCAGAACACCTGTCTCAAGGAGCTGCATGTAGCTTCCTTAAGAAAAAGTATGCCAAACTTCCCTCCCTCACTGCTGAGTACCATAATTCAACATGCTGTGCATGTTAGCATAGAGGATTTCTGGAAATACGACTGGCTGACAACACCAATATCTTTCTTATAGTTTATGTCACATTTTAGTCTTGTCCCATTAATCTAAAATCAAAACACCTGCTCTCTGCCCCAGGTTCATCATGGTATCTATTTCATCTCAAAACAAGGCTAGCAATGTGGGCACCTAAATACCTTCAGTACCATGTTCTCTGCAGAAAATCTTAATGCTGATAAACTGGAACCTTTACTTCTTAAGCTACTGTACAAGATAAATATTTTTATTAATTGTATTACTGAGACAAAAAAAAAACAACACCCAAACAACAACCAACCCTTCACCATACAGCTTTTAAAATAACACATAATCCCATCAAGATGCTTCTGAAGTGTAAATGAGTAATTTATTAAATGAGTGAACCTCCCCCCACCAGCCAACAGGAAGGAAAAACTGATTCTGAAACTCATAATTTTAGCAGATTTATATGATTAACCCGTTAAATAAGTTGCATCTAGCAACGGGCTTCAAAAATCTAAAGCACCACCTACTGTTTTACCTATTTGTCCAAATGATGTATTTTGCTTTTGAAACAGGTGAAAAATGAGTGTAACCTAAGCTTTATTTTCTTTATTTATTTGAATAAAAGAGTTCAGGTAATATTTTTACTTCTTTGTTGTTTGGCTTCAGCAGCAAGGTGTATTGGTTTTAAATGGTTGAATGATTTAAATGGTTCTGAAATACGTTATTTTCTCAACATTACTAAAAGGGTTTATCTGTCTCTACTTATAGTCACTCAATGGATTCCAAATCAGATTACTTCACAAGTAAAACAGTGTGCTATTTTCTCCTGATTGTCAGAAACAAAACCTATAATTTCAAATGCCAACAATATTCTCCTGAATTTATTCAACATCTGTCCAACTTACATTGTCAGTTGTATGCATACAAATTTTTAATACTTTTACTGATATAGAAAGTCCACTTATCTTTCCTAGACTACTTTGGAGCAGAACTTAGCCTTTATGGAGCAACCATACACTGGCCAGACTGCATCTGAACACAGACATGCATAACGTAGTTAATGACTGCACAGGTTTGACTGACACAGAGAGATGAAAACATTTTATTTACTCTTATGAAGGATGCCTTGACTTTTGGGTCTAATGTAATTCAATTGCATTTATCACTGCAGCCTAACTATGTATAGGTATAAAATATCTGCCTGAAATCCTAAATCAATGTCTGTTTTCCAGGCCAGAAAGAATTATGGACAACAGGAAATGAATCGTACATAATATGAAATTAACTGCTTTTTAGTTAAGACACTCACCTTATTTCCAAAACCAAAGAAGAATTGATTTTCCAACCTTCTATAGCATGCGGGAAGATTGAGGAGCCACCCTTTTGAATTATCTTATCAGAGCCATTGATCATTGATCTCAAACTCAGTTCACCATCTCTGAAATTCAACATAGAAAAGACACAATTACATTAAAGCTAACTCGAGTTTAAAGTGATCCATGTCACAAGCACCAGTAATATTTCCTTTTATTCACAATTTTAAAAAAAACAACAAAAAACAAAGCAAAAAAACCAGTTTTCTCCCCTACACACTCAGCTTGCCAAAGCAAATACACTGTACCTGTGAGAAATCTATGAGACACCTGTATCTAACTGAATATGCAATTTAAGAGCTTAAACGTGTTTTCATTTGGAATGAAACAGACATAACAAAAATTACAATAAACTCTAAATTGTGAACCTGGACCAAACTTCAGTGTTTATGTTAGGCAGATTCTGTATTTCTATGTTCCAAATTTACAGCACTAAACTAAGAACAAAGTGTTAGCTTTCTAGCCCTCCCCCAGCAATTGCTCATGTTCTATGATAATGGCCTAATAGTCTTTCTTTGCCTCCTATTGATACTAAAATACTCTCATGCCTGCAATTCTGGAGTTTAGCAGCACATAAACCACAACATTTAACCAGATTTCCTGAAACTTTTGTATGCACACATTCAAACAACGTGCACTGTTTTATCTTCATAATCAATCTTGTCATATTCATAGATTTTGGTAAGTAACCTTGCAGAAGAAAAAAATAAGTAGTAAGCGTGGATGATGACCACAGCGCATCTGATGAGTTATGATAACGTTGCTAGTTGCAATTACGTGAGTCAACAGGGTCAGACAAAGGTGCTAGAGAAGCTAAAATACTGCAAGCACAACTTTAGGTCTTAGTTCTGAACTCGGGTTTTATCTCCATATGTTTCCACTTTCTTCCACACTGTTTCTGCTTAGGTGCCAGAGCAGCTTTCAGCTGACTTCAAACATAGCTGTTTTCCATTAATACATCAAAGTCGCTGGATGTAACATTCTACCATCAGAATGTCTTACATCTCAGGAGTCTATATAACAGCAATATTCAGGAATCTGTCCATGCTCTGAAATATTGCCAGTAACAGTAACTTAATTTAGCTTGCAAACAAAACTTTTGAAAACCAACCATCAACCTATAAAATGGAAAAGACATGAGACTGTAAGCTTTCTAGAGAATAGCTGACTCTTGCTTTCCTGCGGCTGTAAGTTCTGAAAACAACTGGATCCTGACCCTTAGTAAGAGCTACAGCAACATTACTATGGTATACAGTATTAGCATTTGGCATATTATACAGCAGACTAAACTCAAAGTAACCTGGCAATGGGACATTAACTAAGCTAAATTATCAAAACTGGTAACATCTAGTCATTTGCAAACCGCTGATTGCAAAAGCCCCTGTAACTAACAAGCCAGTATTACACACTTCATCAAAAACACTGATTAATACCAACACTCTCCCTCCTCCCACATTCCCTCTCTGCCATCATGCTGCAGCACTGATACTGAACTGACTCATAGGTGGGAGTGCCACCTACCGAAAACCCCACAATTTTAAGAAATTGTGTAGGTACAAGATGCATAGGAAAATTACTCAAATCACATTAACTTTAGAGCAAGGCAGGATGCTGCAGAAATCCTAAAATTCAATAACCAGAAAGTAATCAATACTTTCTGCCATTTTAAAATGCTTTATCCCCTAAGTTTTCCATAATGGATGTAAATACATTTATTACACATATATTTGCTGTAAAATAATGTTAAATTATGTTATCATGAGCTAAAGGAAGGTCCTAGGCACTCTGTGTTAAAATTCTAGTATCAACAAAAAAAATCATCACTTACATGCTCTTTTCCCTTTTACTGGTGTTTATTTACCTTTCACTTAAAGTAGTATTAAATCAACTAACACATAAAAAGATACATTTACACCAGAAAATCCTTTAGTGTGTAAAAAACTGTGAAGCAAATTTTGGCTACATGTGGATTCTACCTAGTGACTAATTTCTGATCATTTTAGCAGCTGTCTCTAGTCTGACAGGAAGGAGTACATATTAAAACACATGAGCAGCTTTAAAGCTGATTCTCCCTCACACATTCATTTTCATTTGTATTTTTGCACAGCTACAACCTCAAACTTTTATACTTTTGAAAATTAATACGGATACTACATAGAATCGTGGCAGAAACTGGGCTTACAGCCAGGCTGCATAAGAGACAAAGTTACCAGAAAGTTGCTAAAATCTTTCATGCCAAAGGAAGCAAACATCGCTTCATCGATCACACACACACACACAGGCAAGGCCACCTCCTGCTCCCGGGAGACGCCGGGATCACTGTCACCCAGTCGTGCCCGGCTGCTCCAGCTCCCGCGCCTGCCTGCCTCAGAAAGGGCTGGAGCACAGGGATGCACTTTCCATCTTTAACTCTGAGGACCGCAAGGATGGAGGATTAAGTAGGTTGTAATTGCCCCAGCTCCCTCCAGGCCCATACAGGCACTTGACAGCCTCCTCAAAGTAAGGCAAAAAGATGAAAATGTGCTGTGAAAGCATCTCTCACCCGGTCGCTTCGTACAATTAAAAAAAAAAAGAGAGAGAGAGAGAGAGAGAAGCGTGTAAGCCCCGCTGCTGCTGATTTCACCATGCCGCAACGGAATTTATGCATCCCTCTGTGAAAACTAAAATTATACCCCTACGTGGAGAAACAGGCCTGGTTGAAAACCCGGCGTCTTCCCATGACAGCAACAATAAGTTGAGAGAAAAGTGAGGAATACAGGCGTGCATGTATACACACAAAACCCGCTGCCCTCCAGGAACAAGTGAGGTTCCTCGGCGTGCTCTGTTATTACCGAGGCTGGGGAGAGCAGCCCCAGCAAAGCCCCAGCCGCCCGTCCCCCCGCTCCCAAAAAAATCATCACTTACATGCTCTTTTCCCTTTTACTGGTGTTTATTTACCTTTCACTTAAAGTAGTATTAAATCAACTAACACATAAAAAGATACATTTACACCAGAAAATCCTTTAGTGTGTAAAAAACTGTGAAGCAAATTTTGGCTACATGTGGATTCTACCTAGTGACTAATTTCTGATCATTTTAGCAGCTGTCTCTAGTCTGACAGGAAGGAGTACATATTAAAACACATGAGCAGCTTTAAAGCTGATTCTCCCTCACACATTCATTTTCATTTGTATTTTTGCACAGCTACAACCTCAAACTTTTATACTTTTGAAAATTAATACGGATACTACATAGAATCGTGGCAGAAACTGGGCTTACAGCCAGGCTGCATAAGAGACAAAGTTACCAGAAAGTTGCTAAAATCTTTCATGCCAAAGGAAGCAAACATCGCTTCATCGATCACACACACACACACAGGCAAGGCCACCTCCTGCTCCCGGGAGACGCCGGGATCACTGTCACCCAGTCGTGCCCGGCTGCTCCAGCTCCCGCGCCTGCCTGCCTCAGAAAGGGCTGGAGCACAGGGATGCACTTTCCATCTTTAACTCTGAGGACCGCAAGGATGGAGGATTAAGTAGGTTGTAATTGCCCCAGCTCCCTCCAGGCCCATACAGGCACTTGACAGCCTCCTCAAAGTAAGGCAAAAAGATGAAAATGTGCTGTGAAAGCATCTCTCACCCGGTCGCTTCGTACAATTAAAAAAAAAAAGAGAGAGAGAGAGAGAGAGAAGCGTGTAAGCCCCGCTGCTGCTGATTTCACCATGCCGCAACGGAATTTATGCATCCCTCTGTGAAAACTAAAATTATACCCCTACGTGGAGAAACAGGCCTGGTTGAAAACCCGGCGTCTTCCCATGACAGCAACAATAAGTTGAGAGAAAAGTGAGGAATACAGGCGTGCATGTATACACACAAAACCCGCTGCCCTCCAGGAACAAGTGAGGTTCCTCGGCGTGCTCTGTTATTACCGAGGCTGGGGAGAGCAGCCCCAGCAAAGCCCCAGCCGCCCGTC
>NW_009952160.1:1305575-1306674 GCF_000747805.2 Chaetura pelagica
CCCCCCCTCCGCCCCTTCTACCATTTTAAGGTAGCTCCTAAAAGGCAGACGAAGAGACTATGTTTAGGAAGGAGACGTTGTTACTTATAGCAGGTTTGTGCAGAGCTGGGTGCTTGGTGCCTTCCCACAAATCGAGCAAACCGAATGACAAAATTTTCGTGATATATTTATATGCAAAACTATAGAGTTAGTGTATTTACAAGTCAAATCCTCCTTATAGTGATTGGTTACATATGGTTACATCACTTTTTCTGCTATCAGGCATGCTCAGGGGAAGGGTCTTCATCTGGCCAAGCATCTTTTTGACCTGGGGGTGTGATTTTTAGCATTATAATGACATTATAATGAGCGATGTTCACCTAAAGGACACAATATTGCAACTTCTATGGCCTCAACTGCCCAAGGCTGGTTTAGCCATCAAACTTACTGATTTTAGCTCTTCTTTATCACCTCCTGCATTCCTTAGGTCCCGCTACCCATATAGATGATCTCAAGCCTTCTCTGCCAAGTCGGTCATTTACATGAGACACCCTTTAAACTTCTTGGTTGTCTTCTTCAAGGCCTCATTATTGCAGGATGTTCTTGCTCAGTACTAGCTGTGGTACTAATCGTGTGCCTCTGACTGTAATTTTAGCTTGTATATATACATACACAGAGTACACCTTACACAAAATAACATCATCATTCTGAATTTCTGAGTTATTTTCCAACACTCTGATGGGCAAAAGGGTTTTTCCCAGTCTCTGAGCATCACCTCAATAGCTTCCTCTACCTTGGCACCAAAGGGAGAACGCGAGTGGGTGGAGGAATGGAAACAGCAGGGCCCCTCCACACCTAAGCCATGAGGCTATCTCTGGGGCCTGGCCAAATCCACTGCCCAGTCCCCCACTCTTTAGTGTTGTCTTTCATCTACATGGTCTTGAAATGACCGTTACTTCCTTCTTCTGCTGCAGAGTGTTGGGGAAAGTGAAATGCACAAAAAAAAACCCCAAACAAACAAAACCCAAAACCAACAAAACATAAAACACACTGACAAAAAAACCCAAACAAACAAAAACCACAACAGCAACAAAAAAACCCACCCTCCCTCCCCGCCCTC
>NW_009952160.1:1306728-1308002 GCF_000747805.2 Chaetura pelagica
CCCCCCCCAAAAAAAAAAAAAAAAATCAAAAAACCATGACACAACATGAAAAATAAATCATGAGCTATATCCACATTTCTCAGTATTATTTTGCCCTCTTCAAAGTAACTGGGCAGGCCCAGTCTACCTTTATTCAATTGGACAGGGATCCGCCCACAGTCCTGAAGTTTGCAGTTACAGAGCAGGCTTCAACACCAACATCACTCTTCTCCCAGGGGATCCAGACAAATCTAATGTGACTCCTCTTCTAACTTGAAGAGCAGCAGGAGCAAATGGGATGACAGAATCTGCCCTGGGTCTATTTGGTCTGATGTGCTGTCTCCAGAAATGTTTGGTAACAGACATTTGACAGTAAGATGCAAACAAGTTTGGAGACAAGCATGGATTTTTATTTCCTGAGAAAGTATTCCCTCTTGTGTATTATAAATGAAAAAAATGTTATAGAAATCCTTGAGAATATCAAGGGTAGTTTTTATGTTAAAAAATAAACACAATAATTTATTTTAGAATAATAGTTTTTATGTTCTAAAAATCAGCTTTGTTGAATAAGAAAGGTGGAACTCTCCCTCTCCATCCTGGATACCTCATCATTCAGCCTCTCACACAAGGTTCTGTACTTCTCAGCTGCTTTTTCCACAGCTGAGATGTGAGCCTGTAGGGAGTTAGAGATACTGCCTTCATATTACCTTAGTTGGTTAGCAAATTAATTCACAGTGGTGTTTCATCATTTCCCACAAAGACCCCTCTGCCCAAAATGATGGAGTACATAGGAGGGGCACTCTGAGAGAATTTTTTTAACATGCATGGCAGCTCATCAGGATTTTCAGGTGTTTCTCCATCACCATAAATGACCTCTCAGACTGCCAGCTCTCAGATATTTAACACCTTTCTATGGTGTTCCATGTAGTAGGGTGACATCTGATGTTCTCCCTATAGGGATATCAGCTTTTTAAAAGGTGTTTCCAGAGATAGTGAGTACCAGTTTTCCTCCCGATTATCCTGTCAATGCCTACATCTCTGGCTAACAATCCCAATTGCCACACATCCCTGCCCTCTAGATCCCATCAGCTCCCAGGTACCAACACCACAGTAGCCATGAAGTCAGTGACTCATTCTCATCACAAGCATAATCCTTTCTTATACCCTGTAACTCTTTCATAGACACGGATTTCACAATTATCTCAGGATTCGAATCGCTTCCTGCCTCAGGGTGACTCTCTGACTAGCATCTGCCCCTCCCCCTGTCTCCGTGTCAGCATCCCTCACCGGGCGGT
>NW_009952160.1:1308286-1346346 GCF_000747805.2 Chaetura pelagica
GGGGGACGGTGCCACTCGCTGCCACGTTTCCAAGCACCGAGGGCAGCAGTTTCTCACTGTGGCAGGAGGTAATTGCAGCTCTTGGCGGTGGCAGCCGTGGGGCAGCTTATCGTGGCAGTTTTCCCACGCCAGTTTTTAACCATGAACCATCTCTAGAATGCACGCAGGCACAGCCACAAGAAAAACAAGTAGCCATTCCCAGGGCTTCCAAACTCTGGCACACTTTTCCTCCTCTGTGGAACACTTTGCATTCTTTATGTATAACTTCTCTTGCAATAGGATGTTTTGCAACCTATTGTTAAATCCTCATAGTGCTCCTTGTAAAACTTTCTGAGATTCGTCAGTCAAAACTATTTGAATCCACTTTCAAATTTTGCTGTCCTGTCTCTTTGTTTTCCCCTACTAAATACTGTCTTTTGCTGTGCATACTTTCCTAAGGATAATGAGAACTGATATTCTACAGCACTTTCTGGGCAGTATTTACAGAAACGATTACATTTTTTGAAGGTATGTAATGACATTGACAAGGGCGTTAATCAAGATGGATAGATAAATAAAATGAGAAGGGTCTTCCATGGACATGTGACTTACAGGTCCTGAGCACATTATTAGTAAACATTCAATAACATGTATCTATTTATAGGTTGTATTTTGATCTTCAGCAGCAACTCATTTTTATTGATAACATACAGCTGTATCCTGCTTGAATTTTCTATTTCATTCACAGCTGCAGGTTATCCCAGTACATCCTACAAACCTGTTCAAGGCTTCAACAATATAACTAGTAAGAGTGTTCTCTTCCAGATCAGTCGCAGGTGTCCCTTGAAAATGCTGTTAATGGTATCTATCTGGACTATGATAAAGACACCAGTGAACTCAAAGGAAATGTTACAGTATTTATCACAGAAAAACATCATCAGAGATAAAACATCCTATTGGCTGGAGCAGACCTTACTATTATATGGCTGTCACCATCTATCTCTGAGAAACTGAAAACAATTTTTTTGTCTGTTTTTCAAAGTGAGAAATCTTCTAAGGTCAAAAAATTAATACACTTCAGATGGCCTCAAGATTTTCCTTAAGTATCTGGAGAATAAACAGCCATCAGAAGAAAGGACAGAATACTTTCTGAAAGAGAGAAACCTCCCTATCATCAGAAAACATGATGACACGGAGGCAAAGTAGAAGTTCTCCAGTGCAATAGATTCAGCAAAGTGATGTATAAAACTGTGCAGTCAGGTTTTGGTTTGAAAAAGGATTATTTTTCTGAATGCAGAAAGGAGCTATGAGGTGACATTTTACGTTCATGCTGACAGGGGATCGAGCTATCACACTGTCTAGGCCTTGGAGTGTTACCCAGTTCATTAGGTAGACTCAACCTCAGAAACAGAAAACTAGCACTCCTAGATCCTAATCTGAGATTGCTCAGACTGTTAGTGGGCTACCTGGCATAACAATGTGAGATAGGAACCACAGCTAGCACTGGAGTTTGGAGGGTTTAGTCTGAAGCCTCAGAGGCACTTAGATTCTTATCAATATAACAGATGTTCTGGTAGGTATTCAGTGCTTAGAAACTCCATAAACACTCTTCCTCCACTCTTGACCAGACAAATTGCAAAAATTTCCAGACCAAAGGCTATGGGAACTTAGGATGCTAGAAGCTGAAGGCTCCAGATTTTCACCTTCCTGACAGTTTACGAAGCTAGAGGCCTTAGCAGCTAGGTAAGCTACCAAAATCTTGTCACATTTCAAAATCTAATTCACCCAAAAAAAATATTTCTACATTGAAAAAACACCAGTCCTTTGTAGAACAGTATTTGTACTTGAAGCGGTTAGGCATTAGTCTCCTGCAGATGTCTGTTGATGGGGTAAAACAATAGAAGATGAGATGACTGCTAGGTTGGACATACCTTTCCTAGAGTAATTGGCCTTGTTTTACATGTGGGATATTCCTTGTCATTGCTATGTCCCTAAAGAGTTCTATTCACAGTATAGCAAACCTAGAGGTTCTTAACTAGCTCAGTGACACAAGCCTGATAAACATTCAAAAAATAATTAAAGAGCTGTGTGTCTGTATGTAACAGAATACAGCTGAAATGTCACCTTTTGGCAGTCTGGGTACACATTGTTATTATTTAGTACTGACAAGCTATATTATTTTATTTTATTTTTTAGCAAAGGCACAGAAAACTAGATTTATTACACCGGAACTAAAATTTGAATCTTGTAATGCCTTGGAAGAAAACAGGATTCTGACTATACTTTGCTAGGAGTAAATGTTTTCTTCTGTTACGTTCTCTCCTGGGAGTTAAAGACCTTTAATCTCTAGCTCTTTACTATCAGGCCATCACAGTAAGAGAAGTAGTTAATGATTTTCACTGGTTCATACAGGTATATCAAAGAACTTTGAACATAGCTACTGTTGTTTGTTTTATTTAAAGCTATGCAGAAATTGTTAGCTCAGTCCTGACAGAATTAAAACTTTCAAATTATTTCATTAGGAATCTGTGTGTTGTTACTTAGTATGCAGACAGCTCTTGCTCCCTAAAAACACAACGTTCAGTCTTTGTACTTCATCTTAAAAGCTATTTGAGAACTGGAGACAGTAGTTGAGTAGGCCTAGATATATTTTCTGACACTATGACTGAAATTTTCATCAGATGCTTTCCTGCACAGCAAATACAACTGATATGTGTTTTCAGGTGTCAGTGGAACTACTGAATTGTGTGGCTCTATTTTAAAAGGAATATCATCTTCTTAAAACAAATCACCAAATCCCTAGAGTGGGTTTCATCTCCCTTGGTATCATAGAATCATAGAATCTTAGGGGTTGGAAGGGACCTCGAAAGATCATCCAGTCCAACGCCCCTGCCAGAGCAGGGTCACCTAGAGCACATCACACAGGAACGTGTCCAGGTGGGTTTTGAATGTCTCCAGTGAAGGAGACTCCACAACCTCCCTGGGCAGCCTGTTCCAGGGCTCTGTCACTCTCACAGTAAAAAAAAAAATTCTGATATTCACCCTGAACCTCCTATGCTCCAATTTGAACTCATTACCCCTTGTCCTATCACTGGTCATCACTGAAAAAAGCTTAACTCCATCTTCCTGGCACTCACCCTTTACGTATTTGTAAACATTGATGAGGTTGCCCCTCAGTCTCCTTTTCTCCAAGCTAAAGAGACCCAGCTCCCTCAGCCTTTCCTCATAAGGGAGATGTTCCACTCCCTTCATCATCTTCGTAGCTCTGCGCTGGACTCTTTCAAGCAGTTCCCTGTCCTTCTTGAACTGAGGGGCCCAGAACTGGACACAATACTCCAGATGTGGCCTCACCAATGCAGAATAGAGGGGGAGGAGAACCTCTCTTGACCTACTAACCACACCCTTTCTAATGCACCCCAGGATGCCATTGGCCTTCTTGGCCACAAGGGCACATTGCTGGCTCATGGTCATCCTCCTGTCTACCAGGACCCCCAGGTCTCTTTCACCTACACTACTCTCCAGCAGTTCAGCCCCCAACCTGTACTGGGACATGGTGTTGTTCTTCCCCAAATGTAAAACTCTGCACTTCCCCTTGTTGAATTTCATCATGTTTCTCCCCGCCCAACTCTCCAACCTATCTAAGTCTCTCTGAATGGCAGCACAGCCTTCTGGTGTGTCAGCCACTCCTCCCAGCTTAGTGTCATCAGCAAACTTGCTGAGGGTACATTCTATACCCTCATCCAGGTCGTTGATGAAGATGTTGAACAACACCGGTCCCAGTACCGACCCCTGTGGGACTCCACTAGTCACACACCTCCAACCAGATTCTGCCCCATTGACTACAACTCTCTGACTCCTTCCTTTCAACCAGTTCCTAATCCACCTCACTTCCTGATCACCAAACCCATACCTGATCAACTTTTCTACAAGGATGCTGTGGGAGACGGTGTCAAATGCTTTACTGAAATCAAGATAAACCACATCTACCGCTCTACCATCATCTATCCACCTAGTAATTTCCTCATAGAAGGCTATGAGGTTAGTCAAACATGATTTACCCTTGATAAAACCATGTTGACTGCTCTTGATGACCCCCATGTCCTTGATGTGCCTGGAGATAGTGACAAGAACAAGTTGTTCCATCACCTTTCCAGGGATGGAGGTGAGGCTGACCGGTCTATAGTTACCCGGGTCCTCCTTCTTGCCCTTCTTGTAGACTGGAGTGACATTTGCTATCCTCCAGTCCTCAGGCACCTCACCTGTTGCCCATGATTTACTGAAGATGATGGAGAGTGGCCTAGCAATGACCTCCGCCAGCTCCCTCAGCACCCTTGGGTGCATTCCATCTGGACCCATTGATTTATGGATGTCCAGATTACTCAACTGATCCCTAACCCAATCTTCATCTACCATGTCAAACTCTTCCTCTATCTTGACTTCTTCTGGGGCTATATGAATCTGGGGCTCATAGGGAGACCCTGCAGGAGTGAAGACAGAGGCAAAGAAGGCATTCAGCACCTCTGCCTTCTTTATATCCTCTGTCACCAGGGCTCCCACCTCATTCATCAGTGGGCCTATATTGCCTCTAGTGTTAGCTTTATTTGCTATGCATTTGAAAAAGCCCTTTCTATTATCCTTAACTTGCAAGGTTAAGTTCCAAGGAGGCCTTGGTTTTCCTAGCTGCCTCCTGACATCCTCTGATAATTGTCCTATATTCCTCCCAAGTGACCAGCCGCTCCTTCCATGATCTATAGCTTTTCCTTTTCCACTTGAGTTTGCCCAGCAGTTCCTTTTTTAACCATGCTGGTCTCCTAGCTCCCTTACTAGATTTTCTACCCATTGGGACACACTGATCCTGTGCTTGCAAGAAGTGGTCCTTGAATGTTGACCAGCTATCTTGAGCCACTTTACCTTCTAGCACCCTGTCCCATGAGACTTCCCTTAACAATTGATTGAGGAGGCCAAAGTTTGCCCTGTGGAAATCCAGGGTTCTGGTCCTGCTGGGTATTCTGTTCCTCCCACACAGGATCCTGAACTCTACCATCTCGTGATCACTGCAGCCAAGGCTGCCACTTACCACCACTGCTTCAACAAGGCCCTCCTTGTTGATTAGTACAAGATCCAGCAGCGCTCCTCTTCTAGTCGGCTTGTCCACCATTTGCATCAAGAAGTTATCATCAATGCACTGGAGGAACCTCCTAGACTGTGAAAGGCTGGCTGTGTGAGTCTTCCAGCAGATATCGGGGTAGTTAAAATCTCCCATGAGGACCAAGGACTGTAGTTGTAAGGCTGCTTTCAGCATGGAACTTGTACAAGCCTGGTTACTCAAGTATTTTTTTGAGATGAACTTGCCAATGTTTGTACTTTACACAGTTATCCTTTCTGTAGTTCCCAGATAAATTTGTTTTAAGTCTAGTTTGTATGTACTTGCAATACATTCCAATACTACATCTTAAATGGTAGCAAAGATCTACAGTTTGTCAAGAAAGTACTTTTCCACTGGAGTCAATTTTGACAAACAGTAAATCAAATTAATCCATCTGCTCTCTGGTTTAAATTTATATAACAAATTTAGCAACAAACTCATGTTGTATTTACAATGTAATCTATAAAGTGTATTTACAATGTAATCTATATTCGCAGTTTTCAAATTTACTTTTCCCCAACTATCATGGATTCATGTCTTGTCCTCAAAGTCTATTACTTATCCTTCTTCAAATCACAATGTGGCAGAGATGGGCTGATGGTGTGTATCATTACCAGAATGATTACAGCTGTACTGCAGGACCCAGAAGAGAGAAAAAGCACTCATTACTGCTTATTATACTTATCATTCATTGTGTGCTAAGCCTGTGTAAGCACACTGAGAGAGGTAAACAATGCATACAATATGTAGAGAAAGAATGATTTGAAATGTTTCTACAGTAGAACATTTCCTCTTAGTGAGTGTGTCAGTATAAAATCCTGGTCTGATGGATTTTCTGTTACTACCTAGGGCAGTTTAATTTTTTTACAGCTTCTTGGGTGCTACCGTATTATTAATAGTTCAGATTCTTGTTTGTATTTTACAGGCAATGTTCCTCCATTTTGGGCGCAAGTGTAGTAGCATCCATTCTAACCTCCCAGGTTTTTCAGATACGTTTATAGCTCTCCCATCCACTACAGTCAGGTTTGTTAAAATAAACTTTAAATGTTTTATGCAGGATTTTTTGTTCTTTCTGCACTCATAATGTGTTGGAGCTTTTCCTCATACACGTTCTGCTAAGCTCATTCTTTTTCTTGCTATGTCCTAGTCCCCACAGACTTATCTTCAAATTTTAAATTAACAGGAAAGAAATACCAAGATGATATTTGAATGCTTGCCTGAATCATCACTAAAGCTTTTTGTGCAGAAATCCTAATAAAAACATCAGGGCTGTTTGGGGAATGGTTTTGCTGAGGTTTTTTTTAAGGTTGGGTTTGATCTGTTAGAGATTACCTGGCAAACTCTTATTTTCTGAACAGCTTTATCTTTTTTTCTTCAGTATAGGTCTTCAAGAAAATAAAAGTTATTGGTAGTGGTTAACATGGATTCACCAAGGGGAAATCATGCTTGATCCCATAACATCCTCATTAAGAAACTCAGGAAGTGTGGATTAGATGAGTGTACAGTGAGGCAAATTAAGAGCTGGTTGAGTAAAGGAGCACAGAAGGCTGTAATCTATAGTGCAGAGTTGAGTTGGTGGACTGTAGCCAGTGGTGTCTCTGAGGGGGTCAGTGCTGGGCCCAGTCTTGCTTAGTTTATTCTTCAATGACCTAGATGAGCAGTCTGAGAAGCTAACCTTGTGGCATCAAGATGTCTTGGCATTGTTGGAATATAAGCTTGTGGTATTAGAAATGGAAATGAATGTTTGTCTTTCAGCACCTGATATTGTACTTTCTCTGTGCAATCCCACAAGAAATCTCCCCATCTCCAGCTTATTGGATCGTGACAAGTGGACGGAGTGTATCCTCAGAAAGTTCACTGATGACATAAGACTGGGAGGAGAGGCTAACACACTAAAGGGCTGTGCTGCCATCCAGCATGACCTGGACAAGCCAGAGAGTTGAGCAGATGGGAACATAACAAGGTTCAACAAGGGCAAATGTGAGCTCCTGCAATGGGGGGAACAACCCCCTGCATCAGTATAGGTTAGTGGTTGACCTCCTAGAAAGCAGCCAGGAAAAGAAGGATCTACATGTGAAGATCCCATGGTTGGTGGGGAGGAAGGTGCCCCAGCAGAAGTTTCCCTGCAACCCATGATGAGATAGCAGCTGTGCCCCTGAACTCATGGAGGAACATGGTGCAACATTCCTTGAAGGTACCAGGAAGGGTGAACTTGGATTTCGCTGCCAGTGGACTTGGATTATGTAGCCATGGAAGACTCCGCATCAGGGGCCGTGACTGTTCCTGAAGAAGCCTGTGACTCTGGGGAAGCCCATGCTGTAGCAGCTTGCTCCTGAGGGACTGTATCTTCTGGGAAGGACTCATGAAAGAGACGTTCATGAAGGATTCTCTCCCATAGGACAGACCCCGGGGGGAAGCAGCTGTGGAAAACCGACCTCCACAAAAGATACGTCTCTCACCCAAACTGATTGCAAAAGAGAGAACAGATGGAAGAGAATGAATAGAGAAACAATGGAAACACTGCGGGGATTGTGCTGCGGGTGGTGACTTACACAATGAAGGACGAAGACGGCCAGCCCCACCTTGCTGTGTTTGCAACCAGGACCCAGCCCTTGCAGAAAGCACAGCCTGGGGCTGGGAGCTGAGCAGACAAAAAGACCCATCAAACAATCGTTGAGGGCTAATACGGGTCGTTGCCGCCTGTTGTCCGCTGCTGCTGGAACAAAGGAGAGAGAGGAGAAGATAGAAGGAAGAGGAATAAAACAGATGAAAAGGAGGCTTCTGTGGCTGAGGGAATCAGCTTGTTCCTGCTTTTTCTCGTGGAGTCTGCCGCAACAGAGCTGAAGAAACGGAAGAAGGGAGCTGGAGCTAATACTGCATGTCTTTACTATGATTAAGTGATTTGCTATACCACATACAAACCACATCAGAGCTGGAAATGGACATCTGAGTTTTAGGCCATATTCCCAAAGTTTACAGAATATCAGTATTGAGTTCTTTCAAGGAAGTTATTCTCCTTCCTATGAACCCATTTATCTGGGAACTTTAACAGGAATCATTCAAATAAAGTATTAATTCAGTTGTCATATTCTGCCCCTTTCCTCCTCTATCAAAAAGCCATTAAGTCTTATGCTTTCAGAGGTGTAGCCTATTTTGCCTTATTTCCTGAATATCTCATTCTAAATAGTTATACGGGATCTTTAGTTGTATACTTAACCTCCACCTAGTTTAACAGCAACAAAAAGAAAGTTTACATTAAAGAAATTTAGCAAATGCCAAAGATACTTCATTAAAAATTTCCAGTCAATATTGAATTGTTTCAGTCACAGGCAATATAGTTGAATATCCAGTAAGAGTGGTTATTTTAAACAGTTTTAATAGCATGCAGGGTATAAGTCAGAAGAAAAAACTAAAGCTATATTTTCCTACTTTTGATGATTGCATACATATTCTTTCTAGCTTTCAGTATTGTGTTATTTGGAGCTGAGAAGCCTGTAACTGTCACTTCAAAATGTCTGCCTACACAGAAGCTGTAAGAAAAAAATTTCTAATTTTATAGAAAAACATTAACAATGCTTAAAGAAAACAGTTAGACAACTTTCTGTATTTATTCCAGACAGAAACTCAGACACTTACATTAACAGACATTTTGCTCTTACAAACCCACCTTTAACAACAATTTATATTTCTCTACAAATAAGAAATGAACTTACACTGTAAAGGTAACATGTAAAAATATTTAAAAAATATGTCTATATTTGCACATTCCCAAGTGTATCTACAGTCTAAAACCCCAGCTAAGGCACTAGCACATAATATGTTCACATTAAAAGAAACCAATTTTAAACATCCACAGTTCCCTTTAATATACCAAGTTATTTGTGTTCTCTCACTACAATCTCACTTAGGTATTACTGCATAACCAGGAGCAAATGGGCATCACAGTCAGCCCAGCTGAGCTCATTTATCTTGCTTGGTTTTTTTAATCAGAGTATTCCATCTTGTTTCACTTAAGTTATAAATTAGACATTTAAAATGAGACTGCAAATCTAGGTGTCTCTTTTTTGTATACATAGTGGAATACAAAAAAAAGCAAGTTAGAGAATGCTAAACATTAACAAGTATTTTCAATTTTTCAAGAACTGGATATGATCTTTTATATTTAGATAATGGTACACAAGAACTTTGGTGCAAGTGTTGGAGCAGTGCTTATTCTTACTGGCTTCTTACAAAAGCCCCCAATTCACCACAATTTATGTGTGTACAGCAGATACCATTTCTGAATTCTTTCCTGACAGGGCTGAACTTGCTGGTGGAGGCTTATACAACCATATTGCCATGACCACAGCGATAACCGTGATGATCTTGCAAATAGCACCTGAATGCAAAGAATAGAAAAGTTCTTGTTTCAGTTACCTTTAATAGTAGACAAGAGTGTTTCAGTCATACACAGAATTTCACAAGGTGAGTTACACTGCAAGATTTAAATGGATGCTTTAAATTTCAACATATTTTACATTAACTGCAAAGGGCTTGTAAAGGCAGTCTTCCAACTGACTTCAGCTCCTTCGCTTGCCCACCAGTTCTTGCTTGCAGCAGCTATTGCCATTACTTCAGTTTTGTATTTGTTCCCTTCACTCCAGCATGAAGAGAAAGTCTTCCTGACTTCTTGTTTCAGTACTGTTCTTCATTGCATCAACATTCTCTTTGCCGCAAACTAAAACTCCCCATTATTAAGTATTGTATCCTTAACTACTCTAAATGCTTGTTCCCTTTACTCACCACTGGTACATCATCATATTTGTGTACCTTAAGGGAGTGGGAGGGGGCAAGAAGAGAAGAGGGATTGTGTTTTATCGCAAATATGCCCAAGAGATACTGAAAACTGAAGTTAAGACTTTCAGTTTCAAGTTTAGATGTTGCCTACAGTGCACAAATTGAACTATCACAGTTGCTAGAAGACAGGTATCACAGATGCAAGCTTAGCCTGCCTTCCCCCTCCTAGACACACACACACCTCATATATTTTAAGCGAACAGATTGATAAATAACTCGAGAACATTTTTTACTAATATTAAGAGGTTTTTTCAAGATCTTGGTATTAATTTAGGGAGAAGAACTGCAAAATGACAAGAGGAAAAAAGCTCCTAAGACCTTAAACTGCCAACATATCCAGACAGGTAAGACTGAAACATGTGACAATCACTTAAAATTCAGTAAATAAAGTATGACACTGAAGATAGACCAAAGTATAAAAGATTTTTTTTTTTTTTTAAATTTAGGTAATTTTTAAAGAACCACTTCATATGGTCTTGCTCTTTCCTTGTTGTTTTGCTTTTTATTATTAAAAATCAGGGTTTTTTAAAAAACCACTGCTGCTAAAAAATAAAAGTTGAAGTTCCTGTTTTAAAATAACTCCCACCTAGAAGTCAAGGTCAATATATTTATATTACATGTATTGTAATATATGTATGTATATGTATATATGTATATGTACATGTATTTAGTATGAAAAAGTCACTTACTTATGCCCATCAGCAGATAAGCCATTCTTTCATTGTCATAAACCCAACAGGCTCCTTTAACGTGACATTCATTAATATCCCAGAGAGTACAACTGTTGTCTATAGCAACACCAAACAAAATTGGACCAGGAATAGTACCTAAAAAACACAGTAATGTTAGAACACCTGAGTTACTTACAACAATCTTACCTGGTCTTAATACATACAGTAAAATGCTAAGCTGGTGGGGAAGATAAAATGGGATAGCCACACACTAAAGATAACTTTGGGTAAAAAGTCATAGGACTTCTATTACATATCAAGTGTGTCTCTTCCATTTTCTTCTCACCTAATAGGTAGAATGCAGAGCATCAGTTATTTCTTTATACAGCTCTCACTTTATCATGCAAGAGGTCTGTTCAAAGACTTGAAGTTTTTATAACTTCTTCAGTTTCATTGCAGAAGTGTAACCAAAATTAGGGGAGAAAACAACTAATTAAGAAAGAGGATTTTAACTGAAAGAAAATAAGTCCTTTTTCTCAGATGATACACTAATCTGTTTCAAATGAAGAGAGCACCAAAATATGTCCCTGCCTATGGCAAGAGTGTTGGACCTAGGTGGTCTTTAAGGTCCCTTTCAACCCAAACCATTCTGTATTATTTTAACATGTTCAATTATACCTTTTTTGTATCCCTCAAATGTAGACAAGATTCCAGAAAAAAAAAAAAATCCCTAAAATGAGTAGTGTTTACAATTATTCCTGCATGAAATTTAACAGATGTGTGATTTTAGTTACAATAGTGCTTTATAAAGAACAATTGTTTTGCTTCCAGGTATGACCAATTTTATTATAAACAGTCTTGGTACACCACTGCACGTCTACATAACCTACACAAGCCCTAAACCATTCCTGAGCTAACAAGCAGCTATATCCTCACTACAGCTTTTCTGTCTAGAACCTCTGTGTCATGTCTCAAGTCTACAGAACAAACACCTCACTGGCACAAACAATGATACTAACTGGCAAAAGCCCAGCTAGACCTCACATCAGCCACTGACATAAAGGACAATGGAAAGTCTTTTTACAAATACACCAACAGTAAAAAAACAGCCAGGGAGAATCTCCAGCACTTATGGGATGCAAAATGTCATTTATCAAGAATTCTGACAAAAAGGAGAGTTCCCAGATGACTGGAGGCTGGCTAATGTGACACCCATCTACAAGAAAGGCTAGAAGGAGGATCTGGGCAACTACAGGCCTGCCAGCCTGACCTTGGCACAGGGCAAGTTCCTGGAGAAGCTAATCTTGAGTAAGCTCACACAGCAAGTGCTGGGCAGCCAGGGGATCAGGACCAGCCAGCATGAGCTTATGAAAGAGAGGTCTTGCTTGGCCAACCTGATCGCTTTCTATGACCATGTGACCCACCTATTGGTCACAGCCTATAAGGCTGTAGACATTGTCTCCCTAGACTTTGGCAGGGCTTTTGACACCATCTCCCACAGCATTCTCCTAGAGAATGCTGGCAAGTCATGGCATAGACAAGTGTACTCTTCACTGGGTAAAAAACTGGCTAGATGGCCAAGCCCAGCCAGTTGTCAGGCACTGGAACAGCCTGCCCAGGGAGGTAGGTGGTTGAGTCACCATCCCTGGAAGGTATTCAGAAGCCATGCAGATGTGGCACTTTTGGACATGCTCTAGTGGCCAAGGTTGTGGATTTGTGTGTGTTGAAGACTGGACTTGGTGATCTTAGAGGTCCTTTCCAACCATGATGATTCTCTCAATGCAGAAAAATTCTCCTATCCTCTGCTGCCACAGATCAAAGAATCAGAGAATGCCAGGTTGGAAGGATCATCTAGCCTAACCTTTTTTGGGCTCTACCATAGTTTTTATGAGATAGCTCAGCACCCTCTCCAGCTGATACTTAAAGCTGTCCAATGTGGGAGAATCTACCCCTTCCCTTGGGGGACTATTCCAATGCTTAACTGTCCTCATGGTGAAAAATTTACCTCCTGTGTCCAATCAGAATCTCCCATGGAGCAACTTGTGCCCATAACTTTCTGTGTTTTCCATGTGACTTCTTGTAAACAAGGAGTCTCCATCTTCTTTGTAGCTACCTGTTAAATACTGGAACATGGTAGCAAGGTCTCTCTGAAACCATCTTTTCTCAACATTGAACAAACACAGTTTTCTCAGCCTCTCTTCATATGACAGGTCTTCCAGTCCTCTGGTCATCCTTGTGGCCCTTCTCTGGATCCTCTCCAGACTGCCTGCATTCTTTTCGTAGAGCAGGGACCAGAACTAACTTCAAGTGTGGTCTGACAAATGCCAAGTAGAGCGGGATGATGATTTCTTTATCTCTGCTGCTGATGCCGTTGTCGAAGCCCAGTATTCTGTTGGCTTTCTTTGCACACTATTCACTCATGTTGAGCCCACTATCTACCAAGACCCCCAGGACCCTTTCCAGAGGGCTACTGTCCAGACAGGTGGATCCCAGTCCAAACTGCACTCCTGGCTTATGTGTTCCCAGGTGCAAGACCTTACATTTCTGCCCATTGAACTTCATAAGATTCCTGCTAGCCCACTCCTCCAGTCTTTCCATGTCTTCCTGGAGGATGGCTGTCCCTTCTGAAGTGTCAGCTTCCCAGTCATCTTAGTATTGTAAGCAAGCTTCATCAGGGTGCTCTTGATCCCAATATCCAGGCCGCTTATGAAGATGTTAAATAGCATTGGGACCAATATCAATCCCTGGGGGACCTCAGTTGTAACCAGTTACCAGTTTGAGGAGGAACTATTTACTATCACCCTCTGGGTACAGTCTGTCAGCTAGTTCCCCACCCACTGCACAGACCATTTGTCAAGGCTATAACAAGTCAGTTTCTCCAGGAGGAGGCTGCAAGGGACCATTTCAAAAGCCTTGTAAGAGTCCAGGTAGACAACATCCACCGCTCACCCTGCATCAACCAAGCAAATTACTTTGTCATAAAAGGCAATCAAGTTTGTCAGGCACGATTTTCCCCTGGTAAATATATGGTGGTTTTTTTCCTATCACATGCTTCAACTGACTTATGACTGCCCCCAGGAGGATTTGCTCTACAGCTTTCCCAGGGACTGAAGTGAGACTAATGGGTCTGTAATTACCTGGGTCCTCCACTGGACCCTTCTTATAGATGGGGGTGATATTAGCCTTTCTCCAGTCCTCAGGGACATCTACTGATCTCCACAACTTGTCAAAGATTATGGAAAGCACTGGTAAAGACAGAGGTGAAGAAGGTATTGAGGACCTCTGCCTTTTCAACATTCTTGGTGACTAGTTGACCTCTCCTGTTAAACAGCAGGATATCTTGAGTGAAGTAAATCAGAGAAGCCCTCATACAACACTTAACACTACCTACCAGGTAATTTCTATCTGTACAGATGCCAATTCTTATGATTTATTGGCAGAATAACCTTGACTAACCAGAGTTTCAGCAAGTGCAGCAAAGAACTCACACTGGTAGGTATCTGATCTCAAACAGGAGGAAATGGCTGCAGCACTAAATATTAACAGAAGTCTTTTCAGTAAATGAGCTTTGACCTAGTCTTGAATTATACATGGCATCTAAAATGTGTCTAAGACAAAACCAAGAGATTAAGATATGCCTGAGAAAATTCACGTGTGGTTCAGAGATAACCTACATTAAGCTTAGTGTTTTACTTAAGGTGATTTGCTTGTCTCACTGAAACCCTGGAGTTACTTGCATTTAGAATGTAAATATTAGATTTCCCATAAAACCTCAGTAACTGAGTATAAAAGTGTCTACAATTTCAATAAAGGCTAAAAATAATCAAAGAAATTGAAAGGGAAGGGAGAAGGAAAACTCCACCTATGCACTTTAAAATATGCTGTCATGGCAAGTATAGATACAACTGTATGCAACAGTGTCACTAACTTTTGGAACTTGAGGTGTTAACTATATGAACCTGTTTTCTATATACATAATGTTTTCTTTTTCAGCTTTCAGAACAGGTGTCCTTTTAAGGGACATGACAGCAGGTGCCTTCTGCTGAAAGACTGACAGCTACCTGCATTTTGTTAATACTAATATGAACAAGAAAGGCTAAAATTAGCATGCATGCCCTATTTAAAAGAGGAATCTGAATTCTGTCCTATAACAAGTGTACTCTGTAAACCAATGACAGGCTGCTTCAAATTTATATGAAAGCTTCTTGCTATATAAACCTAGAAAAACATCCATTAAATAAGTTATGCAGAGGCCAGTGTTTCAACAAGGCAGTCATACCCAGTAGTCGTAGAAACAAAGACTGTACTCCAAGAGCAAACGCACGTTGTTTATCTGACACACACCTGTAAAAGAGATTTACAGTTTAAGACTTGGCAAAGAAGTTTTAGCTGTTCTTTTTTTCCAATTTGTCCCTCAGTGAATGTTTTGTCTTAATATACTACTTTAATCTGTTTATTGCAAAGGGTTTTAGAAAACTGAAGAACTTTAACAGGTATTTGGAGAAAAGATAGAAGCAACTTCTATAGCTCACCAAGGAATTTTACATTTAATTAGTTTAACAAAACAGTATAAACAAAAAGTAATTTGAAACCTGGCACTACTGATGCACAGGCTAGTTGAATACTTTCTTCATCCAAGCACATGGCACATGTATTGCTTCTTGCTTTGACAAAAGCAATCAGGAGTGCTCCCATAAAAGAGGGATCTTGCTACAAATAGGGAAGTTGGGTTTTTTTTAATTGATTCAAACAGTACCTACCAACCAAATGCCATTACAGAGATAACAAACAGTGGTATGACTGTCCTCTGCTTCAAGTTCTGCCTGCTTATTACACCAAGTAACACAACAGGAAATCCCTTGCACAGTGGTTTAAGTCCTCATTCCAAAGCAAAACAAATTAGAATATTTCACAGATCTGATTTTTCAGAAGTATGCTACTCATTTCCCAGCCCAAAAAACATACCTGAGAATGGCCACAGTTGTTGGAGTAACAGCCATATATGTAAAAATGACAGCAAAAAAGAAGAAGGTCAGAAATAAAGGTAATAATTTGCATTGTGTTGGGCATTTCCCAGGGACAGCTTCATAAAGAAAATCCTCTGAAACACTTTCTCTTTTTGGTTTCCCAATACAGGAGCAGTTGTGGTATGTCTGCAAATAGTTTATAACACAATTTAGCTTTAGGAGTGACGCGAAGTGACAGTAGCATGGTAGATGTTGAGTCTGCACCACACTGAATAAAACTATAAATCATTACTTTACAGTGTAGGAAACAGTCCATTTTCCCTGTGATAGTTTGACACTAACCCTCATTTTAAAAACTGTTTCAACAGAACTTGACTGATCCAGCTCAACTGAGCAAAAATTACTTCTGTTTTTGTGGTCTAAGAAGGCAGTGTTCATCTCCATTTTGTGTGGGGCAAGTTTTTAGGCACGGGCATAAAAAAACCCCAAACAATTTCACACTCCACAGTACCCAGAATCATACAAAAAAACCAGCAGACTGAGCCTTGAAATGCTAACTTTTGCACTCAAATCTTATTAAAAGTAAGTGAAGACAACATCAGTTATTATGGGTTAAGCTACAGTATTCAAACCAACGGAGTCTTCTATAGATATAAATAGATTAAAAATGTTGAATACATACTTCTCAAAGAAATCACTTATTTGAAAACATTAAGCACAACAGGGGGTGTCAAGAGTTGGAGGGAGGAAATATCCCTTTTCTCTGTCCCCAAGAGACTAGTTCCATTTGCAAAGTGCAACATGAACAAAGGGTAGCAGAAGTTTCAGTTCCCTTCCAGCTGAAAATAATTCACATGGTTCTCAAGTCATTTTTCCAATACTGAAATAAGCTAATGTTAACTGCTACCTAGTTTATTAACCACAATTACTGATTATTTATGTACAATTCAATAGTTACTCAAAAAAATTTTAACTGCCTTGACTAATGTTACTTGAAAGGGGTTAATTCTCCAGATTCACATCTACTTGCACCACTGTTTCCTCAAGCCTTGTTCTTCACGCTTAGGTAATACATACCCAGTTATAACCATAGCAGAACAAACTGGAAACGACAACAGTTCACATCCTTCCAAGATGCTGACAAGTCCTAGATCACTTAGCTTGACAGTCTTAGCTATAAAAACGTTCATTTTCACACTGGCTGTACTTGACAGGAAGAGAGGTAAACTCTACTGATAAAACTTAACAGAAGTAATGTTGGACTGCTGTTGTAAGCAGGTGAGCAACTACAACAGCTATGCTATCAATTAAAGTTTGCTTTCAAAGAAAAAATTAGTGAAGTGCAAAGTTTTCACAGCCATAAGTAGTCAGCCTCTTCTGTTTTTTTTTCCTAGATAATGCCTCCTCATTTACCATTGTCCCTCAACAATTTATAAAGCCCCAGAACCAACCCCTGGCTCAGCCTTCCTACTTTTAAGTTCTTTCAGAAGACTCTCAGTTCTGGGAAGGCTCAATGACAATCAGGCATTTTCATGGCTTACCACTCCTATAATGGGGGCAATTGACATTCAAGGTTTCGAAATGCACAGAAGCAGGATGCCACACACACAATTGACACTACATTACGCTTAAAGATCTAGAATAAGAACTGCTTAATCTCAAGACAGTTGTTGATTTCTACTTTCCTGATTGTTAATTCAAGCTTATTTAAGTGTATTCGGGTTTCCTGCATTTTCAGCATTAGGAAGCTTAGGACAAGCAACATTTGCAGTGTGACAAGTGAACAAGTGAGAAACATGCTGTGACTGACCAATCAAATGTTCCAATGGAAAGACTCAGAGGTGATGAGTGACATGCCCATGAAGCTCACAGAACAAGGCACACTGTCAGTGCCTACAGCTGTTGCAAAGAAACCAACAGCAGAACGCAAACAGCTACGTCATTTTTGTGTTTCTCCCCGAGTTCATTAAGTGAATGTGAAAGTCTCTGGGAGGTAGCCAGACCAGCACAGGGGTCAATGTGGCTCAGACTCACAGAGTACAAAAAAAAATAATAGCAGAATTTCAAAAAAAGCAATAGATTTGAACTGACTTCAACACACATATGCCTTCCCAGCACCTGGGGAGGCCCAGGATTGTGAGAAGCATGTTAGAAAGCCACCAATGGGAATCACACACGTGTTGTGAGTGAACTGTCTGTTCCAATTGCTGTACTTTGCTAAACATAACTTACATTTGTATTGTGCTTTCAGTATATTTTGTATCATTCTGCTAAATAAGAAATCCTGTGCAACATTGCCAAACAAATATATTTTATATTCAATATTACACACTCCATAAGTGTAATATCTAGAAGCACCTGGTCAGAGATTATTGGATTCTGATGCACACCAACATGCATCCTAAGTGTTTCCAATTCACACAAAGTTTTCTTTTAGTAATTACCACTTAGATTCAGAAATACTGTGATTTTCTGTCATAATAAGGGGAAAGTGTTTTTGATATAAAAATCAGTTTTCCAGAAAACCAGAACAGCACAAATATGTTAGACACCTTTTATGCTATAATGTACCTTTTTCATGTTGTTAAAAAAACGTGATGCACATCCTGCAAAACAGGGAGAAAAGTATTCAACTTCATCTCTTCCACAAACCGGGTAGTACACAGATCGCAAACATCTGCAGTCAGCATTGCATGGTGCAGTCAAGTTATGTAGTGTACCTGTCCTGAAAGGTAAAAGTTAAGAGGCTTTAAATAAAGTAATTTAAAAACAGAGGATATGTAAATAAGTAAGGCAGTATTTGTAGGAAAATAAATCTCTAAATATTCAACTCAGGTGATTCATGCAGCTAATTACTTAAAAATAAGCCATGTTCCTAGTAGTTAAAACTCTAGAAAGAATTCCCATTTCAATATACCTAGTTATTTTTGTGCTATTATTTCCATAGATTATTCCTCCAATTTTCATTCCACAGAACAGGTGACAAGATTCTGTGTTCTAACCTAATTCTCATATCATTGCCTCTCTCATACACTTATACACTTGAATTTGTTCAATTTAAATTTAAGAAAAAATGCAACATTAATATAAGCAGTGTTTGGTGTTGTTTATTCTACTGATCATGTTCTAAGCATTGGAGTTCTTTTTTCTGTCTTGGATTCAAGTCCATTTGCAAACCACTGCATTTTTACTGTTTAATATTCTTACACAAACATCTAGATTGTTCCAGCACCAAGACACCTGCACATGCTAAATGCTGGGTGCCATGACATACTAAGTCATATCATGCCCAAAGGGACATTAAAGATCTTTGGCTGTTTAGGGAATAACTACTAGTGAAGAACAGACTATTCTAAACTCTTGCTAACTACTACTACTCTCAATTTCCTTTTAATACATCAAGACAAAACAAAACATTAAGGTTTTTTTTTTAATTCTATGATGTAGTTTTTTTATGTGTTAACACCAAATCCAGCAGTGCATTAAAATATATTTACCCATTATATGTTTCAGAGACACCTGCAAAAGGCTCATTCCCACACTTAGCAAATAAAAACACTGTGTTTAATAGTAGGGCCACTGTGTAAGTGCCTATCATGAACTTGATTATGCTTCTGCAATCCATTTTGCACTTGGAAACCAAAAGGCCACTTATGATTTGGCCTAGTGCTGCTGCTGGAATTAACACGAGCCCTAGAGAGAAACAAGACACCCGCAATTACACAAAAATGCAAGATATAACTAGTGAAGCTAGTGCAATTTCATGCTAAGAAAAAAAATCAGAACAGTTACCTTTTCTTAAATGCACTCCATGTGATGTCATTTTCAAAGCATCCTACCAGAATCCATCAGCACAATTAATTTATTCTAACCTTGCAGTATCTTTAACCTTTACAGAAGTTCAACTTGACGGTAGAATTTACATTTGCCCAAGTCAGCAAAACTAGATTACTAAAGAGTACTGCATATTGGCCAGGAATCTCTGAACACCAATAGACTGCTTCATTAAAACTAAATGCTCTTTCATTGCTTCAGTGTTTTTGTCTCATGTTAATGCTCTTTGTTATGCATCTGTAGTAACTTTTTAATAGGAGACTATAATCACTATTACACAGGAAAGCACAGTAAGGCATCTAAAGAAAGATTTTTAAAGGTCTAGATCACTCTGTCAGTTTTGCTGTCATAGTCCATATAGTCCACAATTATGCTCTTTGCACTATTAGGACTCCAAACACATAACTAAGTAGGGTTTGACGATACAAAACTAGGTGGATTGGCAGACACTCCAGAGGTCTGTGCTGTCATCCAGTGTGACCTGGACAGGCTGGAGAGCTGGGCAGGGAGAAAACTAATGAAGTTCAACAAGGGCAAGTGAAGAGTACTCCATCTAGGAAAGAACAATGTCATGTACCAGTACAAGTTAGGGGCTGATATGCTGGAAAACAGCGCTGGAGAAAGAGACCTGGGAGTCATGGAGGACAACAGGCTCAACATGGGCCAGCAATGTGCCCTTGCAGCCAAGAGGGCCAATGGCACCCTGAAGTGCATTAGGTAGAGTGTGGCCAGCAGGTCAAGGGATATTATCCTCCCCCTCTATTCAGCTCTGGTGAGACCTCATATGGAGCGCTGTGTACCATTCTGGGCACCCCAGTTCAATAAGGACAAGGAACTACTGAAGAGAGGCCCACACAGGGCCACTAAGACGAGTTTCCATCCCTGGAGACATCCCAAACCTGCCTGGACATTTCTTGTGTAATTTACTCCAGGGGATCCTGCTCTAACAGCAGGGTTGATCTCCATAGGTCCCCTCTAACCCTTACCATTCTGTGATTCTGTGAATATTCTTATATTGCTAATCTAGAATACAACACATAACTCAGTG
Source organism: Chaetura pelagica (assembly GCF_000747805.2). Taxonomy (NCBI): domain Eukaryota; kingdom Metazoa; phylum Chordata; class Aves; order Apodiformes; family Apodidae; genus Chaetura; species Chaetura pelagica. The sequence continues at coordinate 1,328,768 of NW_009952160.1, forward strand.
TAATTTGCACTGACCTGAGACAGCTGATTTTAAAGGCAGTTCAGGTACAGTGGCAGAACTGCACTGGACACAAATGTCTGTAGTCCAAGGGAGTTGAAATAGTTAACATGGACATCAGTAACATTTACACTAGCTAGCTCAACATCAGCTCAGGTACAGCTAGATTCCAACATTAGTGTAGGCACTTCTTTAAAGCTGTGTATTTGTTAACACTACCAATATTTTCAACTCAGTAAGAAAGTCAAACAAGGCTTACAGACAAAAAACTACTTCAAACTCTACTTCACTGTTGACTTCTGTTTAACAATTGAATATGTATTACAATGTATTTCTATGTGAACCTTGCTGATACTTTGTTTTGAAGGAATGCCTGGATAGTGTTAGTACAATCCAGTATTATCTAGAAGAATATCATTCAGATTGTCTCTCCCAAATGTATTTCTGCCAGAGAATGAGCACTTCAGCTAGCATATGCTTATACTATAGCACAACACAGCTAAAGTAATCTATCAAGACATGTTCCAGAAATATTAAGTCTGTCACACTGCAAGTACCTTTTGGCCTTGATTTGGTTGCTGTTCTGCTCTGGATCAGAGTTAATCCCATGACCCTACCTAGTGCAGCTCTTCCATAAGATTTTTCCATTTGTTTCTCCAATACTCAGCTTTTCATAGCCTTCTCCTGTTCCACCTATTACTTCTGCATGTCAGATAATAGAAGTGACAGTAACGACAGGAACAGTTACACAGTAGTTTTATAATATATCCTGATTAGTCATTTTACTGTAAGCTATCTCACTGTAATGTTGTAGTGGAATTGAAGACAGGAAAGGCCAAGTCTACTCTTTACTTGCAGCAAGCACTGCTTTTCCAGCTGCCTTCCTTTAGTAGGGGCTAAGGCTGTTTTTAAATAAGGAAAATTCAATGTTTTTCACCAAAAACAAGAAAGGAATAAATTGGCTTCAGCAGCACACAAAATTCTCATTTGACTTCAAATACAAGTATCAGACCTTCTGAATTTACAAATAATACATAGCTTTGCACCTTTGATAAATTGAATGCAAGGCTTTTCATAGAACACACAAGAATATTATACTGTTATGTAATATACTGTTTCTGCTGTGAGAATTACATTTAATGTGAGTACATTCACAAATACCTCAAACACAAGATGCCTATGATGTTAGTGATGTTCGGCACAATATATTTAATATTTAAAAATGAAAAGCCACATTACCTCCAAGAGTTGCTGAAAAACTTGATGTCTTTCCAAATTGATTTTCTATAAACTTTGGTAGAAATGTGGTAAAGCCAGTGGCAACTAGTGCTTCTGAAGAACTTGCTAGTATTAGGGTCATAAGTACTGGATTCTTCAACAGAATCTATAAGGGGAAATCAGCATAACACCCAGGAAATTACTTCATTGCAGTACCATGTGAACTAGAAGTCACTATATTTTAAAGCAGATACTCTCATGTGTAACTCCACTAATATGCTCTTCTTGCTTGAATAATCTTAAGCTTCAATAAAATTAATAAGCATTAAATTATCAGTAGCATTGGAGATTTCATTATCAAAAACAATAAAGCAGCAATTACCTTTCTAAACAATTCTGTATTATCTGAAAAACAATTTCATCTGTCAGAATATATCAGTCTCAGTAAATGTAATATTTTCTTACCAGGAGAGCCACGGGAAAGTCTTTAAAACTTTTTCCAATATTCTTGGCCTCGACAAGTGCCTCACTTCCATCATTATGTGTTTCAGAGACTTTTTCAGCCTGTATTTTTGCTGTTCCTAGGAACAGGCATATTTATTGACAATTAAAACATTGAATACCTGTGCTCTTAGATGTAATGTCACAAAAACCCACAAACTTTTTCTTTCCTTAGAAGATCTACCTCATACATTTTAAGTGTTCTTCAGTATTTTATAGATACAGTTCCATCACAGGATTAATAATGTACTGCTGCAGAAAGAACAGTTTGACTGAAAGCATCATACTTCCATTAGAAGGCACTGTGGGTAAGATAGATATTACCAGAGATATCATAATAATTCTATACTATCCTGACACCCTTTTTTTTTTTTTCAATTTAAAAAAAAGATTCTCATTCTCCACAGTTCCCTACTTCACTGTTTTTCTTCCTTCATTTCTCTTTCCAGGCAAGCATAGTAGTTCTTTCAGATGCTCTTCCAAGGGACTCCAAGATAATACTTCACTGAATAGAAATCACTCTGGGATACTTTGATTTTCACTTTATTGCCTCATCCAGAACAATAAAACATAATATAGCAGCTTTGAATACAGTCCTGGGTGATGCAGCTGCAAACATCTTCCAAACCCTCATGGATCAGTTTTCCATGCTCTACCTGTAGATCATTACATATACAAGATTCTCTCTCTAGCCCATTGGCCTTGTTTTAAAAGCTGCATATCAAAACCAAGATGCTTATAATCAAGTTTGAGCCAGAGACAATTAACTAAGAAACAGAATCAAAGGGGAATCAATCACTCAATACAGCAGCCCACAATCCACAAGTATAAACAGTTCTCTCTTCCAAAGTACCCCATTATTGTTAAACATTCACCTGGCAGGTGTTTTGGAAAGCATGAAAAAGGTATTATAAGGAGCCAAACTGCAAAAAAGCACCCAAGAAACGGTATCCACCATGCTCCAAGCCAACGTGGGTCATCTTGACTCATCTTTGCACTGTAAAAATAATTTGGAAAAAGCATGTTTACCATATGTTAATTCAAATCAGCAATTTCAGATGTCATTGAGCTGGAATATATTTTTTTAATACCGATTTAACAGAAAGCCTTTGAATAATGTAATTTTCTTTGGTTTTAAATGTATCAAATTTGTTTGCTTGTTTCAAGCACATTAATCAACTATATTACAGCAATATTGCGTTGTATCGAATAAAGCATTCAACTGATTTGTCAAATGAATTCTGATTTAAAGACCACTATTTGGTTCCTGATTTCAAGATCCTGTAGCATTATTAAGATACTAAAAAAGCTGGTTTTAGAAAGAATCTTCATAGTCAATGAGTTATGTGAAAAACAATACAGGAGTTTAGAATGCCACTGCACTGATCCAAAATCCCTAAAATACAGGAAATAAGTGTAAATGAAGTTGTTGGTTTGGACAGTAGTATAATTTAAAACTTTTTTTAACAGTAGACTAGTGCTCAACTAGCAGATTTTCTAGCAACTTCTTCCCCTGAAGGTAAGTAGGAGTATTCTACTCCTCATATCCCACCTCAGGGAAACTTATTGTACAATAAGTCAATAGCTGAAATCTAACCCTAAATGCACAACCAAAAGACAAAGCATTTTTGTGTTAATCAGCTTTAAAATAGCTAATACCTCAACAAGTTAGAACTAAGTATTTGCACTACAGAAAAACTTTCACATACAGAGGAGCAACTACTCACTGTGGAAGTAAATCACTTGCTAGAAGCCCCTGTGAATGCAACTTGTTACCAAGTTAAAGAACCATTTGAAAATGCAGTATTTTCCAAACAAAACTACTCCTCTATTCTTCTGCCCCATATGAAGAAAAGTTGAAGATTTTAGTAAGAGTTACTAGGAAAAGGAAATAGAAAGAAAAAGACTAAACTGCATCTTGCCTTCCTGGGATCTGGATATCTATATAGATATTAAGTAGTTGGCCTCCTAAGACATAGCCAATAGCAGGGCCCAACAGTGACATGGCATAGCCAATTCCTAGAAAAGAAAACACAGCAAGTTAACAGTACATTCTTAAAGCTTTCTTTAAAAAAAAAAAAGCATAAATCAAGTTCAGACCAAATGGTTTCTATAATTCCACCTGATCTTTCAATATCATTACTTCAACAGAACACAGAAGACAAAATTTGTACTTGTTCCTCAACAAGAAAATTCATAAATGCTGCATCTTAGGTGTTCAGCAAAGGACACTTCCCTGACAGCTTCTTTATGCATTATTAGATTGCCCTTGCACATCTTGTGCCTACAATCACAAGTGAGCTTTTAAAAAAGCTAGTTAAAAATCCTTAAAAGGCCCTCTAATGTTGCAGGTGTAACCATATCCTACTAAAGAGCACTTTCAGGTCTATCTCATTTTTCGGCCTTAGGAGAAGATCTTCTTGATGTCACAATAGTCTCCTTTACCTACCAGTCAGATTCATGTGGCACTTGAGCACTGCTGGTAGGAGAACTGTCTTTACAGATAAAGGCTTGCAACCAATAGTAACTAGATCTGTCTAAATAATTGGGAATACATGCATTCTTGCTGCTGGTTTTCTAAGCTTTTCCACAGGTTGAAGAATCTGGATTTGTTATTTGTTTCCAAAGTGCCTGGATCTTACGTATTTAGTATGATTTAACTCTTTCAACAGCAAGAAAGCATGACAGGGGATGAGAGGGAAGGGGTGCAAAAGGAGACACTCAAGCATCAGTAAGTCAACACAAATACTGAACTGAAATATCCCAGGGTTTTTTGTATTTTAGAAATACTGACATGGCTATAAGGATCTTTCTCAGTCTGCATTCATTCAACAGAACTTTGAACCTAGCTTAGAAGGTGCCTGCTTCCCCCTACACACCATTTAGTTTCAATCATCAATTGGAATAGCTTAACTTTTCATTGCCTTTAGATGTAGATGCTAGCAGCCACTTACAGACACTAGCAGAAAGTTCTATGGGGTTTTTTTTGCTGCCTTCTCACAACACTTCTTGCACTAGGCAAAGCAACACAATATGTTTTAAATCCTCAATACATTGCATAAAAGCAAGAAAAATAAGGCTTAATGTAGCTACATGTCAATTAACTTGCCTTCTAGTTTTGTTATACTGGGCAGAATACACTGTTCTTCTGAACACAGCAGCTGCCTGAATATTGCACAGGCATTAATTTTTTGTATTGGTCTGCTGTGTTTCAAGTTCAAACACTGATCACATTCTCCTGAGTTTTCAGGCTGCTTCTTGATCCTCTAATCATGCACGCAGCCCTAATTCTGCTCTATTTATTTCACTGACCTCAGGAAAGTGTAATAATCATCTCAGTACAAAGAAACAGCAAAAATAAAAGCTTTAAGATTTAACACATTCAAGTACTCATTTTCTTGGCATCAAATGAAGTGGCTTGTCTGCAACAATTAAGTAAGAATTGTATGCACACAGATGATTATTTCAATTTTGCACCCTAAAATACTGATTTAATCTGGAAAAAGAGTCCAGCAATCTTAGATGCTTTGAATTACTGCTGGGAGTTACCAGTATAGCTAACAGTTCTATCAGCTTATAACTAAAATGGGGGAAATAGCAAATACCTTAATATCCATAGAAAACACACTTAAACTGTAATCAACTTAGCAGTAAAAATGGACATAGTCTAGAGAATGTTGATTGGAAAGATTAAAAGCCACTGCTAACAATTAGTTACTTAGCTTTCAAACAGCCCCCAAAGTAAGACAAGCACATTCTCCATGTTTCTAGGCAATTTCTTTACTTTCAATTAATGAAATATAATTCCAGTGTTTTCTTCTCAAGTGCCAAATGTTGATGTGACTAGAGAACTGTATTGATCATATGATGCATAGCAGTGTCCCTGCACTGAGATGACATCCTACTGCTAGAAGGTAAATAAATAAAACTATTAAAGAATACAGTAAAGACCTGTAACAGTGAAAAGTAAATTTTTCTACAACTTATCCTGTTGTTAACAAGCAGGCTACATTAACTGTTTGATCACTTTCAGCTACCAACATGAAAAAACAGCCAGAGAGGTGAGCAAAGTAGCCTAACCTTGCTCTGCAAAGTAACTATTGAAAAAACTTGACACTTGCAGTAGACTAATACCTAATTTGCAGAGTAACTGATATAAAAATGTTTTATGCACATAAGTAAACAATTACAAGATTGATTTAATTAGAGGAAATAATAAAAGCATTTTTAAGGCATTGCAGTCTGATCTAGCCAGATAATGTGTTATAAATAGTTTAAAAAGTTACCTATATAAAGAGAAGACTTGTGTTTTGGGACACAATCATCAATAAAAGCTGTACCCAAAGTATACAGTGGAGTTCCTCCAATTCCCAGCATCAGCTGTCCCAGGATAAAGATATATAGATAGTTGGGAAGTGAAGACTTTGTGCTGGTACTGCAAGTGAAGTTAGCAGAGGTTGTTCCTGGAATTTGACATGTGTCTGAAAGACAGAGAGAACAAGGCCAAAATTCTGTTACCCAACACACAGTCCAACTGCAGAAAAGCCTGTACTAAATTATAAATTAAGTACTGATAATGCCAGGCTGCTATTTTAATTTTCTGGCCCTATATGACAGTGCCCTAAGTTTTTATGATATCATATTCCCCAAAAGAAATACGATCATGGCTTGGTTTTTCTTTCCTTACCTGGAAAAAAAGATGGATGACACTTGATAAAATGTTTTGGCTTACTGACCAGATGCATGCATACTGACCAGCATTACTGACCAGATGCATGCAAAAAACTGTCAAATGGTAATTCAAAAGGTTAGTGAACAATCCGACATAATAGACACTTTATTATGTTTTTGTACCTTACAACAATTCTGATGAGAACTAACAACTTCCATTCTTTAGTGACAGAGGAGCCTGAAAAACCTGAGGAATGTTGGACTGCTAGAAAGGTAACTCTAGTCACAGTCACAAGCAAAGACAGATTTTCCTTTCTCATACACTATTTTGGGAAGTGTTTCCCTGAAAAAAAAAAACCCACACCATATACAGTGTGCTCATAGACTGCACACTGTTAATCTCCAGAATGAGAAGTTAACATAAAGCCTCTGTATTTGCCCACACACAAAGAGAGAAGTGGAGGTAGAAGGGCCTAAGTTGCACCTACTCACGTGATGTTTGGCAATATGAGGAAGGAAGAGGAAAGAGGAAGACAGGGGGTATGTCTTCTCCTCTTCTTCCTCTTTCTACCATTGCACTTCTAGTAGCAGATAGCCCCAAGTGACAAGATCAAAAAGAGGAGCATGATTCTTTCCAGGTTTTTCCACAGAAGAGTAAACAACCCTAAGGAAGAGGATCAAGCTGACTTAACGTAAGGTGACCAAAAAGGCCAACAGCATCCTAGCTTGCATCAGGAATAGTGTGGCCAGAAAAAAGGTGATCCTGCCCCAGCACTCCACACTGGTGAGGCCACACCTCAAGTACTGTGAGCAGTTCTGGGCCCCTCACTACAAGAAGGATGTGGAGTTGCTGGAGCGTGTCCAGAGGAGAGGTACCAGGCTGGTGAAAGGTCTGGAGAATAAGCCCTATGATGAGAGGCAGAGGGAACTGGGATTGTATAGTCTGAGGAAGAGAAGGCTGAGGGGAGACCTCCTTGCTCTCTACACCTACCTGAAAGGAGGTTGTAGGGAGATGGGAGTTGGCCTCTTCTCTCTAGTGAATAATGACAGGACAAGATGAAATGGCCTGAAGCTGTGCCACGAGGGGTTTAGACTGGATATTAGAAATAATTTATTTACCAACAGAATTGTTGAATAGCAGAACTGGCTGACCAGGTAGATGATGGTATTTAAAAGAAATGTAGATACAATGCTTAGCAGCATGATTGAACAGGTAAATTAGTTTATGACAGAGGGATTTAGGTTATGGTGGGACTTGATTAACTTCAAGATCCCTTCCATCCAGGATGATTCTATGATTCTATATGGTGAAAACAAGCCATACTCAGCAAATATATGAAAATACCCTTCAGATCAGGTAAGTGCACTGATGAATTCTCAATACTTTGCTACAAAATTACATCATTTTTCTCAGGTTGTTATACATTTGTGAACACTTTTTACTTAAGTAAAACTGTCCACAGTTCGGGTTCACAGGACATAAACCACAAGGAAGTGCTTGCCACACATCAGGTATTTAAAGGGAACTATATACACTGATGTTATCATAAATCCATACATGGGTTTTATCATGCCTTCCTCCAGAAGAAGCAGCACCATAGTGGAGTCATGTAACACACAACAGGTAATTCAGTGCTGTTGCACAAAAACTGGTCAATGAAGAGTAATAGGAAAAGAGAAGGAATCATTAAAATTTTTCCTCCTTTCCACTTAGGAGAAAACCTTATTTTAATACAATTTTTTTAACATAACACTATATGGGGAACATTTTATTATGAATCACTAGTTTGAAAATGAAGTGTCTTAGGAGTATACTTCCCATTTATCGTCAATATGCTTTATCAATATTACTCTTTTCTGAAGGAAATTAAGTCTTAAATCAGGTTAACGTTGTACTATTTACATGCACAGAATCTAAAACTGACTATAGAAGGAAACCATGCCATATAGGATCTTGTTAACGTCCAACATTTAAGTAGTATATATCTGCAGTTACAAATTAACATCTAATACCTACTGGGCAAGTCTAAGACATCATTAGCTAGTTATTTTATTGTAGTACAAAAATAATAGTATCTTGTTAAATATACATGAGAGAACAAGCAACGCACAGTAAGAAAATGCCATGAATTATGATCAAGGAAATAAGTTTAGCCTCATTTGAGATCTAGGAATAGCTATATGAAATAAGCAGATTACATATGGTAATGGTAATCAAGCTCACAGACTGAGGTTCTTCAGGAATCTCCACCCCACTCCACACAACTCATGTAAATTTGAAAGCCTGTACTATTGTTTATATAACTGATTACAGCCTCTTCCCTTCATTTTTCTAGCTCTTCAGCTTATATGGCCAAGGAAATTTATCCTGACATTGATACAAGAGAAGCTTACCACACTAGTTTGTTTTCAGAACCACATAATCAAGTCTAACGACAAAATTAAGAGAACCATCAATATGCACTTCAATACAGCTATAATCTTTTAACTTACATCAACTACTGAACTTCTTTTGTGTTTTTTTTAAAGTCAGCAAGTACACTTACTGGGTGGAGCCATGGATCATATTTAGTGTTTCAAATAAAATATTTTTTAAAGCAAAGACAGTTTACCACAAAACTATGAAATTAGTTTAAATGAGCATAAGTCAGAACTGCCAACAAAGAAATTCTTTCTACACCAGCCACTGATGTAATCCCCTTCTTGTACCAGTCTAAGATTCAAGCAGACTGGAAAAGTGGCACAAGTCAAACAGAATCACAGAATAGTCATGGTTGGAAAGGACCTCATATCACAGAGTCCAGCCATCAACCCAAACAAACAAAAAAGTAAAACACACTCACACAACAAAACTCCAAACAAACACGACCACCACCAAGTAATACCACCACCCGCCCCCCGTCCCCCCCCCATGTCACCCACTATAGCATGCCCTGAAGTTCCACACCCTTTTAATACCTCCAAGGTATTACAAGTGCAGACCGAATTTCACAGGACTTCACTCAGCAGGGTCTTGAAAGCCTCCAGAGAGACTGCACAGTCTTTCTGGATAATCCGTTTCGATATTTGACAGCTCTTATAACAAATTTATCTTCCTTGTGTCAAGCGCCATTTCACACTTGCTGTAACAAACACCCTTCTCGAATGTAAACATATTTCAGAAAGATCCGCGACTAAAGTTTAGAAATATATTGCTTACAGCATCTGCTGGTTTTACAGTTCTTTCCACTGTATACAGGTAATCAAAGGCAAAACTTTTATTACAGACAAACCACTAGATGGAGCTCCTTACTACAAGTATCCGAGTCAGCTGAGACACTGACGACCCTATGTAACTAAAAAAGAAACCAAAATAGCTGGTTACATCTAGGTTACAAATTTGAGTTTGAAGCCTTTCTGGCGATTAGACAAGATACGGTGACTAAACATTTTTGTAAATAGCTAGACTACTCATTACTACTCTTTCAATGGATTTCTGAAGACTGTTACGTTAAATATTTCCAGTGGAATAGTTTTGTAGCATTTCATATGCATATATTCAGAAAAATATCTTCATGTAAAACAGTAAATTCCAGGAAGTCTGTAAGCCTTATATTTGGAGGCTAGATGTATTTTGTTTTCCAGGCTAGAGTTATTAATTAACTGGCAGCCATACTAAATATTACACTGAACTACACTTTGAAGTTGTCTTGAAGGTGAAACCCACTGTGCTGTCATAGAAGCCATGAATATAAATAATCAAGTAACCAACTAGGAATTGTTAAAAATAAATTAGGTGGTAGATTTTAATGAAAAGCATCAGAGTTTACTCCCAATACATTAAAATCTCTACACACTATTCAACCAAACAAATGTGCAATAAGGTTTCTTGGAGTGTGGTGCTATTAAGTTCTGCAGCTATACTTAAGATGCTTCATCAATATACAAACTACCTAAACCAAATATCCTATAAGATCATGTGCCCTGGTTAACTGTTAAAGGATGCCATTGCACAGCACTTGCAGATTTACATAGTGTCTGTCATGGTGCAGACATTCCCTGTACTCTTGTAGTCATTTACCTTAGTGTTTCGTTTAAGTCAACTTAAGTCCTTAAAGCTGTTCACCACAGTCACAGCACAGATACCTGCAATTAGCAGTCAAACCAGCATAAATTCAGTCAGCTTACAGTGCCACAAATAAAGCACATGTTCCATTTAAAGTTTTTCCTACAGGTTTTAACTTTCAAAAGTCAATGTAGAACATGAGCCCTAATAAGCTATCAACACCTAAAGCATCATTAATGGCAGATGAGGTGGCAGATGTTTGATTAAGTAAATTGAGATTTCAGCTAAAATTGGTAGGAGCAAGAGAGATAAATTGCAATAGTCTACCATCTCCCTTCACACTCCCACCTGTCAGTATTTTGCTTTAATACAAAACCCCTTACAGTCAGTTTGGAATTTTCTTCATATTAAATTCAGCTTCCATACTAGTGAAGCAGGAGAGTAATACCTAAACTGAAATTGAAGAGAAATGGGACTGTAATAGAGCCAAGAGAAGGTGGTTGCCAGTTACTAAGGGGTAATGATTGATGTCTAGACAGGTCATGAAGTGTATGACATGATTCACACTTAAACTAATCAACAACCAGAAGACTGAGACCCTTCCATCAGATTGCTTAACAGCTACTGATTTTAGTGAGCACTATGCTTTCTCACTGAATGCATAAAGTAATTAGACATTGCAATAACAATTTAGACAAAGATTAAGTCATCCTGCTTTAAAGACATCTGGATGTTCCATTATAAGTTACAAGTGTGCCACTAAATTGACACGCAATGACTTGATTTGGAGCACACTGCACTTAGTCTTGTTTTATGAGGAAAAAAAATTGGTGAGATTAAGAACTGGCTTTCCACATGATTTTAGTACTGCTTCTCTCAGTATAGCTCAGTACTGCTTGTTCACTCTATCCTAAAGCAACCCACAATTTCTAATAATCATTTTAGAAGGACTTAGTGAAACCTGATAATGGATTACTGAAGATGCCTGTAACAGTTCAAAACCCAAAAGAACTGCAACATATAGCCACCTTTCAAAAAGGGGACACGTTAAGTCTAACATTTCTTATACACCACTGAACTAACTTGCACGCCTATTCACAAAGAAATGCCAGATAATTTTTTTTATTAAAAGTGAATTTTAGTTGTATTAATCAATGCAAGTCAAAAAAGCATTTTATTCAAGTGTTGCTTATGAGCAAAAACTGATACTGATGCTGAGATCTCTTCTGAAAAAGAAAGCTCACTGTGCAGAGACAGCTCTTGAACTTCGGAGCCTCGCAGAGTAGTTTTCTTTTCAGTACCAGAGCTAATACTCTATTTTCAGAACTTTAACATGTACCAAATTAAGAGTTGCACCATCACTACAAATATGTTTTTTTTTAAATCCCTTTCAAAACATAAGGATAAGCTTACCTTCAATTTTAGTTCCATAGTGGTATTTTCCACTGCTGAAGTGTGGTAAGGAAAAAGTAAGTGAGCCCAATCCTATCATAAAGGCTGAGAAAGCAAGCCATCGTGGTTTGTGTCCTCTTTCTCCAAAGAAAGATACAAACAGTGACAATATACAAAAAGCAATGTCATAGCTTGCAGAGATTAAGCCAGTGAGGGAACTGTTCAACTCATAACGCTTCTCAATTGTTGAAATACTAACGTTAATCAGGCCATTTACCACAATACCTAAAAAAAAAAAAAAGAGATAATTAGTGAAAGATACTTTAATTTGATAAGTTGCAAAGGTAAGCTTATCATATGATATTAGTGCTAAAACAAATATATGCACAAAGCTATATTTTAAGGTATTTATTAGCTTTAAAATCCAGGTATGTAGTGGATTGATACAGTGCCACCTAAAGACAGCCAAACTGCACAGGACTGCCCCATTCAATTTTGTTTTTTTCCTAGGGGCATTAATGATTCAACACTGAAGTGTGAAACCAGCAAAATACCATGCCTTAAGCTCTGTTCATGTATTAAGATTACAGATTCAGCTTGAAGCACAAATTTCTAGCAAAACTGATTACAGTGTTGTAAGATACTTAGAAATGAAAACTAGTCAAGATTATGACTTTCATCAGGATACAAGCTACCACTGAATCAAGTTCAGGACACAGCTTTCAAATCATGGTTGTTAAACATCACTTCCCTCCCTGCTGTCATGAAGGGGAGATACAAGAAGGCTTTTGAACTGACATCCTTTTTTGTAATATAAAAAAAGTATAAAGCTATTTAATTATAGTTTGCAACTCTTTCAGTGCAACTGAGTTGGTTTACTAATAAAAAACTTCATCCTGAAGTGAATCTTGAAGTTCTCTGAAGCAGAAGTATCCTAAAATCTGAAAAAAAGGCCTTGCATGAGGTGCCTGGGCACACTCGAACTCGAAAAAACTGATACAGGAGTAGAAGCAACTAAGCTGCCATTGCCAATTCATGCTTATACACAACATTTTTACAAAAGGTTTTGTTTTAGATACTACACATTGAATTACTGATCCTGCCTCTTGCTCTGTTCATATGCAAAACACTAGTTTGATTTACAAGAGTTTACTCGTAACAGAATCCTATTTTGGGACTGTTACAAGTGAGTGAAGGTTACAACCTTTACTTCCTATCAGAGTCAGATAACGACAGTCTAATTAAACTATGCCCATAAAATATATACCAACTGAGGAAGTCTTCAGAGTCAGAGTTGCAAATAAGATTAAGAGCTCTGTAATGTCTCAGATGACTGATAAGCATCTCGTTACATAGACCCTACAGTTATCCTTATTTCTAAAATCCAGCATAATTCTCTACAGTCATTCCAAGAACAGGAGGACAGATGGTTGGGGACAGTAATCAATGGAAGTTAGTTTTCAAAAAGCATTGCACCATTGAGAAGTGCAACTATACAGGCTGAACTTCAACAGATCTGCCTAGAGTGCTCTACACATGTAAAAAAAAATACTCCAAATTTGTGATCAACCAGCTCTTTTCTTACCAGAGCAATCCCTATCATAACTGAACACTTCAGCTTTCTTTATGGAGGCAGCTCCTGGAATAGTCTTAATTTTCTAATACCCTATTATGGCCTCATTATCAAGGATGACAACTGCCCCTGTCAGTCTGACCACCACACTTAAAATCCTATGGGATTAACAGAATTATTCAGGTGTTACACCACTGCCACTATTTATGCATTCAGCAGCTTTCCTTTTTTCTTCTTAAGGAGCACTGACCAATACTTGCATGAAGGAATACTATCCAAGAACAATACTAGCATAAAGGAATGCACAAACAAGTTTTCCCATTTGCCAACACTTCAAACATTAACTAAGGCCTTCAAATATCCACATGAAGTAGGTGCACTGTGTGACAATTTTATTACAGAACTAGAATACATTGTCTTTTACCTGTTGTTTAAGTTGCCACTTTCAATTTTCATCCCAAAAGACAAACATTTGCAGTTAATTTTAACAGATAACTAGATTTCATCTGTGAAAATGCAGCTGTGATGAATGGCAGTACAGCTTCTGCAATGCCATCATCTAGGCATTCATCACTACAGTACCTTCAGAAAAGACTGAACCTGGCTGATACTAATTTGATCTAAAAAAAAAGTTCTACAAGGACATCTTCACACTTAAATACTAGAATAGACATATTTTAACAGTTCTCATACAAAACCTTACTGTACTGCTACCTCTTTTAGAGATTTAGGTAGTGTGTACTGGCCCACAAAATCCAGATTAATCATAGAACAGCTTCATTTCTCTAATGAAAGACAGGAAGGAGAATTTTTGGTTCCTCCATTTAACAAAAACGTGCTCTAGAGCTTTTCTAACTATGGTGGCTTTAAAGCACTCCATTAAAAGTATATGCAGACACTCCATTAAAAAAATTATTAAGTCTTTAGAGTTAAAAAATCTAATCAGGTTATAAAATAGTAGTGTTACCTGAAGTTTTTTTTCATACAAGTTAGACTAGACCAGTCTCAATCAGTAGTTCTGTTGTTTTGTTTTATAAAAATACTACTGACATGAGGAATAAACAGTCCTCCTTGCACACAAATTAGCAAGGTAACTTCTACCTTGTTTGCAACAACAGCTATGAACTGCAGTACGTCCGGTTTCTGTATTGCAAGATGCAATCACACACTTACGTAACTCTAAGTGCCATAGATGTATTAGTTATGTAACCACATTCTACACAAAGAAGTGGTTTCTATTCTGGAAATACAGGTTTCACATATACTTGTCATTGTCTAGTGGTCAGGGTGAACCAAAAAACAGGTAACAGAATCACCCTCTGTTATTCCCCTTCATCCTCCCAAGAGATGATAAAATGTGAATAAGGAAGAGTGACTTAAAGGTTGGGAATTAAAACTGGAAGAGGTGTACTGGAAGGGACAGTAACATATGGAATGAGAAAAAGATACCTACAAATACATACAAAAACTGATCCTGATGATCACAAGTATTAAAGAGTCTCAAAGTCCCTTGTGGCAGAGCCAGCTTCAGAAAGGGGTTCACAGCTCTTCCCAGCACCTAAGAGATTTGGATGCTGAAGAGCATGTGGCGAGCTCATGAAAAAGCAGGAGCCTCCCTCCAAGGCCAGGAGAGCAGCAAGGAGCAGAGGAGAAGGAATGGGGGCGACTTCTTATCCTCCTAGCTTTTTTAGAGTATGGCAGGAAATGGAAGGGAATACTGATCCCTCTCTGTTCTGTCCCTCTCAAAGCCACCAGCATACTGAAGACCCTCTCTCTAGGTCCTCATATTGGTACCATAAAATTAGCCTGGCATCCCATAAGCCATAACAACTTTTAAAACAAAATAGTCAGAAATGAAGAGTTAAGTTACACCTGGAAAACTGAAATACAGAAGAAAGCTGAAACACAGCAAATCAGGTGCTAATGATAACAAACTCTTTTCTAGAGTCTCTAGAAAATAACCTAACAAATACATGCCTTCACTTAGACACACACATTCAAAAACCTACAGACATACATCAGGTTACTGCAGATAACTACCTACTATGTTCACTCATTGTGTAAATGTTAAGCATTACTTCATTACTCTTCAGTGCAGTAGCAAATAAACTGCCCTAGAAGTGCATTAGCAAGTTTTACAGACATATTTTATCTTCATCAGTGCTAGTTTCTGCCGTTTGGAGCGTAAATTAAGTAGCGAGACCCAAAGCTAGAGCACAGTACACACAGATCACACAGCTTCAAAATCTCAGTTGTGTTCTGTATGCTTCTGTCTGAAGTCTGTAGCTGCAACACATGAGTATTTTTATAACATTGCACATGCAGCACTGAATTTTTTGTCTGAAAATGTTTGGCTTTTCTGCTTCTCAAAGAGTTGCAATCAAAGTCTTCAGAACTTAATTTCCTTCCTACAATCTAATCAAAGGTAAGGTACTTGTCCAGAAAATTCAGATAACATCATTAAGAATGCCCCAAGGTCTATAATAGCTATGCCTATATCAGCTTTCAAAACCAGCATCAGAATTTATATTACATTAAGGCCCTAAATCTGAACTAGAGTAGACCAGTACCTCTCTGAGGTCTGGTATACACCTAGATTTAGATAACAGGACCAAGACCTGGATACATGTCATAACCAACGCCCACAGCATCCTAAAGGGACAGAGATTTTTATTATGCAAGACCTTTTTATGATTGGGAACCTATCCATAGCTCTAATAAAAGATAAATTTTAAGTGATACAAAATAATCATTCAGCTGAGCAAATGATCATATTAGCACATCACACTGGATTTTAAGAAACAGGGCTATAGCAAATTTAGTAGTGGTGAAAATATTCAAGATACACTTTGGCTAGTGTAACATAATACGAAACTTCCCAGGACCACATTCAGGGCACTTTCAGTTGCCTATCCATATTCTTAAGCTACAATAGCAGTGGCCTACTACTCAGCTAGCATTGAGATCTGCTGTTCTGTTCTTTCACCTCTCTGTTACTTTTTATGATGTTATAAAAAATAAATTGGAGCTAACAGCGGGACAAGAACACCTGTAGCATGACCTTTCAAATATGAGCCCAAAAATCTCCAGATAATTGTTTTCTAACGCAACCCATGTATGGCAAGAAAACACCAGCTTCTTAACAGGCTGAAGTCAGAAAGAGTCATAGGAACTGAGAGGCACCAAACAACATAAGTAGTTTTCAGATCCCTCTAGGTTTTAAGCAAAACTTTCTGCTCAAGTTGTCCTCAGACCATCCCAGCTACTTCAGTGTGGTTCCAGGCAGGAACACAAGCCTTTATATCCTGCATGCCTCTGGAACAGGCTGCCTGCTCTCCTAGCACTGAAGTACTTCTGAACCTCCCACCACCCCTCTACATCAGTCTCATTCTTTATGAGCAACTCAGATGAGCTTTAAAGCTCCAGTTTTTCAGGAAACAACTTGCTTTCCTAGCTAGTCTAACAAAGTTGAAGGGCTCTGAACATTAATGCAATAGCTCCATTTAACAGACAAACATCTAAACTTTACAAAACTGAAGTTTGTACATTTGGCACACTAATGCTTCTCTTCCCCATCAGCCATTTTTACTACTTTCTAAGCTTAAGGATTGCCAACACCCTAACAAATCTTGCTATGGAAAACACAAAATATAGACTAGAATATCTGAAGCTGAGCAACAGAGATTGAGAGCAAGATAAAATTCAGGTTCTCCCCATGGTTAAGTTAAGCTATTAGTTGCTTAAAAGATGGCTGTAGGAAGATCCACAGAACAAAGCCACGTTTTTTTTACATCCATACACAAAAACCACCCAACCACACCCAAGCACTTTCTCGTTCATAGGTATTTAACCAAGTACATTCTAGGGCACTACAGTTTTGTCAATTGGTTTATACTGAGGTTTATTCCCTAGCTCATGTGCCTCACTGATGAAGCACTACTTCCCTGTTTGCCAGGGGGATGCAGTGTCGGCAAGAGTATGAAGGGCACAGCCCGCCCATGGACTCAGCAGTGGCCACAAAGGTAGGCAGAAAAAGAAGGAAGCACAAACTCAAGTAAAGAGAGCAACACTGTATTAGCAACTTCCCTATCCAGGGCAGCTTCTTCCCCTAGAGAAGCCACGACCATCACTCTCAGCAACAAGCACCAGACTGGGGCACTGCAGGAGCCCCGCCAGCCCCCC
>NW_009952160.1:1346894-1350837 GCF_000747805.2 Chaetura pelagica
CGGCAGCGGCAGCACAACACAGCCCGGGTACCCAGCGGTGTGTGCTCTGAAAATAAAAGTAATGAAGAAATAAAATGCAGATAAACTCCCCACAAAACCCTGAAAGAAGTCAGCGTGAATGTCTCTCCTGAGAAACAACAACAAACATTCAGGATGTTCTGTGTAAGTGAAAGGGGTGTTATCCCAGATCTAATCTTCACGTCAGGGAAGTGGCTGGCACATGGTCCACTTGGATGTGGAAAGCGATCTTCAACAACAACAACCGCCCACCACCCCCAGACATTGGCAAATGTCATCCTTTGGAAATGTTTCTCCTCTGCCGTGTCACAGGAAGTTTCCACCTGCAGGAGCCACTGAACAAGTTACTCAGCTGCAGGCATCAACCATGGGAATTGGTCAAGTGTACGTGGAAGTACCAAGTTTCATTGGATATAGTGGTGATGATTTTACTCACCAGCACAAGAACAACTGGGAAGGAGTCCAGGGATCAATTAACTGTCACCACTGTTATTTATCTCCAGGCAGTACAGGTTTGTCCTAAAGAATCCTTCCCCTTTCAGCAGTCAAAAAATATTAGAGACAAGTGAAATAAGACTGAAATTGGAGGCATCAGCACTAGCTTTGTTGCATGGTTTGACAGTGAAAGTCACTCTTGAATTTGAAACCATCCTCTCTTCCCCTAGTATCAGAGCTGTTGAGAGAGGAGCAGACATTTTCAAGTATTCATTAGCAGCACAGAAACTACATGGAGATGACCTTATGAAAAAAACAAAACAACGACCAATCAATCAAACAAACCAAACACCAAAAAAACAACCACCAAACAACCCCAACTAAAACCAAAGCACAAACAAAAATAAAATCCTCAAATAAAAAAACCAGTAGATTAGAGAAAAGAGTATGGGTCTGTGTATTTATATGGATAAACTGCAAATGAGAAAACAGCTGGTCTTGCTGCTGCTGCAGCTGGCAGGGGCAGCAGGTGATGGATGGAGCTGGAGGGCTGTGGGCTTCCATGCCAATGGGCTTCCATGTGCAGTTGGGCCTTAGCCACCTACACCTTGGCCACGCTGGCATCCCTCCCAGGCTTCCCCTGTGTCACAGCTAGCAGTGACCTTCCTGAGCCCACAGGAGCTCAGATAGCTGCTCCCCAGTGAAGCATTACTCTGCTGGTCACTCACAGCCCTCAAACTTTGACATTAACTTGTTATTTCAGGCTATAATCTGCAATGTTTTCCCTCAAGTATATATCAAGGTATATCCTGGTTAAAAGCCTCTTTAAAGGTCTCAGGATGTGGCTAAACCAACGGGCACACTAGCCAGTTTCAGGAGTAGCATATTAGTGGTCTTTTGCCTGTTTGCTTGCATTTTATTTGTTCTTTTTTATTTTCTCAAAATAAAGTAGGTCATATCTTATGAAGTACTATTCTGATCTTTGCTAGAGTGCCTACTTGCTAGAGGAGTAAGAATAATCCACAAAGTTGCTAAATTATTATGTGATATGCTAAATTATTTAATGTGATATAAAAACCAGGTCAACTAAGTTTGTTGTTACCTTAATTTAGTTGTCAACCTGCCAACTGATGGGTTTGATTTCATGATCATAGGAAGGAGACAGAGGGAAGGAGCCCACAGCTGCCTGCCCTGTCTCCTGGCCACTCTGCCCTGGGGTTGGAGCTCGCTGCGACTGACGGAGGAGCCACGTCCGCTGCTGCGGCTGCTGCTGGGGGGTCACCCCTGGTACTGGGAAGCCACCCTTAGGGACCTGCTCTTTCCTGCCAGGCTCAGCTCCTCCTACCCTTTTACTCCATTGATTCCACACCTCTCCCTCAGAGTGTACATTTAATAAGACCATAGTACCTTTGAATTACCTTTTTGATATATACCTAGACTACCTCTCCTGATCCTTGGTCACCTTAGTTTGTATTAACCCTTAACAAACTGGTTGATTTGTAAAGTAAATATTGGTCTCAGTAACAACTGGTGAGTGTGGTGAGGGGTATTCTGACCTCCCCTCTAAGATCTGGTCTCGCAGTGGCCGTTCCTCTGGGAGAGGCAGCGCCACGTGTGACCCTCGGGCTCACTCACAAAGCCCTCCACACTGCGGGGGGGAGGGGAGTCACAGCACCTGACAGCCGGTAGCCCCCCTGGCATCAGCTCCCAACAGGGACTGACATCATCTACCTGGACTTGCGCAAAGCATTTTATAATGTCCCACTCAACATCCTTGTCCCTAAGTTGGAAAGACATGGATTCAATGGACAGACCGCTTGGTGGGTAAGAAATTGGCTGGATTGTCGCACTTAAAAGAGTTGTGATCAGCTGCTCAGTGTCCAGATGGAGGTCAGTGAGGAGTGGCACTCCTCAAGGGTCAGTACTGGGAGCAGTGCTGTTTAATATCTTTGTTGGTGACGTGGACAGTGGCGTTGAGAGTACCCTCAGCAAATTTGCTGATGATACCAACCTGTGTGGTGTGGTTGACATGCTGGAGGGAAGGGAGGCCATCCAGAGGGACCTTGACAGGCTGGAGAGGTGGGCCCATGCAAACCACATGAAGTTCAATAAGGCCAAGTGCAAGGTCCTGCACATGGGTTTGGCCAATCCCAGGAATAAATACAGATTGCATGGAGAATGGATTAAGAGCAGTCCCAAGAAGAAGGACCTAGAGGTGCTGATTCATGAGAAGCTCAACATGGCTGGCAACATGCACTTTAAGCCCAGAAAGCCAATTGTATCTTGGTCTGCATCAAAAGAAGCGTGGCCAACAGGTCAAGGGAGGTGATTCTCCCCCACTGCTCCACTCTCGTGAGACCCCACTTGGAGTACTGTGTCCAGTTCTGGAGCCCCCAACATAAGACAGAGACGGAGCCATTCCTGCAAGTCCAGAGGAGGGTCACAAAGAGAGTTGGAGGGCTGGAGCTCTTCTTCTATGAAGACAGGCTGAGAGAGTTGGGGTTTTTCAGCCTAGATAAGGTAAGGCTCTGGGGAGATCTTACAGTGGCCTTCCAGGACCTGAAAGGGGCCTCCAAAACAGATGGGGAGGGACTTTTTACAAGGGTACAGAGTGATATATCACTGTGTTGTGGTTTGGACCCAACATGATAACAAAGGAACAGCCCCATGGCTGCTCACTCAGCTCCCCCCGTACACATACTAACACACTCTGGGATGAGGAGGACAAAGCTCATGGGTTGAGATGAAGGACAAGGAGGGTTCTTCACCAATTAAGGTCCTAGGCAAAACAGAGTCAACTTGGGGAAAAATCAGTACTTTCATTTCACACTAATCAAACACACAGAGGACACAGACAACACGAAGAGCCTTAGCACGTTGCTGTATCAAGTCATTGAAGGAGACAAAGAAATGTGGTTGTTTGCTTGTTGGTCAGTCACGAGTCTGGTATTGGAACAACAAAACTAAAAAAATTGCTGTTAGTGGTATTAGAACATACCTTTAGTCCTCAATAAAGAAAACAAATGTAACAAGCAACAGATGTTAGCAACTTCATATAACTGTCAATATAAGCTAAGAGGGAACTATGTATTGTATTCTCATCCAAGTAACAAATTGATTTGGTTTGGACATAAAGGGATGAAATTTAGTGTTTCTCTGCCTTGAGATGGTTAGTTTTTGGAATAAGTAAATATGAGGGAAACGGATCTTCTTCTTCTTCCCCACATAAGTCTAAACAAAATGCCTGTTAAGTCAGCAAAGGGCTTCTTCTGATTATACCCAGCTAATGGACCAAAACCAGGCCTGAGATCAACGACAAACGAAAGCAGAACAACAGGTGTGGTACAAGGCAGGAAGGATGGGCAACAAGTTATGCATTGCCCTGCTAGTTACTGCCCTAACTTGGGGCTCATGGATGCCAATGGCTCTGGACAGTGACACTGGCTGGACAGGGGGGTCACAGGGGTATAAAAGGCGGTGAGTTCAGCAG
>NW_009952160.1:1350999-1372132 GCF_000747805.2 Chaetura pelagica
CTTGTGGCAAAGTATTATTGACAATCAGGTGAACTGCCAAAATGGCAAACATTTAAAATGACCTGCACAATAGCTAAAAGTTCCAGCAATGTTGGTGGCTCCAGCTTCAGAAAGTATTGCAGCTCCTCTTTGGAACATCAGGTCTGCTTGCCACTGTGATAGTCAGTATTATCGTAATTCTTTTATTACTATGCTTCATACTTTGTGCCTACAATGAAATCAGTTGTATATTTTGCTCCCCTTACCTTAATGCTAGAAGCTGGGTAATTGGTTATGTTGGGAAGAAGCAGAGAAGAGTTATATCAACTGACAGTAAGAATGCAGCTTTAAAAAATATTATTTCTGGAGTTATCTTGCACTGTGGAATCAACAGTGGGACTGAAACCTCCTGCATAATAGAATCCCTAAAAAATCTTGTATGCATGCCTAGTCCTCAGCTGCATTGTGGGTGGACACAGAGGAGCTCATTAGCAAGAAACACAAAGGATTTCATTGGAGAGAAAGAATTTTGTTCTTCCAACTATGCGTTTCTAGCATTACCTCTTTCTGGCAACATTTAATTCTTAGTGCTAACTGTGCTTCTATAACAGAACTCATGCTGGAAGAAAAAAGAGGCATTCAGTTACCATTATAGCTTTCCATTTCTACTGGAAACACAAAGAAGCTATGAGACTCTCAGTCACCCCTGCTGCAGTTTACTTTACAATTATTCATACATACAAACTACCCCATTAGTTTGCCTAAGCATGGGCTATTACTACAAAAAATGTACTGTGTGCACACTGCACAAATATTTTAAAGCTGTGTTTCTGCTAGCAGGTGTGGAAAAGCTGAGATCAGTTTAGCTGTCATTGTGTGCCCCTGTAAGACAAGCTTAAACAAAGAAATCAGCCAGGGACAGCTGAAAAGTTAGTCTGTCCAGTTAAAACAATTATCCGAAGATTTAAATTCAGTAAACCATAGTAAAGCTAGGGTAATAGAGCATCTCAGTAGCACTATCTTGGTTTGTATCCTCTGACACTCTGGACACTGGCATTGTCAAGTCAAACAATAAGCTGGCTCAAACTCAAGACAGAGGAAACTTCATATAGGTGTACAGTTTTAATTTGTAATGTATTACTTCAGAATTAAATGGTGCTGCTAATTTGTTTGTTAGCGAGTTTATGTGACCAATAGTCTAATAACTGATTTTCTCATGTGTCAACATTCTATGCCTATTTTCAGAAATCTCTTTGGGGTTCAGTTGGCTTGAAAGCAGAGGTAAGGCTCATTAGTTACCAAGGATAAGGTTCTAAAGAAACATAGGTGGAAGTCTGTGTTTGGCTAAGTTTCTGAAATAATTTCTCTTCATATTCTAAAGCACAGCAATTAGAGCTCATGTGCTAGTTTCCCAGTGTGCTTCAGGCATTACATTTATGTAACAGATTCTAACTAATAGAAAATGAAAAGACGCATGGCCAGCAGGTCAAGAGAGGTGATTCTTCCCCACTATACTGCTCTCATGAGACCACACCTGGAGTATTTTGTCCAGTTCTGGAGCCCCAAAGATAAGACAGACATGGAACCATTGGAGCAAGTCCAAGGGAGGGTCACAAAGAGAGTTGGAGGGCTGAAGCACTCATCCTATGAAGAAAGGCTAAGACAGATTGTGTTGTTCAGCCTGGGGAAGTGAAGGCTCCAGGGAGACCTTGTAACAGCCTTCCAGCATCTGAAGGGGGCCTACAGGAAAGCTAGGGAGGGACTTTTTCCAAGGGTATTTAGAGAGAAGACAAGAGGTAATGGTTTATTTAAATTGGAAGAGGATAGATTTAGGTTAGACATTAGGAAGAAATTACTTAGTGTGAGGGTGGTAAGACACTGGAATAGGTTGCCCAGGGAGGTTGTGTATGCCTCATCTCTGGAAGTGTTCAGGGCCAGGTTCAATGGGGCTTTAAGCAACCTGGTCTAGTGAAAGGGTGTGGAACTAGATGATCTTTTATGTCCCTTCCAACCTAAACCTTTCTATGATTCTCTGAAATACCACCTTTGGGGAAGTTTCCTGTTCAGTTTGCTGGAACAGTCTGGTTAAAGAGATATAGAGAATTTTGCTTGTGTCTCCTAACTCTGTATTTGGGACCTCAGAAGTTAGCAAATATCATAGTTTAAATATTGGGGAGCCAATATAAAAAGGAAAGCCAAGGAAAATGTATTCTAAATACCAGGCTTATATTTGACATATTTCTGATTCTTAAAAAACAATTAACATTTACTTGTTAGGAGTAATAATTGTTGGATGCATGAAGGGACCTAGTCCAACTCCCCCACTAAATCAGGATTGACTAGAGCACATTACACAGGACTGTATCCAGGAGGGATATCAATATCTCCAGAGACGGAAACTCCACAACTGCCCTGGGCAGCCTGTTCCAGTGCTTTGCCACCCTCATAGTAAAGAAACATTTTCTCATATTTAAATGGAACTTCTTATGTTCCAGCTTGTGCCCATTGTCCCTTTTCCTTTCACTGGGAACTACTGAATAGAGTCTGGATCCATCCTCCTTGCACCTACCCTTTAGATACTTACAGGCATTAATAAGGTCTCCCCTCAGCCTTCTCTTCTCCAGGCTAAAAAGTCCCAGCTCTCTTAGCCTTTCCTCATAAGGGAGATGTTCCAATCCCCCAGTCATCTTTTTTTCTCTCTGCTGGACTCTCTCTAGTAGTTCCCTGTCTCTCTTGAACTGGGGAGCCCAGAACTGGATGCAGTATTCCAGCTGTGTCCTCACAAGGGCAGAGTAGTGAGGGAGAATGAACTCTATTGACCTACTGGTCCCACTCATCCTTATGCAACCCAGGACTCCATTGGCTTCCTTGGTGGCAAGGGCACATTGCTGCTCATGGGTAATTTACAGAACTCCCAGATCCTTCTCTTCAGAACTGTTTTCCAGCAGGTCCACCCCTAAATCTGTATTGGTGCATGGCATTCTTCCTTCCCAGGTGCAGGACCCTACACTTGCCCTTGTTGGAGCTCATTAGGTTCCTCTCTGCCCAGCCTGTCCAGGACATGTGGGATGACAGCACAGACCTCTGGAGTGTCAGCCACCCCTCCCAGTTTGGTATCATCAGCAAACTTGCTGATGATACACTCTGTCCCCTCATCCATGTAGTTGATTAATATACTTAACAAGAGCGGGCTGACTACTGTTCTCTGGGGTACACTGCTGGCTACTGCCCTCCAACTCAACCCTGCTCTATGGATCACAACCCTCTGAGTTCTGTCACACAGAATTATATAGAAACTTAGGGGCTGGAAGGGACCTTGAGAGATCATCTAGTCCAACCCCCTTACAATAAGCAGGGGCATCTCCAACTAGACCAGATTGCTCAGAGCTCCATCAGGCCTGACCTTGAATGTCTCCAGGGATGGCGCCTCCACCACCTCTCTGGGCAACCTGTTCCAGTGATCCACCATCCTCATGTTAAAAAACTTTTTCCTAGTGTCCAACCTAAATTTATCCTTCTCTAGCTTAAAACCATTACCCTTCATCCTGTCATTATATATGCTTGTGAACAGGCCTTTCTTAGCCTTCTTTCAGGTGCTGGAAGGTCACTATAACATCCCCCTGCAGTCCTCTCTTCTTCAGACTGAACAACTCCGACTCCCTCAGCCTGTCTTCATAGGAGAGGTGCTGCAGCCCTCTGATCATTTTCATGGCCTTTTCTCTGGACACATTTCAATAGGTCCACCTAATTCTTCTGCTGGCGGCTCCAGAGCTGGATGCAGTACTCCAGGTGTAGTCTCAGCAGGGCAGAGTAGAGGGGCAGAACCACCTCCCTTGATCTGCTGGCCACGCTTTTCTTGATGAAGCTCAGGATACAGTTGGCCTTCTAGGCTGCACTTGCACATTGGTGGCCCATGTCCAGCTTCCAGCTTTTCATCCACAAGTACCCCAGGTCTTTTTCCACAGGGCTGCTCTCTAGCATGTCTTCCTCCAGCCTGTATCGATATCTCTGGTTGCCCCAGCCTTGTTGAACCTCATGAGGGGCCAACTGGGCCAACTTCTCCACCTTGTCCAGGTCCCTCTGGATGGCATCACATCCCTCTGGCATATCGACTGCACCGTCCAGCTTGGTGTCATCAGCAAACTTGCTGAAGGTCCTCTCAATGCCACTGTCAATGTCATTAATGGAGATAGCAAACAGCACTGGTGCCAGTGCGGACCCCTGAGGGACATTCCTTGTCACTGCTTTCCATCTGCACATCAAGCCATTCACCACTACTCTCTGGATGCAACCATCCTGCCAATTCTTTATCCACTGACCAGTCCATCCATCAAACCCATATCTCTCCAATTTAGAGAGAGGATGTTGTGAGTGACCGTGTCGAAGGCCTTGCAGAGGTCCAGATCGATGACATATGTAGGTTTTCCTTTGTCCACTGATGCCATCAGTGGACACTCCACTGTAGAAAGCCACTAGAATCTCAGCCTTCTCCTCATCTGTTGTTACTAGTTCACCACTGTTGCTCATCAGGGGGTACACTTTCTTTAACCCTCCTTTTCTGGTTTACACACCTGTCAAAGCCCTTTTTGCTTTTTCTTTACATCCCTTGCCAAGTTCAGCTCCAGCTGCGTCTTGGCCTTCCTGACCTCGTCCCTACACAACCAGGCAATATCCCTGTAGTCTTCCCAGGATACCTGTTCTCTCTTTCACTGCCTGTGTAGTTAGTTTGACCAGTAGGTCTTGACTCAGCCATGCTGGTCTCATGTCTTCCTTGCCGAATTTCTTACACCTGGGGATGGAGATCTCTTGCACTCTATGCAAAGCATCCTTAAAGATCTGCCAACTCTGTTCTGGTCCCTTGTCCCTGAGGACCATTTTCCTGTTGGAAATTGAGTCCTATTTACTATCTCCTTGAAGAGCTGCAAGTTTGCTTTTCTAAAGTTTAGGGTCCTGACTACTCTTCTCATCTGCCTTATACCGCTTAGGACAACGAACTGCAGTAGTGCATGACCATTGCAGTCCAGTCTGCCTTCAGCTTTGACATCCTTGATGCGTTTACTTGCATTTGTGATGATCAGGTCCAATAATGCATCCCCCTGGGGAGGGCTGTCCATTTCTTGTTATAAGAAATTATCATTGAGGCACTTCAGGAGTCTTCTGGATTGCCGGGCTACTTTTCTCTGTGAAGATACTTTCTTATTATTCAGAAATGAAATTTATCTTGATTACAGTAACTCTGTAGCAAAAGCAGAAGCAGGAAGGGGAAAAAAAAAAACAACTGTTTTTTTTTAAGAGGAGAAACAATCTTTTGGGCAAAATGGTACATTTCTGTCTGATGTAAATAATGAAGTTATTTATTTTTTTTCCTAGACAAAAGATTTGCAATAAACTGGAGTAATTACTTGATGCCATTTAGAGAACAGAGACAAGTTTGTCAAGAAGCAAAATATCTTCAAAACTTTGTGTCTGTTTGTGTGCATGTGCACATGTATTAAAAGGAACAGGTCACATTACATTTCTGGAATTATTTTAGCATTCAAACCCTCCTCTTTGCTTTACCTGGGGTGAAATTTTCTTTATGCCATATTTCTATGTATCTAAAATAACGGGGCAAGTATTTTTTTTTCACATTTTACACTAGAAAATGGAAAAATCCCTAATGGAATTTTGCTTTTTTAGGCCAAAATTGATTTAGAGCTATTCTAGCAAAAATGAGTATTTATTACAACAAAAAAAATTATTTAACCACTGCTTCATATTTCTGCTAGAAGAGATTTGGCAGTGAAACCTAGCTAGTCCTCAGTTTACTCCTGACTTTAATCGGAATTATTTTCTCTTCAGAATTGTTTTTCCTTTTGATACTGTTAATGTGGAGTCTTTCTTTATGCTTCAAAATGGAAAAATGAAAACATTATATAAAATGGTAACGTAAATAGCAAAACCTTTTCATTATATGGAAATTATCAAATATAGTGCATAACCAATGTAATTTTCATGTATTGTTTCTTTTGTGTTTTTTGTGGTTTTGTTGTTTGTTTTTTTTCCTGAGGACTACAGTATGTGTGAGTTCACAATACCTTACAAGAACACTATCTTAGTATTTGATAATAATAAAATTCTTCCTAAACTAGCAAGAAAGCTTATGTCAGCCATCTTTCTACTTTCCAGCTGCCCGATTTTTCACACAAGGTACTGTGTGGATGGAGACAGAGATCAGTCATGAATTTTACCTACTGTTTTTATTAAGTACAGACTGTGTTTGTGAAGTTAGAGCAACAAAAAGGAGCACAGTTGTAAAATTTCTAGGATGATTTCCCATTGAAATATTATCACAGATTATCCCAACCAGGAGATGAAGTAATTTACTCTTCTATGTGAAGTTCATTGTCTGCAGTAGCAGAACAAATGTGATCCTCTCTTCTGCTGAGGGTTATCATATGTCTCTCAGGATACAATGCCATTGTTTTGGCCTTGTGTAAAATTCTTTGTTTCTTGAATGATGTCAGCAATTCACTGCATTATTCCAGCATTTTGGTTTTGGTCTTGATTATGCCTTCAGGCATAATGCCTTCAGGTGTGTGTAACTTAATGCTTAATTTTTAAGTACACCACACTTAGGAGGACATTTTGATTATTATCAATAAACCTCTACAATGTTCCAGGGTGTCTTCAGATTATTTTTCTTCATAGAGGATATTTGCTATTTTAAATCTCTTTTTTCCTCTATACAACTTTAACTAAACATAAGCTTGACTAAAACAGGATGGACACAAACTCATCAGCTTCCTTTAGGAAAATTTAAAGGTGCATCTCTAGCTTACAGGCTTAAAAGATATCAAAGAAATAATTTCCATTTAAATTTACACACACACACACACACACACACAAGAGAAAACAAAACAGTACAAATTCAATCTACCCTACTGCAAAAAGAGCAAAGGAGTTTAACTTAGTCTATGTTTTTGAATTAAAAGTCAAATTCAAGAACAGTCTCTGTAGCTAAGGCTGGATATGTCATAAGTTGAAAAAACATACAACATATTGAAAAAAACAAACTCCAGCCCTACAAAATACAGCTGAAAGTCAGTAGTGGTGTGTGAGATTAGCAAATACGAGGAAATAATGAAACAGGTCTCTTTCAAACATACACCAGAAACTTGCTGCAGAATCTACCCTTTTGACAGTACAGTATCCTGTTTTCAGTTTCTAGGGAGCAAATACATAGTTTCTCAGAACCATTAAAGTGAAATCCTACAATACAAAAAAGACTCCATTTGGGGAAAGTAAAGAAATGGTAAAGAGTTCCTGGTTGCTCTTGCTAAAAAGAAGGTTCAGATTAAGAGTAGAAATAATTCTCAGGAAGGAAGTTTTGTAAATTTCTATGCAGATACTCCTCCAAGTCAAGGGTTCCTTTTTCATCACCTGGAAATTTGGTGGAAAATAGGTAATTTTCTAAGAAAATGTCGTATTTCAGTTTGCGTAAACTTTTAAAAATTACTTCATGCCCTCCCTCTTCTATTCGCAGATATTATGATCATCATAATTACATGTGACTGAGCTAGAATCTAGATCTTGTAGTATAAAGGAGAAACATGTGATAATGCATAATAATCTTGATTTATTGGAGAACTGATTTGAAAAAGATGACATTCCAAAGCCAGCTACAAAACCTTTAACTTCAAATTTACAAGCCTGTATGTAGGCTGAAATTGGTGACTGCACAACTACAGAATGTGAGCCAACCGCTTGGGCAAGAGTTTCCTAGAACACTACATGAGTTCATAGTGGTTTGCAAAGCTGACCATGTGAGCAGTGCTGTATAGTTGAAAAAAATGTAAAAATACAAGTTCAATATAAAGAAGCAGAAGCTTTGAGATCATGAGATGATTTTTCCTTGCTATAGCACAATACTAAGTTATTTGGGCATTGACAGGCATTTTGGGACCATGCTTCAGGGACATGTGGATGAAATGTGGCTGAGAGCTACAGAGATGTTCAAAGTACCAGGCAGCATGACCCACATGAGAAATTTGAACAGCTGCAGGAAAGGGAAAATTAAGAGAAATATAAATCCCCACATTTGTTAAGTCTTTTGCTAAAAAGCAGGGGGAAAGCTGTTTTATATAGTCAAGCTGAATAGCCTGTTTGCTGCAGGGATGTGGGATAAATGGGTCAACAATAACGACTGTAAGGAACTGGAACTGATGTCTTGGTGTTACTGTAGTGTTTCTATCACTGGAGTTCCTTAGGTCCGTTAAACAAACTTTAGTTAGAAATGTTAAAGGTACAGTTTAACATGACTTAGGGCACAGAATTAGATCAGGTGACATTCAAGGTACTTTGAGTCTAAGGTCTCTATGGTTCTGTGAAATGTTGATTCATTTTTAATTACAAATGCTGGTTTAAATTAAAAAATGAGGAGTTTTACTAAGAAATTTTCACAACAAATAATGCTTGCATTTTCATAATCATCTATCAATGATCATCCATACTTTTGTCATCCAACTATTTGCTACACTGAATCTCATGTCATTATTATTTTCAGCAATCTTAGATGTGGGATTTTTCTTTTCAGCATAGAGAAAGGAATGCAAAACTATTTAGCATGGCTGCATTTTTGTAATCTTCAATTTGAAAAAAAAACCTGACAAATATTTTCTGTCTTTCCTTCTCCATGATAATTGTACTAAGACTACATACAGAGAGTAGCACATAGTAGCAGTTACTCAAGACATTAAGGTTTTTAAATTCAGTTTCCATCTGCATGATTAAAATATTGAGTCTAATGGGTAAATTGGGAGTAGAAATTTCATATGCTAGGAACAAAAGCAACACTGGGTGTTCAGACTTCTTTCAGAAGCCTAAAGATCTGTCAGAATCTGTTTTAAAATTCTTGAAAGCAAGATGCAAGAGTATAGTATTTTTTTCAAATGCAGGAACCTGTTTAGAAAATTTGTATTTTCATTCTCAGGCATCTATTCAGCTATTTAGAAGGCATTTACAACAGCCAGTTCAGGTCATAGAAAGGTCTGAAATATTCTTCCAGTTAACTGTTGTGTGTTAAATGCAATTTCATATCATAGATTCACCCCGTACCTCTTGTCTGTCTTCACAGAGAATATAAACTGAGAGAAGCAGTGGTTATCACAGAGATGAAGTGGCCCACAGAAGCAAGCTGCAGCTTAACCTAGTTTCATAAACTCAACAGTTTGATCTGCACTTCTGATTTTAATTTGATCATAGTAGGTATTACAGATTTTAATTTTTCTGGAGATTGTTTAAATTATTGTTTTAATGTAACGTTTTTAAGCTGTACCAGTATCTCTTCAGAGCTGAGGTAGACTTCAAACTGTAACAAAACAGCATGCATGGAGAGGGAGAGAATAGACAAGAGAAGGAAAAGGGACTGTTTGGTGGACAATTATGTAGGATGTGACAAAGAACACGGATGGTTTTTGTGTTTTCTTTACTTACCACAAGATGGCATCAGTTAGTTTTTACTGTCCAGTCTCTCAACTAAACAATTACTTTTGTGGTCCACAGTTTTAGGGAAGTGCGTTAAAAAGCGGAACTTGTGTGTGTTTTTCTGACAAAAAAACCAAAAGGTCTCAAAGAAAATTGTTAGTTAAAAAAACCACTTGGAGCGCTCTGTATGTAAACAGCTTCTAAAATTGTGAGCACAAGAGCCACGATGTTGAAAGTTACCAGGTTCATACTGCTTCAGTTAACACCTAAGGGATACATTACAGGATATGGCTAAACATTCAAATTAAACTCGAGACCAGAAGGCAGTCTTATATCATCTGGATCCTCAACAAAACTCACCAAAATTTTCATAAAGTAGTTTCAACTAGGGAATTTCAATTCAGCTCCAGATTCTCTGAAGCTGCATACATACATAGACTTTGAATTTTACATTTTTAAGAAAATAATTATCTGGCTTATCTTCACTATAGTTTTCTTTTAGAAGTTTAAACTTCTTTCCACAGACCTTTTGGGGGCTACAGGTACACAGCTGTAACCTATTAAACTCTTACAGTCTAGGAGCAATTAATATAGTTTTTGAGAGTTACATCATTTCTTTGAGGGGTGTATTAGAAAAGCAGAAATTTTGATGTAACCATGAAAGAAAGACTAGCAAGGAAACTGTTGGAAGCCAAGGAGAAGGAAGAAAATGCCAACAAAGAAAGGACAAGTTAAAGGAGACTCTGAGCAGCAGAAATTGTTTCCTTTGGCTTAAATAACTATACTGATATTTCAGAGTTTATCCAAACCTCAACACTTGTGATTGCCCCCATATAACACTCGAGTTGTGCAAACTGCTGCAAAATATGAGGAGGGACTGACCATCCATGACAGGCTTCATATTTACTCAGCCTATAAAGATATAATAGAGATGGAGAAAGTCTAATCTGTAACACAGAAGTAATATGTGGAATCATTACTCCCATTACAAAAGGTAAAAATAAGAGAACTTCTCTAGAAATATCTATATAAACTTTACAGAACAAGGGGTTTTTGGAGGAGAAGGGTTGTTGTTAATACATCAGGCATCTGAAAGCAGATATCTGGACATTGCAAGCTGTGTTTGCTCTTCTCAGAATAGGCTGACTCATCTCTTTTAATATAATTTACAGCTACTAGAGCTATTTCAATTACACAAAATTGTGGTATTCTGCTACTCTTCCCCTCGCTATGTGGGACAATGATGCTAGTCTCTTTGTCCTGTCAACTGCATTAATGAAAAATTATAATATCTCACTTGAAGTCAATATTGGTTTAGAGATATGGAAGTGAAATCTGGACTGTTTACAGCCACTATCTGAGAGCTCTTCAGTGATATACATAATCTTAGTCAAAACCAGGAATTACCAAGAATTGTCCCACACCCTTTTCAGTTGCTCTTGTTGTTTAAAAGTATAAATTTTATGAAGGTGTTTATTACTATTTGGTATTATTTATCATTATCATTATTATTAGTGGCACTGGTGTTATTGTTGTTATGGTTGTGATTGGAATAAGACAGCTTTTTTTAATCTCAGATTAGACCTTTGGGCAGTACTGGTTGCTGCAAAATGGCACCATTTTGAGAAGTCAGTAGTTCTGAAATTCACCACCACTTCTTGGATATTACAGGTTGAGCACAGGAGAGGCTTTGCATGGTACATCTATCTGCTGCAGAGCATCTCAGCACAAGCCCTGAAAAATTGGTATCCTGGATGAAAGGACTAAATGGCTCACACTGCAAAAAGAGAATATTTTTGGCTGATTCTTTGGATACCTACTGAGGAACAAAAGGCTCAGCATGAGAAACAGGAGGAAAGAATAAAAGCCAAGAGAATGAGGGAAGATTCAGGGGGCTTTTTGTGTCTGAGACTGACATTTCTGTGTAATTTTCAGTTGAACTAACACACATATCTTCTATATTTAAACAGTCTTCTAAAATAAAGGACAACACAGAATTAGGTTTATTTGCAGACTATTAGTATACTTACAAGTATCTCTGCATGATTCAGCAAATGTATTTCTTAAAATAGCTTATGTATTTAAAGAGGTGTAAGTAGAGCATTTCACTATTAGCATTTACATTTCTTTCAGCAATAGAAAAAATATTCTAAGTGGGAAATAGAGACAGCACAAGAGAGGGAAATTAATGTGTGACATTTATACCTAACTTTTACATAGAAAAACATCTCTTCAACTGTGGGTATATTCTGAAGTTAATTAGTGTTAAAGATTCTGTAAATGTTTTCTTCTGTTTGAAAATATTTTCCCCTGATCCTGATGGTAACACCTTATATAACTAGCATTAGATTTAAATAAACAGGAAAATGTATATTGGAAATAAAAACAATTTTTAACTAGTGGGTCAAAGCAATTGAAGCAGTTATTTAGATCATCTGATCTCACATATCACTGAGTCTGTAACAAATGTTGTGTTACCTAGTTTGTTTAACATTACAAGAGCATAACTCTCAAGTGAAATCTCAATGGAAACAGAATGCAATGCTTCTGTTCTATCTAGATAGTGAGATCAATAGATTGCAATTCTTCTTGCAAATACACTGTATTATCAAAAGTAAAATAAAAAACAAGTGCAAAACATAATAATTCTATTTGAACAGATAATTCAGTACCTGTATGTTCAATTTGGTTCATTTCCTTGTAAATTTGGTAAAACCAGAGCTAGATCCACTGTGATTGTGAATGACATGTCAAGAGAGGACCAGACAGCCATTTTGACATGCAGAGGCTGCTGCTCTGAATCACAGGGTCATTAGTGCAGTTCAGCTTGAAAATAGGACAGATACAACATTTACCATAAAGGTCCATGTAATATTTTAATTGAGGGATAATGTAATTGGCATACAATTCTGACCCAGGATAACAGATTTCTGTTGCTGGATGGAAGCCAAGAAACCAAATCACTGAGATGCAAATGTTTCCAAAGAGTAGACTTTTTATCCTTGGGATATTTTCCTGGTTTGAACCAGGATGAAGCCAGGTTTCTTTTTACTGATTTTTCTCCAGCTAGTGGAATGGTAATACTGGAATGTTTATGTTTCTGCCCAGAGACCAAGGACACTTTGCTCTGCTTTGTTTTCAGATTCTAAAGGAGCAGAAGAGCCATATTTTCAAACCTCCTATAGGGAGGAGCAAACTAGGTAGACAGCAAATTTGATTAGAGATATTCCATACCTATGTATACATGTAAGACTCAGTATAAAGTCAGGGAGGGATCATGGAAGTGATCTTCCTGACCTCCCCTTCCTTCCTGCCTTTTTTTCCCTTTTTCTTCTGTCCATTGCTGGCGTTCAGGGAGGACTATCTCTATCCATCACTGTTGATCCCTAGGCCTGTGCATTCCTGATCCTCATAACCCTCCCATTAGCTCCTGTCTGCTCTTCCTGTATCTCTGAAGCAGTACAGGACTTTTTGTAACTGCTCACAGCTCAGGAGATATCGTGGGAGTTGCTGGGGGTGGGTGGGGAGAGGCAATAGGGTTTTGCATATTCTTTACCACACTTGTATATAATTATACATATTTTCTTATTGTTAGTGTTCAGTTAAAACTGTCTAGTTCAATTTTTAATCCAGAAAGTCTCTCTCCTCATTCTCTCTCTCCTTTCCCTATCTGGTGGGAGGGGATCAACAGCATCATTGCTGTTGGTTTAATTGCTGATTGTCAGTTCAATGGCAACAGATACAATTTCAATTTAAATGGTTTCAGTTAAGAGCAGGTGGTTAAAAAATGAAATAGATCAGTGAATATGGGCACATAATTATGACAATTGTTTAGTGCTAACCAGGCCAAGAAGAAAATTCCTCCATATTATTTGTTGCAGACAGATGCTTTTCGTCTTCAAATAGAAGTAATAGGTTCTGCCCCTGGATCTCAAGATGTTCTGAAGTCTGTTTTACTTTAACAAAAGGTTTTGACATTTTTCTGGGCCTATTTGCAGCTCCAATCTGCAGCTGCATAACATAGTTGAATGCAGCATCTTCCCATCTACTTTAACTATTAAAAATGCCACCACATGGGTCTGCTTTATTATTTATGTAGATATGACACTCTAAAGGCTTCATCAGAAACAGGGAACTGGAACAAAGAAGCCTGAAGTAGTTTGGCCTGCTGATCAGTTCCTACCAAGAAAATAATTTCTTTAAAGCATATGAGTAAGAAGTGGGCGACTAGCTCTTTCAGGCTTTCTTAAAAAATCTCTGAGTGTTGATATTTTCTGTAAATGTCAGTGACAATAGTCTGGCACTAAAAAACCTCTTAGAAGTACTAAAAGTTAGATATTTTAATGTGGCTGTAAGAATAAAATGGACTGTCTCACTGGGAAAAACTTCCTGGCCAGAAGATTTGCAAGATGGTAGAACAATATCTGTATGAAAGTGATGTAGCATCATTTTACCTTAGCTGCCACCAGTTAAACTGAACAGATGTCTGATAAATATGAATATGTGAAACAAGCTCTGTTAGGAAGGAGTGCTTGTAATCTGGTTATGAATTCAGTGAGAGTTTTGTACAGTCTTCAGTAGGCCTAGATTTGCATCTTTAACATAGTGTTCCTAATGCCCTAAATTAATGTGTAACATGAGTAAAGTGGAAAGCTGCATTTTGAAATCTGTATAGCCTCCATCTGGAAGTCTTACAAAATGTGAAATATTCAATATTTTGAAAGAAAAAATAAATAACTAGTGAGAACATATTTCCCTTCTTGTTTATGATTTCTTTGACAGATACAAACAAGATGTCTAGAAACCCCACTGGCCCTGATTTTTCATTTGAACTATGACCTTTTCCATCATACTGACAGTATACAAGCCCTTTAAAATGTAAGTTAAGTTAAGAGAATGGTTCAAAAGTTTCTTGATGTAAAAAAAAAAAACAGGTTTGCTGATTTCAAAGAAAGTTGAGGAAAATTAACCCTGGAATTAAACAAGTTAAATGCATTCTTCTGAAATACATGCTAATTACACAGGGGAGAGAGTTCAAATGAGATACCCACAGTCTTCCGAATGGTAGAGGAACCAGCAAGACAAGGTGCTGTGCTGGACATGTTTTCACCAACAGAGATGGATTGTGCAATGATGTAAAACTTAATGGGAGACTAGGCTGCAGCAAACATGACATGGTTGAATTCAGGATCCTTAAGGCACAGAGGAAGGAGCAAAGCAAGCTCACTACCCTCAATTTCAAAAGAGCAGACTTTGGTCCCGTCAAAGGTCTACCTGGTAGGGTACAAAGGCCTGTTGGGGAGGGGAGCCCAGGAAAGCTGATCCATATTAAAGAATCACTTCCTCCATGCCCAGAAGCAATGTGTCCCAATGAAGAGGAAGGCAGGCAGGAGAGCCATGAGGCCTGTATGGATGAGCAGGGAGCTTCTGGGCACAGTTAAATGTAAAAAACAAGGTAGACTGGAAGCAGAGACAAGTATCCTGGGAGAAGTACAGAGAAGCTGTCAGAGAAGCAAGGGATCAGGTTAGGGAAACCAAAGTACAGACAGAATTGGATCTGGACAGACATGTTAAGGACAAGAAAAGTTTCTACACGTCAGTGATAAGAAGAAGACAAGGGAAAATATCAACCCACTGCAGAAGGAATCTGGAGACCTGGTCATACAGGATGTAGAGAAGGCTGGGATACTCAATGACTATTTTGCCTTAGTCTTTATAGGCAAGAGCTCTGGCCACACCATCTGAGTTAAAGAAGGCAAAGGCAGGGACTAGGAAAAGAAATATCCCTCCCCTATAGGAAAAGAGCATGTTTGAGACCACCTGAAAGTGCACAGGTCCATGAGGGAATGTATGGCATTCATCCACAGCATCTGAAGGAACTGACTGATGAATCTGCAAAGCTACTGTCCATCGTATTTGAAAAGTCTTGGCAGTCTGGCAAAGTTCCCACCAACTGGAAAAGGGGAAACATCACTCCCATTTTCAAAAAGGGAAAAAAGGAAGACCTGGGGAACTACCGTCCTGTCAGCCTCACCTCTGTGCCCAGCAAGATCATGGAACAGATCATCCTGAAGGTTCTGCTATGGCCCATGGAAAAGGGTGATTGGTGACAGCCAATATAGCTTCACAAAGGGAAAATCCTGCCTCAGAGGCCGGTGGGTAATGTGAAGCTCCAGGGCAGCCTCAGCTGCAGTAGGCACGAAATGGTGGAATTCAGGATCCTCAGGGCAGCAAGAAGGGCGCACAGCAAGCTCACTGCCCTGGACTTCAAGGGAGCAGACTTTGGCCTCTTCAGCAATCTACTTTGTAGAAGTACCACAGGACAAAGCCCTGGAGCAAAAAGCAGCCCAGATAAGCTGGTTAACATTCAAGGATTGCCTCCTCCAAGCTCAGGCGAAAGGCATCCCAACTAAGAGGAAGTCAGGTGAATTTGAGAGGAAGCTGCTTGAATGAACAAGAAGCTCCTGGACACTGCTTGGATGAACAAGAAGCACCTGGACAAACTCAGACATAAAAGGGAGACCTACAGAGGATGGAAGGCAGGTTAGGTAGTCTGGGATGAATACCGATAAAACTGTCGAAGCACCCGAGGGTCAGGTCAGGAAAGCTAAAACTGTGAGAGAATTAAATCTCAAGGGCAACAAGAAAAGATTCTATAGATATGTCAGTGCTAAAAGAAAGACTAGAGAAAATGTGGGCCCTCTCCAGAAATATACAGGAGACCTGTACTAATTTAATTGCTAGCCCAGCATTAAACCATAACACAGGGGAAAGGAATACTAAATTTAAGATGAGACTTCTTTTTTCTGTCCATGAAAAGTCGTTACACAGAGCAAGAGGCAAGTGTTACTGCCTTCCTGAGTATTCACCAACTCTTGGGGAAAAAAAAACAACACTTCAGGATTAAGGAGAATTTACTATGAACTTTGCCACCAGACCAAATAATGATCAGCAGGTGTCCAGGGAAGATCAGTGCAAAAATGTACAGAATTTTCAAAAATTTCTTATGTAAATGTTACATAGGATGGTAGGCAAACTACTTCATTTGCTGCAAATAAATTGGCTGTCTTACTTGTGAATTTGGTCTGCACTGTTAACTTAAGCCAATCTGTTTCAAATACATGAAGGAAGAAATTTTGGACAGTAATTAAAGCTAAAATATTATTAGTGACTGTGGGAGAAACTAGGAATATTAAAAAACTCATAAACCTTGACCTGAAGTAAAACCATTAACACATAACCATAACACATTTCTTTTCCTTTACCTTTATTTTTATTTACATAAAAATATAACATA
This sequence comes from Chaetura pelagica, assembly GCF_000747805.2. Lineage (NCBI taxonomy): Eukaryota > Metazoa > Chordata > Aves > Apodiformes > Apodidae > Chaetura > Chaetura pelagica. The sequence goes on from NW_009952160.1 coordinate 1,367,741, forward strand.
AACCTTTACAAAGCCTCTGGAAAAAGGAAAAGTAAAAAAAAAAAAAAACCACACAAAAAATACTACAACAACAAAACAAAACCAAAAAACAAACTGAATTACACTTTGGCAAATCTTAGCTTTCCAAATACTTTAAAATTAGAGCATGATCATTGGAATTTTGATTTCTGCTTTGTGATTTAGCTGCATGCATTCATATGTATGTGTGGGTTGGGAGAGGTTTACCCAGAGTAATAGTAAAGATATTCAGGGTGGTTTGTTTAAGGAGATTTTGCCAAAAAGTAAGCCTACTATATGTTCCTAGCAATAGAATTCTGTGTTTCTGGGAAAGTCTTGGGCTCTGCTGCACAGTTAGGAAGAGTCCTTTTGGAGGCATATGGTATGCATTCTCAAACAGGCAACAGATTTTATTGCTAATTTAGTTTTACCATCTCTTTGGTGAAGCTAAGCTATGTAAAAAGCTGCTCACTCATTTCCAGGAGTTAGATAAATCATTCATGCTCTAAAAAATGAACTTCTGTAGAATGAAAACAGTGATTTAGTAAAATAGGAGCTGAAACCAAAGGCATGTTTCAGCATTACAATCTGCCTATCTTAAAGAGGCACCACCTGTATGTTTACTTGAAACAGGGGAAGAAAATCTAAGATAAGTAAACAGTTAAAAGAAAAATATCAGAATAATCAGACAAAAGATCACTGATCAGAAAGATGTTTTTTAAAATAAAGCAATGCAAATAAAAGATACTGGGTTACATGGCATTTTGAGGGACCCTGTCAGTGCCTACTGCAAGGCCTGGCTAATAGTAAAGAACCAGTTCTCTCATCAAGAAGAGGATGGACCCAAAAAAAGGGAGTTAATCAACTGAGCAATCAGCTGTCCACAGTGAACTTGAAAATAAAGTTCTGTTTTACATAAAGCATTTATTGGTGTGATACTCAAATCCACATTTGTGTGAGAACATGCCCTTACAAGACTGCAACTTTGCTGTGAACTCTATGATATTTCCTGCTTACTGGACTTGGAAGAAAAACCCTCTCAGTAATTCAGGAGTGAGAAGACTATTTTACTTCTAGTTTGAATCAAGCAATCTACAAAATGACATCATTTGTAAGACTGTAATTGTTCCATCAGTGAAAGATGAGAATAGCCATCTTAGTCCCTCTACTTTTAATCTTGTGACGGAAGATTCAACGTAATGAGTGACAGCACACTGATTAAGAAATAACGGTGTTTGAAAGATTTTATCCAAATTTGTGCAGAAATGGTTACAACATAAATCCCCACAGGAACCTTATATTCAGATTTGTTGTCTCTGCTGGCTTGTTAGTGTGGCTGGTGCAAATGATTTATGAAGAGCTGCAGCAGATTTCTGTTTTCTTAAATGTCTCTTTATAGTATGTGTCAATATGGCAAGGTTACAACTGCTAGGCACACAGAGATACCAACAGACACTAAAATCTGAATTTCAGCAGCATTATTTTAAGCCATAAATATTAGTGTTTTCCACACAGAAATTAAATAGAATCAGGATAACAAGATTTATTGCAGTATTAAGCGTATGTATATGACTCAATAGCAAGAAAACCTCATTTTTTTTTTTAAGATTTCCAGGATAAATAAAAAAATAAGGCTCTGATCACCTAGAAAAACACTCACTTTATTAGTTGTAAAGTGTTATTCATTTAGGATGCCTGCTATTTCAGAAAGAATCACATTTTGTTCACATGCTTTGTAAAATCATAAAATAATTTTTTCAACATAAAATAAAACTGAAACGTGGCTCCTTCAAAGAAATGTTTTAACATTAGTCCTGTCAGAAGTGTTCTGTACTGTAGAAATTAGAAGGAATGAAATATCTAAACACCCACCTGTATCCGGAAGATTAAACCACAGAGTATTTTTTCAATGTCAATAATATAATGCAAAACAAAGCCATTGACCATCTTCTAAACTGGGGAAGCCTACACAGTGCTGTACATCAGAAGCTATTCTTTTTAGTTAGACATGTAAGAGTATAGATTAGGCTGTCAGTTACTGACTTCGCAAATATCAAGAGAAAAAATAATTTTGTTATGCCTCCTAGAGCCATTTTCCCTCTTTTACCACATGCATTTAATTTTCTTTAGAACTGTGAGAATCCCAAGGGATCTCCCACATGACACGCTCTGTTTCCTCTAAATATAGCACAGCTGTGTTCTACGTATTTTAAATAAAAGATAATAGGATAAAATTAGACATAAGACATTATGAATTTTCAAGGAAGTTAGGAGTTTTCAAGGAAGCATGGCAAAACTGCAAAAGAACCAGGAAATTTGAGGAAATAATTAATATTAACATTTTACTTGGTCAGTAAAATTTGAAAGCACTGAAACTGTGACTTGAAAGCACAGGATTTAAAAGGATAGTTAAAATGTATAAGTTATATGAAATGGAGGAACATATTCCATACATTATTCATTAAGTTAAATCTATTGAATTCTATAAGTAAAACTAATAATTAGCTGAGAAGCAATGCATTTTTAATGGTATTTCAAGAACAGCTATTTTACTGCAATAAATCTAAGGAAAAGCAATATATTTTAAAGACAGTAAGATGTTTCAAGATGCTATGACTTTAAATTAATTTATGTTGAACACAGTGGGTACCAGAGTCAATTCCTGTTGCCATGACAACAGACACTGAAAATTTAAACATCCAGCAACAGGCTGAATTCCCTGCAAAGAAGCTATTCTGCATTAAAATTATATACTAGTGAAACATTAAACGGATCTACATGCAACCTATTTGTTTCAAGCAGACAGCGTGATTACAGCTTATAGAGAATGTAAATATTCAGACACTAAGTTTATTATTGCAGTTTAAATTTCTTTGAGATTTAAATGATGACTTGAAGGCCAGTAATTAAGATGATTAAGTAGATAGTTAACAAAGACTTGAAGATTTTTTTTGTGCAATTGTTTTATCTATCGTACATATTTGATTAAAATGTCTCTGCAATATAAATCATTCCATACACAAAATGTAGCCTATATATATAGTAATCTGTGCTTTGCATATTTGTTATATGGAGAATATTTGGAAGTCTGATGATGCAAAGTTATTTCTGAGAAGGTTCTTCAACAAGTTATAAAATTCCTGCATTTGAGAATGAATATGCTCTGCTTGCAAGCAGCGGAGTTTTTGCATCAGCTAGGCTCATGTATTCTAAAGTCTGAATAATTTTTTGCACCTCAGCAGAAAGTTTCAAGTCATAAACTAAATGGAGGGTAAAGCATTTTGATATCTACCAGTCAAAGTTTCCAATAAAAAACAAAGAAAGCTGTATTTGTGTTTGTAACAGAAAAATCAGGCTGGGATAAACCTTGTGGAGGACTGTCCCTGCTTCCCATGGGACCTGCATCAAGCTCTGGCTCAAGCCCCTGGTCCTGGCTTGAGTGACACTGCAGATATCCCTGCACTCCTCTGCCTGGCCAGGCACATCCCTGCACCCAACCCTGACCCAGTGGCTTGACTTTCCATCTTTGCCTAGGACCTACCTTGTCACCAGGTGCACGTCTGTCCTGCTGGCTGTACCCAGCTACTGTCACTGCTTCCTGCTCTCCCCCCTTCCTGGGCACTGTGGGGCCGTGCCCTGTTTCCCTGCCCACCTCAGTCAGTCCCACCCTCAGTGTCTGGCTCCCCAGAACTTCACAGCAACCCCCTCCCATTTCTTCCTCATACCCTTCTTACCGAACTGCTCATATGATCATTTACTGCAGTAGTTTCTTACATTTCTTAAAAAAGAAAACACTACTATTTAGTTAGGATTCGGTAGCAGCACAAAGAAGAAATGAAGCATGAATGAAAATACTGCACAGTTACTGGATTCAGTTAACCAGCTGAATCATGCACATGCCAGCATATGCTCAGTAGAGGTTGTCTTCCCAATGTCCATGAAGTACTCCAGGTGTTGTGCCTAGTAATAACACAGTAAGACCACATCTCTGCAATGACAAATCCAGAATAATGTGCTTTGCTATGTAGATTTGGCGTTCCTGGCTTTTTTCACAAGTCAATCAAACTTTTCTTTACCATATGGACATCTTTGCTGGACAGTGTGAGCAAGGTTTTCAAGGAAAGGCCATCTGTTATTTTGGCATGCTACTGCTGGTACAATATGGTTGGGGTTTTTTTAATAATTCACCCCTAGTTATGCAGCAAGGATGAGCCAATACCTGACTACCTCTTTTCAGGTTTTACCAAACAGAACTTGAAGAGATCTGCCCACACAGAGAAACGTTACGCGTTTGTGGTGAAATTTGGGGAATTCATTGAAAGGATGACAAAACAGAAACATTTTACCAGCAAAACAGTCCAGCTCTGGACAAAGTAAGGCAGCAGATTGCCTATA
>NW_009952160.1:1372156-1379884 GCF_000747805.2 Chaetura pelagica
CCTGCTGAAGGAGAGGTCAAGATTTTTAGCATACCCTTGGGGACAGGAGAGGAGAAGCAGAGCATCCCTTCTGAGAAAGAGCTCCTCCGATTGTGCTCTAGAAACTACTGCAGGAACAGCAGTGAAAATAAGCCCCATTTCCCACTGAGAACAACGGTTCCGTTTGTCCTCTTTTGACTACTGTCTTCCTTCCACAGAAACTGCAGACAAGTTCTGTTCTCTCTGCCCCATCTCTAGGACAGAAATGCTGTCTTCTTTCACTGTTGAGAAGCAGATCCTATAGAAAATAAGGACCCATCTTGTCAACAATCTCTGACCTGTTGTAGAGACGGAATCAATCACACAAAATAATCCAACTTAATCTTATCAAATAACCCTCCTGAATTTTACTAAAATAAAAGATACATCAAAGCATAAAACCTGCCAATTCTTTTTTGGTTTTGACTTGTCAAGGCACTGCATGGACAGGTGGCTTCCTGGGGTCCAGGGGTTCCCCTGGGAGCCATACCCATCCCACCACCCCAGCCAGGAGCAGGGCAGATGTGGGCACATAGGGCAGACCCAGCCCTGGCCATCGGGCACCTCTCTAGGGACAGGCTGAGGCTGAGCCAGGACATGGGCCAATGGGTGGACCCAGCTTGGTGTGTCTCATGGACCATTAGGGTAGGGCTGCTGTGTGGGGAATAGCCATGGGAAAAGGGGCCTCCTCTATCTGTAAAGAAGCAGACAAAACAGTACGAGACCAGCTAAGGGCCAGGGCTTGCTCTGAGCAGCACTGTGAGTGTTGCCAAAAATCAGAACCCTTTATTGTGTGCTTGGTCTGTGGATGGCTACATCCTAGGAACCCAAGGTCTGTGTATTTGCCAAGGAGCAGGTGTGAGTGTTGTTTGCAGTCTGTGTACCTCAGTTGCTTATTCTCAGTTCCCACTGTAAAAGTATATAAGGGAGCATTTTCTCATAATATACCATTTCATTGCTTCTTGCCCTGGAATCTGTGTCTTAACCACCACACTGTTGGAGTTGAGATAGTCCCTGCTGTGGCATTGCTGGGTAATGGGATGACTGCCTTAGGGGGCTGTGATGGGGTTCTGAGCCATGAGCAAGTGAGGAGAGCCTTGAGGAGGGGGGTCAGGACAATCAGGGCCCTCAAGGCCATGGCTAGTATAGTGACCAACATGTACTGCCATTCCTGAGGAAAATGTACAATTCCTAGACATCACTGTTCTTGCCAAGGAAAACCAAACTTATTCTATGAATTTTACATCAACTTTCTACTTTTATTCAAATACCATTTTTTCTTTTATATTGGTAGAAGAATATTTGTGTCATTCAGAACATTTTTGAGTTATAGTATCCTCAGCAAAAAATACCAGTCCTGCTGCTCCTTTTCTAAACTACTCATCAAAGATATAACAGCAAATAAATACGCAGTCTTGTTTCCATATGGGTCATGCCTGAAATTTCACTATCATGGCTTGACTCAGGATCAGCAATTAAACCAGTGACAATAACGCTCTCCATCCCCTCCACCTTCCACCCAGGTAGGGAAAGACAGATAAGGAGAGAGAGACTTTCCAGATTGAAAACTAAACTAGACAGCATTAATTAAATACTAATAATAAGAAAATATGTACAATAATATACAAATGTGTTCAGGAATGTGAAAAACTCTATTGCCTTCCCCCATCCCCAGCAGTTCCCCATGCACCTTCTGAGCTGTGAGCAGTTCCAAAATGTCCTGGAGCTGCCAGAGGGAGCGGCAGAGCAGACAGGAGCTGAGGGGAGAGTGATGAGGGTCAGGAATGCATGAGCCTGGGGATCAGTGGTGATGGATGGATGGAGTCCTGCCTGGATGTCAGCCATGAAAGGAAGAGAAGGGAAGAAGAGCCAGGCTTGACTTTTGTGGTCCCTGACCTTATACTGAGCTTATGTAGATATATGGAATGGAATACTTTGCTCAATTTTACTTACTTTCTCCCTTCTTTTCTCTCTCCTTTCTCTGTCTCGGTGGGAGTGGGATAGGATAGAGAGCATTAATTTAATTGCATCAAACTGTGACACAAGTAAAATTTAAAAAAAGGCCAGATGATTAAATTGGTACTCAACACGGTCTTAAAGATTTGACAGCGATTATGGAACCCAGATAATCTCTGTTCTGTTTCCAAAGTAAGACACATGGGTCTTTCATTCACTCACAGTTGCACATTGGAAACTTGTGTATAATATTTTGTAGTTCATTAACAAAATTATTGACTCTATCTTTAAAACCCAGATCCTGACCATTCTACAAAAAGGACCTTAAGTCTTCTATGGTGCTACCTCATATTAGCTCAAGTAGCAGAAGCCTTGATTTATGTTCAATGTGCTTGCGATGCTCCCTGCACCAGAAGGCTCTTTTGGCTGTATTAAGTACCTCCTTTTCTGGTATATTAGCACAAACACTCTCCTCTGGAACACAATGCCTGTATATGAAGTAATTACAATTTCCAAATTTGTTATGCCAGTGAGATTTATAATGCTAAGTCACTGCAGCAGAGAACTTCGAGATCTATTGTGTACAATCCACTGCCTCTCTGTGTCAAGTAGTAGGTGTGGTTGTGGCTTACTTTGGCATTGCTTTTCTGTCTGCTATGTTGTACACATATGCATGCCTAAGTAACCTGGAAAAAAATGGCTTGAAGAAATGTATTTGAAAACAAAATGCAAATGCTGTTGCAGCCTTTAAGAAGTTGTATATATTAGCACTGACTTGAATAGCTCACTAGAAACTTCAGCTACAAGTAGATACTAGAATCAGAATTTTACAGATAGTTTTAAATCTTTTTGGGTACATGTCACAATGACAATGCTGAGCCTTAAAACAGAAATACAAAATGCTAGAAGAAATGTAGTGGCAGTGACAGATGCATGGAAATCCCAAGGACCAATTACTCTCTTTTTTAGATCACACATTCCGGTAGTACTCTACAACAAACATCATCCTTGTATTGATGAACCGCCTGTCCAGGCTACAAAGTAATTCAATTTCTATATTGTATTATCCACTAGGAGCTGACAAGGTGTTCAAAGTCAGATTTGAATCACATTTTAAGATGAAGCTTAGTGTCTGGGCACAAGACCAGATCATGCTAGGCTTCATATTCAGAGACATAAATCTGATGAGCTCTTCTCACAAGGTATCAACTAAAAATGATATCCTTTTGAAATAATGGAAACCTCAAAATATGTGGCAGTTCTGCTGCATGTAGGTTTATTACTACCTTAAGAACAGCACAGAAGTTAAAGACTAAGGAGAAAAAACTTGGCCCCAACTCAGCAAAAAACATTGAGTGCATGTTTAATTTGATCCTAATATTTAAAAAAAAAAAAAAAAATACAAACCAAATCACATGTATATATGTAGTCAATTGCTAAAGTGCTTCCTGAATCAAGGTCTGATTCTGAAAAATAAAGTTCTGCCAAAACCACCTCATTTGCTGTCTGTATTCTAGTGAGTCAAATTGTTACATTGTTTTACAGAAGTTTTAGATTATGAACAATAAATAATTACCATAAGAATTTATGCAGGGAAATGGAGTGCATGTATACAGGTTTATTTTAAGAATACGTAATAAAGCAAACTGAAACAACTGTGCAGAGGGTGAAGCTTGTATTTTAACGTGTCTAATAGTGATGCCATTTCTAAAATGTTCTAGCTTACCCCAGAGTTCCTTTACAGCATACAATTGGTATTCACATTTTCTCTGCAGTTGCTGCTACCATTTCAGACAAATAGATGACACTCATGCTGCCAGCTTCAGAGGCTACACTGGATGAGAGAAAATGATGCTCCATGATTCCAGTCACAGTATCTGTGTATTAATTAGCTGCTAATTTAAGATCTAGGATTCACCTTTCAGTACAAAACTTACTCAAAAACAAGGTTTAGAATTAGTATTTTGTATTAGCTCATTATCTGTTTATGCCTTTACTCTTGAAGGTCTGAACTTTGATTGAATTTTAGTTCTATACCAAGTTTAAAAGTTGATGGTTGATTTACTCTTCAAGTAATGTACAATATACCAAAAGACACGAAGTATTATAGTGTTTTATGGATGTAGTAGCAGCACAGTCTCATCTCATACCTCACTTTTCTGGTAAATAAAGAAAGAGGAAATAAAGAAGGCAGAGGCCAGAACTAAGTTATATTTTCAACAGCAAGGAATGGTCACGGCTGTATGGTGTTTTCCTCAAAGTCATACAAAGAAACACTCTTGTAGAATAATTGAAAAATAAAAATATTAAAAATACAGTAAAAGTACAAATTGGGGATTTTTATATGTAACAAATTATGCTAGATATGGGAGAGGAAATATGAAGAAAATAACTGGCAGGGAGCTGTGATGATTAGGAAGTGGGCAATTTAATTTCTTCAGGAGTGTGAAACTCCAGCAAAAATTAATTTGTCCCATGCAGAGTCCTGCTGTTTTATCTTCTTTCCTCAGTCACAGTTTACTACATAAAAATCACATCTCACCTATCTTCTTTGATTTTTTAATTTGAGTATGATTTTCTTTTCGTGGCAGTATTAGTAGAGCTAAATTTCACTCTGCATATAACATATAAACACAATACTTTGAGTCATAGTACCCCTGAGTCTATTTCAAGTTTGAAAGAATATTGTTCTAATATTTTGTTTTTAGCAAATAATTTGCTGAATTTTAATCAGATACCCAAGCCATGATTCAGTGTTTCTTTGGCAACAATTCCTGCTTTCTTCAGTTATGTCCTGGATTTCTGATTAATACATTAAATCCCAAAGAAAAGCAGGCAGATGAGCTTCCCTCATTTAGGTTAAAATCCACTAAGCAAGTAGGGATGCTTTTAGGATGTGACTGAAGAAATCAAATAGAACCAAATCATGTGTATAGCACAGAAAACAGAGAAAGGACCAAAAATCTCTAGAGAGGCATTAGAAACATTTGGAGAACAGAAATTACTAGGGAAAAGTGATCAGATTTTAAATGGTAGGCATCCAGAGGCTCAGAAGATTTTGGACTGTGTATTCAAAAGCCAGTAATGTTCCTGTTTTGGACGACTTGCAGGCAGATGTCTAAGAACAGATCTATAGGTTGCCAGTATAGAATGACCTCTCCTACAGACTTCAGGTAGATCAAACATGTTTGCATGTTTACAGATTTCATTAATTTATATAGCTAAGCTAAATATATACAGAAATGTATAAAACACAATAATTTTCCAAAAATCAAATGAGAAATTACTTACGGCAAATGATAAAATTAAACTAATTGATAGGATTCTTATGCTATATTTCATAAACAAAAATATTCTTAAAAGGCTGTTGTAATGTCAGCAATTTACATATCAGTCCACAAAGTACCACATAATTAATTATGTTCCAGAAATAGTAGAAGAAAGTGAGTTCCATATATGCAGAATTTAGCCCTATATTACTGAAAAATGCTTGTAAATTCCCTTTTTCTGTCACTGAATAGCTCAACAAAAACCAAACTCTGGAAAGGCCGGTCTTCAAACTGGTCAGGTAGAAATTCCTCTTTGCAGTGTGGTGATCATCCTTAGTACAAAGTCCTGTCTCAGAGATTCCTACCACTGCCAAGAGACTTTAGATGTCTTTTCCCAGACCACTAGATGTAAAATAATGGCTATCCTTAGATAGTTTTAACTTGGGCAGCATCTGAGAGGATTTTTACTGTATGCCTAATTAAAGTAGGTCTCAGTCAGTCCTGCTATTAGTAATGTCACATTTGGGTACAGAAGAGTATTGGGCTTGACCTCTGAAGAAATGACTTGGTTTATTCACCTTTTTCATTCTGGAGGTTGGAGATGCTGTTAGCAGGTGGAGGTAGATGGGAAACTGTATTACTGAAAATATTGAGGAAACTCTAAGAATACAGTCTGATTTCTAGCTCTGGAAGTCCCTCCTCCTAATTCCTCCCAACAGAGGGTTTATCTGACAGTCTGTGAGTTAGCTGTAAATTTAACATTATGTTCAACTAAGTCACCTGGACTAAGATGTAACAGGATAACTGCCATATTCTGCATTTTGGTACCTCTCAGGTGACAAATAGCCCCCTTGGAGCAACCCATGTATAGCTTATTCATTCACAGCAGTGTCTGGGCTCCTGCAGAGACTGGATTTATTCTGAAGGATGGCACTGACCAGAGAACCCCCGCAGCAGGTTCCTGGCAGCTTTACACTTCTTCACCACTGAACACTACAAAAAAATTGGCCTGAAGCACTTTATATCTGATTTGTAAATTAATTATATTTTCAGACTGACCTCTGGACTTATGTGAAGGACAAGACCTGCAGGAACAGGAGCTAGGCACAACCATTTTGGCACTTTCTGCTGTGGTATCTTATCACAATGCTAATTTATTCCCCAAATAGTATCAGCAATTCATGAGGTGAGTGAAGCCAAGACGTAAAAGACGTATTTCTACAAAAGAGCCAGCTGTACTATGGGATGCATTAAGCACAGTATAGCTAACTGGTAGAAAGTGATTGTCCCACTATAGTCAGCATCAGTGTGGTCTCACCTGAAGAACTGTGTGCAGCTTTCAGAAGTCTATGAAAAAATTGGAATATGTCTAAAGGAGGGCAACAAATACAGTGAGAGGTCTGAGGACATGACTTGTAAGGAGCAGCTGAGGATACTAGATTTGTTCTGGTTAGAGAAGACCGAAGGGTGATCTTACTGCTATGTACATCTGCTTCATGAAGGACAGAGAAAAGAGAGATGCTGACATCTTCTCTGTGGTGTCTGCTGATGGGACACAAGGAAATTACTTAAAGTTGAGTCATAGAAAGGTCACCTTGGATATCTGGAAAAAGTTATTTACTGAGAGGGTGGTCAAGCACTCAAACAATCTTCTCAGAGATGTGGTCATGGCCCCAAGCCTGTTGGTGCTCAAGAAGTGTTCAGACAACGCATGGTTTAAGTCTGCTGTGTGGATTCAGGAGTTGGAGTCAATGATCCTCATGGGTCCCTTCCAACACTGGATATTCTGTGATGTGATGATTCTAAGAGCTCTTCCACTCTTCAAAGAAAGAAAGAACCATTTAAGTACCAAGTAGCTGTGTTCTTCTGTTGTTTTCCACAATTTTTCCATGTGCCTAAGTGAATCTAGTCATGTCAGTAAAGACAGTATCACAGCAAATACACCAAAAATAACTTAATTCTGATATTTCTTACATTTTCAGTTATTCAAGTGAAAATTCATTCCTGTTTAATAAACCACCTTTTACTATACTGGGAGGTTTTTGAAGGTTTTTTTCAGTAATTATTTAGTATAACACTAACAAGAACCTTAAATATTTGTATTTTTGAGGGGGGAAAATTATGATTAATTTTCTTCCAGCACCACTTTTCTTTCTCTACAAACAAAATTATTGTGAACTTCAAAATGCTTTATTTGCAAAAAAACCTGTAGCAATTAAGATGGATGCCTTTGCTTAAAGTAAAATATTAGGTTTAAAAATCAAACACCCATTCTGAAGCTATGACATAAACCAAGAAGTATTCCTGTTCTTTGGTCACCTTGCTTATTGCAATCTCAATATGGAAAGAGAAGGAAATAATACTTAAGGGATAGAATTGTAGCCACTAAAGTTGTTGTAGCAAACCAGACGGGATGGCAGAAGACACGTGTATGCACAAATCAAGATTTATTGTATATAACGTTGGGGTCTTAACTCCTTAAAGT
>NW_009952160.1:1379903-1400833 GCF_000747805.2 Chaetura pelagica
GTAGGGAAACTGGGAGATCAGAACAGTAGCTAAAGTTTGAATGCAAAGGGTATCTTAACAATGACATTTACTACTTGTAGTTAGATCAGACAATAGAGGTTAATAATTTAAATGCTAGAAATTTTCTTATTATCAAGTTTTATACTAGGTCTAGAACATTAATTATCAATTTTAAAGGATTTTATAATCTTTAAACTTAATGATGAAAATGATTTAATGTTAAATTTGCTAATAAAGACAATGAGAGAGTTAAAATCTCTCACCCTTGCCCAGCCACAGCTGTATGTTCCTGAGTGGATTGTAATTCTCAAGAATTAGTCTCTCTAGCAGGCATCCCCACTGGAGGGGAGAAGGTCCAGCAACCTTCTGGGAAAGTGTCCAGAATCTGATCAAAGATGGGACCAGGATTTTATGGAATAAAGTGGATTGACTTCTGTCACTTAACTATTTAGCCATGCCTGCAAAGTCTCTCATTGGAGAATAAAAAGAAAACAGTAGAAAAAAACCAAGAGGGCCCTGTTCTTACCAAGCAAACACTTTTGTTTATCTGTTTGTTCATACTTTAGCCCTGTTTCAGGCTTATTTGTGGCTGGGCTGGTTGCTGTATTCTTCAATACTGGAGAGCAGCTGGTGCTATGTATGTCAGCTTGGCCCCCTGTTTGTACCTTTCAAGGTTGTTACCAGCTCAGAGTTTACTAAGCCTTTCACTTTCTCATAGAAATCTTTCCACTTCAGGCCTGGGCCTGCAAAACTGAGAGATAAAAAGCAGTTGAATCATAGAGGAAAACTGAGGCAGGCATATTGTGACATGGAGTGTCCTGCTATGGATGCAGAGCAGGCACTTAAAACAATTGACAAATGAATGACTTGACCATATTGAATTTCATCAGGTTTTTCCCTGCCCAACTCTCCAGCCTGTCCAGGTCTTCCTGGTGTGTCAGCCACTCCTCCCAGTTTAGTGTCATCAGCAAACTTGCTGAGGGCACACTGTTCCCTCATCCAGGTCTTTGATGAAAATATTAAACAGTACCAGTCCCAGTACCAACCCCTGAGGGACTCCACTAGTCACAGACCTCCAACTAGATTCTGTCCCATTGACCACAACTCTGTAACTTCTTCCTTTCAACCAGTTCACAATCCATTTCAGTACCTCATCATCAAATACACACTTGCTCAGTGTAGCTATGAGGATGCTGTGGGAGACAGTGTCAAATGCTTTACTGAAATCAAGATAAACCACATCTACGGCCCTACCATCATTTATCCACCTCATAGAAATATATAAGGTTGGTCAAACATGACTTCCCCATGGTAAAACCATGTTGACTGCTCTTAATGACCTCCTCAGAAAGTTTCATCCACCTCACTGCTTTGGTTGGGAGGTCTATAGAAAACTCCCACAGTGATATCAGCATTATTGGCCTTTAACCTAATCCAAACACTCTCAACCTCATCATGACTATACTTGATTTCCAAGCTCTCATAGCATTCTCTAACATACAGGGCCACTCCACCCCCTCTCCTTCCCTTTCTACCCCTCCTGAAGAGCTTGTAATCATCAATTGTGGCACCCCAGTTGAGTGATGGATGCATCCCACCACATTTCTGTGATAGCCACTATGTCATAGTTTTCCTGGTGTATCAGGGCTTCAAGCTCCCCCCGTTTGTTGCTCATACTGTTTGTGCTTTGGTATAGATGCACTTCAGATGAGCTAATGATTCCAACACCTTTTTTTCCACTTTGGGCCCCATTTCCTACTAGTCCCTTCTGAGGTTCTTCCATGATCTCTAAACATCTCTCCTTTCTCTCAAATGAAACAACAGAGTAAGAATCCTCCCTAGTCCACCATCCTTCAAGCCCTGGAATGTTTCTCTTGAGCTTGTCCCTAACAGGCCCAGTTATCTCCCCATCACCCTTCATATCTAGTTTAAAACCCTATCAATGAGCCCCACTAACTCCTGCCCCAAAAGCCTTTTCCCCTTCTGGGACAGGTGCATCCCACCTGCCACCAGCAGGTGTCTCGTATAGCAGCCCATGATCGAAAAGACCAAAGCCCTGCCTATGGCACCAGTCACGTAGCCATGCATGGATCAAATTGATGGTTTCATCCTGGCTCAAACCAGGACACTGTATATTTAGAAAGGAGTCCTTATAGAAGCAATATAGTACATTTCTAACTGATTCTACAGAGCAGGTGGGCATCTGCTGCATTTTTAAGTCAAGAGCCCCTAGGGAAGTCACCAGTGCAACATCTGGCTAATGAACAATTATGGACATAATCAAGAACTTCATGAGAAGAAATAGAATATTTTTCACAAGTTTTTGATATGCATTCTGTGGCTTCAGAATATCAGGGCTTACCTCACAACAGCTTCAGCATTTTTCCAGAAAGCTTCTAGTTGTGTAACATTTTTTCTGTTTGCTTTGTGGTTATGTCTTCATTTCAACGGGTGCTTAATGTTCATGCCAAGGGAAAATACAAATGAGCATGTAAAAAGTCCTTCCTCTTTTGCATTAGAACTGACTGAAAAAGAGCAGGAACTGCCAGAAACATTTTAACCGTTCCTTCATGTAATAACCCCACTTTCTTGGGTAAAACAGAATCCAAGTTGCATGGTTTTTCAAGAGTGGATATGGTCTGTCCTTCATGAGGAATGTGCTACTTCTATTCCTTCTTCTGAATTACTGCAGAGTGATTTGCAAAAGAGGGAAGGAACACATAGAAGGTACTAGTCATCGTCATATCATCTCATGCTTCACTGCCCTTGCAGAGACTTAAGGCTCTATGCTGCCTTAGATAGCTATGTTCCCAGATCCCACTTCCCTCCTAATTTACTCCTGAAGTGCCTCTGAATTCTAAAGGATTCAGTCAAATGCATTGAATATGTCTTAGGATCATTATTCTCATACACCACATGGGCTGCCTGCAGTAGCTGGCATGATATGAAGAGTTCTGGTATTAATTACCTTTAATAAAAAATAGGGAATTCAACATAGAGACTTATCAATTTTTCAGTAATGCTCAAGAGGCAACGTGTTTCAGTCCTGACAAGAACTTTGCAAACCAGTGCATGCAAACAGCTAGTATGACAGCCTTTGAGAGAAATTATTAGACCAACGATATTTTAATCCCACATGTCCTGGGACAAGAAATGTAATGACCTTCCTTTGCATTGTCTGTGAAAAGGGGATAAATCACAGAATCCTCACAGTTGGAACAGAACCTTAAGATCACCAAGTCCAACTGTCAACCCAGAAAAAACCCCACCATGCTTCCTAAGCATGCCCTGAAGTGCCACATCTACACATTTCTACAATACCTCCATGGATGATGACTCTGCCACCTCCCTGGGCAGCCCATTCCAGTGCCTGGTTACTCTTTCAGTAAAGAAATTTTTCCTAGTATCTAATCTAAACTTACCCTTCAGGCCATTTCCTCTAGTCCTACCATTATTTATTTGGGAGAAGAGACCAACACCCACCTCAATATAACCTCCTTTCAGATAGCTGTAGAGAGAAATGAGGTCTCCCCTCAGACTTCTCCAAATTAAACAATCCTAGTTCCCTCTGCCTCTCCTCCGCCGAGCCATTCAAAAGTCTAATATATTTGTTGGAAACATCCCTGGAATGTAATGGTAAATAAATGGGTATCTTCCACACTCTCCTAACTTCCATCACAAATACATGACAGGAGTGTAACAAGCTTTTATAAAAGGGTGTGTTTCCTTAAGTGCTCTTCCAGCTCTGGCTGCTTCGAGTCTTGCCCTGGGTAATATTTTTTTTTTTAATTTATATATATAATCTAAATTAAACTTAAAAGAAGGCAGAGCTATACATAAGCCAGATATTCAAAATACATTTGTCCCTGTGCCCTGCTCAAGACTCAGGTCAGCTTGGGGAACTTACTTATTTCCTTAATATATCATGTGCCTGAATCTTGACAAAGGAGGTATTATAGGTAAAAGCACATGCTTCTTTACACAGAACTAAAAATGAGTATGTTGGCTGTGAATTTCTCTGAAAATTCTGTATTTAAAACATCTATGATATTTATAATTTAACACAAGATTTTCATACAGAGAAAGACAAAATCCACATTAAATAAGAGAAGCCAAATACATGGCATCCATCCATGCTGATTGGCAAAGTGCCCCCTGACATAAAATTCAGTTTGCACAGCCAGCTGTCTCACAGACAGCAAATAAGAAACATGCATTTTCATGGAGCTCCAAAACTTCATCCAGAAGAGCAAGCCAAAAGTAAATAGGCAAAACCAAAAAAAAAAAAAAGTTTTTCTGACTGGAAACCCAATTCATGCAAAGGCCAAGAACAGCATGGGAAGAAATTTCATGCTAATATGCAAATGCTAGTAAACATGATGTTTTATAAAAGTTCTGCTTTTATATATCTCAATAGCTTTGTAAGATAAATACTATTTTGGGGCCAGTCTTGTTCAAAATCTTTATCAGTTATCTAGATGAGGAAATTGAGTGCTTTCTCAGTACATTTGTAGATGATTATTCCATTCATCCAGCAGTCAAATTCAAGTGTGTTTGAAATCATGAGGTTACAGATTTAATTAAAATGAAGAATGCGAAGTACACAGTCCTCCAAAACACTTAGATATTTCATTTGCCTTCAAATTTCATGCAACAACCAATCTGTTGGATAAGAGCCTAAAGTTATTTGCATTGAGTTCCAAAAAGAAGCAGAGTTTAATTTTACTTCTTAAATTGTAAAAAACCCCCAAACACGTATATAATTTGTGAAATAAGTGACTTTTTTCACTTCTAATTTAAATTTTAAGAAATTATTACACTCCAAATATTATCTTAGCTGCTTTCTTTAGTTGGTCATTAAAGGGAGGAAGCCATGATGTTAGATGAAGCTACTATGTGATCTCCCAGTTATGTTGCAAAAGTATGACAAAGCATCTTAGGCATGCTTTATGCTCCTTGGTGCCCCAGGCTTGAGAAAGGATTAACAGTCCTGCTAGCCTGTATAGTGGTTGACTTTTACTGACTAAGTCTCTATTAGGTATTACAATTAAACGCTCATTTATTTCACTTGCTGGCCCGAGGAAGTATTAAATTGTGGTTACTGTTACCACTGAGTCAGAGGGCAGACTGCTCAACACAGTGGCTGCACTTAGTGCCACACTTAGTAATTTAGCCAGATGTTTTGTCAGGTGTGGATATAACGAAATACTATTTTGTCAACTGCAGAGGACTGCTGCAAATACAATAACTTATGTTTTAAATTATACCTCCTCAACTATAGTGTGTACATTTATGTTTCTTTGAGCACAGAAACATTTGTAGCATTTTACTGTGCTTGAAAATCTGGAGTGGGATAAGTGTGGAGGTAGCAGGGAAATACTCACTCTGTATGGAGACAGTTTCTGCTGCCTATCTGCCATCACCAGGTTTTTCTTGGACACTCATGAGGTCCATATGTTCTTACCCTGGATAACTACCACCAAAACTTCTATCATTCCTGAAAATAAACCCTAATTAAAAGAAGAAAAGGGTTTTCTTTAAATTAACTCACAGACTACTCCCTTCTAAGGTTTCATCTTCTGGTAAAAAAGCATTTAATTTTTATCAACCTACTGCATGAGTGTTTAAACTCAACACAGCTAAAATTCTTGCATCAGTGTATGTGATTCAGTACATAGAGAACTCTCCACTAAACTTTCCTACACTTAACCATTGCTTTTCTTTTTGGCAGGTAGAAAATGGACGACAAACAGGTGAGATAAGCATCGTATTTCTTCTAGTGTGGCAAAGAGAGACAAAACATTCAATAGAGCTGACTGAGAAGACTGTAAACCAGCCACTACAAACCACCATGCAGAGGAATTATCAGTTATGAAGGGGCATGTAGGAAACCAAACACCTCAATATTATTTTACCCAGGAAACTGTGCATTCAGTTAAAAGAAAAAAATAAAAAATGACAAGGCTTACACACACCTTTGGCAATAATTATGAGAACAGAGATATAAGTTTACCGGCCTGTATGCCCCATACTCATCTCATCCTTGAGATTGAATACCCAAGCACAAGCCTGTGTGCAATTAAATTGGTTTTATTGACCTGCTTTGAAAAATTCTTGTTTGTGTTCCCAGCTGGCTGCCTATCTGGTTATTTACCTTCAGATAAACTCTAAATGTTGACCTTAATCTTCATGAAATAATTCCATATTTTGGACAGAGGAAATTACTTTCAAAATGTCTATTACTTCTAGCACATGCATACAAATATTACTTCTAGCACATGCATACAAATATTTATTCTTTGGTTTCTTGAACCAAATGTTGGCAAAGGTCCTTTGCATTTTCTAACTTCTGACTTACAAAAATAATCTGAACTGGGAGTATTTAAAGCAAATCTCTGCCTGAAGCAGCTGACCCTTGAAAGATGTGGTGGTTAATGGAAATCTCAGCATATCCCCCT
Source organism: Chaetura pelagica (assembly GCF_000747805.2). Lineage (NCBI taxonomy): Eukaryota > Metazoa > Chordata > Aves > Apodiformes > Apodidae > Chaetura > Chaetura pelagica. The sequence continues at coordinate 1,386,362 of NW_009952160.1, forward strand.
AAGCAGAGATCTGTTGCTAGATATCTCTGTAATTGCCTCTGTTGGGCAAAATTATAGAACTAGTGCCACTGAAGCTCTAGTTGTTTGCCTTTAGTAGCTTTCCTGCTTCATTAGTTCCCAATCCCTCCATCAGCTTAATGATTTTCTGTTTCAAACAGCAGATGTTCCTATTTCTGTTGCTGGCTTTTGTAGCTTTGACGAAGGAGAAATAAGAGCACGGTCATCTTTTATTTGCAGATGTACCTCAAGAAATCCACCGTAATTTGTGCTGCAGAGCCTGGGACTACTGTGATTAATACTTTTGTACAGGTGGTTGTAGGTTATTTATACTTGTGTACAGCTGTAGGTTATATGGCATGTATCTAAGGGGGGAAAAAAGAACCCTATAGATAAGAAGACAATTTGTACTCCTGCTGGACATAGCTGAATGCCAGACTTTCATTTCTCTAATCTTCTTACATAGCCTATTATCTACAAGTCTTCTATTTCTGCTTCCTTTATGTGATGTAACAGCCATGATAGGTTTGGAGCAGTGAACATATGCTGTCAGTGATTACGGATTTTTTTTCCCATTATCGTCATGTTTATCAGCCTAAATATGATGCCAATATATTCCTCTTCCTAGGCAAATAACACTAGCACAGCAGCACAAATGTCACCCTGTCTGCCTCTAGGGATGATCCTTTTGTACAGATTTGGCATTTTAATATGTTTCATAGGGCTCAATAAGTTCAAGTGTATCCTGTAATGTTAAGTGGTAGCTTGGATAACAACTGCACTATACATGTTACACACAGCAGCAATTTTCTCTGATACTTTTCACATTGAATTGAAAGAAAAACAACTATTTTTCTCCACCTCCTACTACCAAGTAAGCTCACTGTATGAACTAAATTAGGCAGGTTTACTTTGTGCAAACCATGTGAAAAAGCAGCTTCTCTCTCTCTAGAGAAAAAAAAAACAAAGGTAAGAGAAATGTGCAGTTCCATGAATTTGGAAATCAGATCCTGTCAAAACTTCACTAATTTCAAAAAAGAAAAATAGCAATTGTTTCACCTACCCCCTTTAAAAAAAAACAAACCACCTAATAGTCTGGATTAATATAAATTGCGGAGAACTGCTTTACATTGCCTTTCACAAAGCTCTGTTTCTGGTATTGCAAATTAAAAGTATACCCATGGAAGATGTAGAACAAGTCTTACTGGAGGAGTACTCTGCTCAGGGTTACAGAGGAAGTCTTTAGCCAACATAGAAATGGAAAGTTAGTCCTGTGCCTGAATCACGAAACACTTCCTTCCTTAAGCATATGGACTAAGTGCAGCACTTCATAAATTACTGCATTGGTCACCAAGACAAAATAATTCCAGGAATTGTGAAAGTTTCATTTATGCAGAAGTGGAAATATCATCAGATTTCACACATTCTCATTAATTCCGCCTTCCCAGTGTGGCTCAATTCTGTGGTTTCTCACAGCAAAAAGGCACAAATCCACTTGCACCGTTGTCCGAGCAAGCCTGGGGCTTTGTCTTTGCTAGGGCATTCTGGTGTAGGGATGTGACTGCTTCTGAGCCTGGGGCTCTGCCACCTCTTGGAAGCTGCCCATGCTGCAGCTGATTTGGGGCCTAGTATAGGTTTGCAGCAACATCTGTTCCAAAGAACACAAAAACTGAAAACTATAGTCATTCTACATATCCTCACCCTTCTATCTCCACCTCAGCATACAGCAGTATTTTTTTATTTTACAGTGTCTAGTTTAAATAACAGAAGTTCAATGTTGTATAACATAAATATTGACACTCCATAATACATTTTCCTGAGCAGAAGAAAAACTGTGAAGATAAACGACCAGATAGGTCTCAAATTGCATCTAATTACTTTTATTTCTACAAAGAAGCCACGATCAGTGGAATATGTACAGGCAAGCAAGGTTTTGTGCAGGGCAGCCAGGACTTAGCATTTTCTGTACTGACCTGCCAGAGGCTGACAGGAATAGCAAAGAGTTGTTTCTGGTGCAATTCAGCTACTGACGGATGTTTTGGTTTAAGATATTTATTTAATTGAAATGGCAATGTGACCGCAGTGCCTGTCTGCTGCAATAGTATTATTTAATTTTTCACAGAATACTTAACATTTGCAGTCAGTGTCCTGCTGATACATTCATGTGCAACCCTCTCATTTTTTCCTCCTTTCTCCTCTGTCTCAACTCATTAAATCCAATCCTCTATTCCCTCTGGTACCATGGTTATCTATTCTACACTACTTCTAGCTAACCAGACGGTGTTTTGGGCTTGCTCCTAGAACACAACATCATTAAGCCAGGAGTCAATGGCTTAACCAGGCTTTATCCATGATACCTCGCGATAAAGGCAGCAAAGTAAGATAAAATATTGTAACCCACTCAGACGCTACTTTTCAAGATAGCTTTGCAATTTTGTCTCATTCCTTCTCATGATGATGTAAGATGTCTGACACATGTATGTGTCTGTGTGTGTGTGCATGTGCCTTCCCCCATGCCTATTTCCTTGTGAATGCAATTTTAGCTTTTCATTTGTTCTACTGGGGCACAAACTGCTTTATCCAGCAGTCATATTATTTGCTCATATAGAAAATGCAGTGGAGTGAATACTGTATCAGTCTTCTCTGGCAAGTGTTTCACCGTTATTGTAAAGGCCACAGCAGCTGAAAGCAGGGACTGGGAGAACAAAGCACCCTTCACTGTAGTAGAAGAAAAAGTTCATGACCATCTAAAGACCTGAAGGTGCACAAGTCTGTGGCACCTAATAGAGTCCATCCACAGGTCCTGAGGTAGCTGGTGGATGCAGTTGCTAAGCCTCTGTCCATCATATTTGAGAGGTCAAGGCAGTTTGGTGAGGTTCATGCTGATTGGAAAAAAGGTTAACATAGTCCCTGCTTTTAAAAAGGGAAAAATTGAAGACCTGGGGAACTACAGGCCATTCAGTCAGTCTCACCTCTGTGCCTGGCAAGGTTGTGGAACAGATCCACCTGGAAAATCTGCTAAGGTACATGGAAAATAAGGAAGAGACAGGCAACAGCCAACATGGCTTCACTGAAGTCAAATCATGCCTGACCAATTTGGTGGCCTTCTGTGACACAGCTACAGAGATGTTGGGTAGTGGCATAACTTGTCTTAAATAAGAACTGACTGTAGAGACGGCATTTTTTGCAAGACCAGGCAGCAAGATACTGCATTCAGTACCAGTATATCATTGAAATAATTTTTGTGTATTCAACAAACATCTGGCTGTGAATATTCATACCTATTCCAATCCATCATCCTTCAGGATATAGCAGAATATATTTATAATTTACTGCATTTCCTTCTTGGGAGGCTTTTTCAGCATCCTGAATCATGTAATTAATACAGAATTACGCAGCGTTGTTTTTTTTTTTTTAACCTGACCCTTCTGCTGCTGTAGTGGAAGTAATAGGACAGCATTGCAAGTCTATGTAAGACCACCAGCATATACCTTGTGAGCTACCAGATGATACCTCCTTGCCTGTACTGGTTCATTTTGATGTTCCTTCCCAAGTGCAGGACTCTGCGTTTGCTCTTGTTGAACCTCATGTTCCTCTTTGCCCAGCTCTCCAGCCTGTCCAGATCTCAATGACTGGCTGCACAGCCTTCAGGTGAATTAGCCAAGACTCCCAGCTTTGTGTCATCAGCAAACTTGCTGAGAGGACACTCTGTCCTGTCATCAAGATAAAGGTGTTGAAAAGGACTAGACCCAGCACTGACCCCTGGGGTACTCCACTAGTTACAGGTCTCCAGCTGGACTCTGCACCATTGATCACCATTCTTTGGGATCTCTTGTGTAGCCAATTCTTAATCCATCTCACTGCCATTCCTTTATCCCACATATTCTGAGCTTTCTCATAACGATGTTATGGGAGACTGTGTCAAAAGCCTTGCAAAGGTCAAGGTGGACTGCATCCAGTGGTCTCCCTGCATCTATCCATTCAGTCATAGAAGGCTATCAGACTAGTCAAGCATGATTTTCCCTTGGTAAATCCATGCTGACTACTCCTGATAATCTACTTCTCTTCCATGTGCTTAGAGATGACCTCCATAAGCAGCATGCTTTGTCTGCATTAAGTGGATCTAAGCTTTTAAGATAAATTCTCTAATCTGTGTATGATCTAGTTCATTCTGTGTCATTACTTGTAAACTGATCTCTGGCTTGAACTGATCTCCCTAGTGTGTCTCTGCAAAGAGAGCAGCAAACTGTTTAACAATGCTGCCACTGCTACAGTATCTCCTGCTAATGAACTGTCTGCTATCAATTTCAATTGGCCCGGTGGTTTTTTTAATCCTTTGATTAAGGATTTGACATCTTTCCAAGATAGCATCTCAAAGGTAGCAAAGTTTGTGTTGTTAACATAGGGGTACATGTGCTATGCACTGTTTGTTCTCACTTCAGCCCAACATAAAAGGCAGGCAGCCTCCTGTACAAATGGATGCATGCGAAGTATCTTGTTCCACAGACAGAATTGATTTCTCTTCTCCTGCATGTTCATTTTACTGCTGTTTAAGCCTCAGACATCCATACTAAAATATTTTTAGAGTATATGAAAGCTACAATAGGCAATGTCGCAAACCTTTCTTCATAAAAAGTATTGCTTTAGATGTATGTATAGAGTAAGGCGTGTTTTTTAAAAGAGAGATCAGATTCAAAGTTAAAATCAAAATAAGCTGTGGTAACACGTTATGGACAGGAGTGTCTCACACAGATTGGAGAGGCTGTACAGCTACTCCACTGACATAACTAGGTACACACCAGAAGGCAGGGCAGACAAAACAACATTAATATTATATTTAGTCCTGCTTGTTCTTCATGCCCTTGCCTACAGGCAATAGTGAGAGGGGATTCAGACTGATGTCTGAGTTTTTAAAGAGGAAATTGTATTGCTGTACTTGACTTGCAAACTTCTTGATTGTTCTACAGAGAAAATCATGGTGATTGTAACCAGAGCCTTGAAAGAATGAAGGAAAGAAGTATGAGAATTCACCAATTTTTTGCTATGTACAAATTTATACATGTTAAGAGGTAATCATTAAAATCAGAGTGTTGGAAAATAACTCAGAAATTTAGAATGACATAGTTAATACAAGTTAAAATTACAGTCAGAAAGGCACACACTTGGTACCACAGCTAGCACTGAGCAAGGACATCCTGCAATAACTAGGCCTTGAAGAAGGCAAATAATCAAGAGGTTTAAAGAGAGTCTCATGCAAATCACCAACTTGGCAGAGAAGAAAAATGCACACCAAAAAAACCCCAAACAAAACAAACCAACCAACCAAAACAAAACAAAATTACTATTTCCAAGAGAACTAGAAAAAAACAGAGGGGAAAACATAGGAAACTACAAGACAAGCAAAGGTGTCTTACAAAGGTATCTTGATTTCTTGATTTCAAGTCACTAAACAAAAACAAAACAAAAATCTCTGATTGTGATTGAAAAACTATGCTGCACCTTCACTCATTAAAAGCACTAACTACATTTTTGTTATTATTTAGGCCAGCAGTTTTCCACAGAAACAGGCTTTAAGTTTAGAGTTAAAACAGACTGCAGAATGGATTCTTCTATGTTGTTACTTGCTCTGTTGCAGGATCAAAAGAAACAATTCTGTTTCTGGAAACCTGGGCTCATTGGTTGCAGAAATTCGGGGGTACTGAGGGTACCTCAACCAGCCTCACATACCTTGCTTAGCCTTCCACATGTGAGCCAGGAAAAAAATGGTTTTGGTGGCATGCTGTGAAGTCACATCTCTCACACATTCTGAATTCACTCAGTGGTTCTGCAAGTACTCATTGTTCACTTGAGGGACAATTACCTCTTGAAAGAAATATCTAATCATTAACCTAAAGGCCAGCTGCCAGATCTCAGCACTTTCTCCTTCTGTTTTCTTAATCTCATAAGAGGTGCTTTCAGGATTAACTTTTTGGCAATCAAATATCAATAAAGGAAGTGAACCAGAACACTTGTAAAAACATGATAAGAAAAGGAAAGATGTCTTCCTGTTTTAACAAATAAAGGCTCTGTTTAGAGAGGATGGAGTAAATCTGTTTGAAAAAGACCACAAGTAATGGGGTAATTGGTCCCTTTGATAGATGTCAGAATGAAAGTGGATTTCTGAACTGGTTGCTCTCTTTTCAATAAAGAACAATTTGTACATCATCCTCAAGTATTCCATGTTGGTGGGATCCTGCCTCCTTCATTCTGAAAAAGGGGGTAGTTTGAGACCTCTGTGAGAAGGCTGTCCCCCTGCACTCATGGAGGAACGTGGTGGAACATTCTGTGAAGGCACCAGGAGAGGTGGACTCGGCCACTGGACTTGGATTTTGTGGCCAGAGGATCTGCTGACAGTGAACTCTGATTATGCAGCTGTGGAAGACCCTGGTGCCAGGGCAGGTGACTGTTCCCGAAGCCCCTGTGACTCTGTGGGAAGCGCAGGCTGGAGCAGCTCCGGACCTCATGGGAAGGACTCATGAAGGAGAGGTTCCTGGAGGACTCTATCCCCTGGGAGGGACCCCGTGGGGAAGCAGGGAAGGACTGTAAGAAATCCTTCTTCCTGAGGAGGAAGGAGCAGCAGGAACCACCAGCCTGATTTCAAGTCACTAAACAAAAACAAAACAAAAATCTCTGATTGTGATTGAAAAACTATGCTGCACCTTCACTCATTAAAAGCACTAACTACATTTTTGTTATTATTTAGGCCAGCAGTTTTCCACAGAAACAGGCTTTAAGTTTAGAGTTAAAACAGACTGCAGAATGGATTCTTCTATGTTGTTACTTGCTCTGTTGCAGGATCAAAAGAAACAATTCTGTTTCTGGAAACCTGGGCTCATTGGTTGCAGAAATTCGGGGGTACTGAGGGTACCTCAACCAGCCTCACATACCTTGCTTAGCCTTCCACATGTGAGCCAGGAAAAAAATGGTTTTGGTGGCATGCTGTGAAGTCACATCTCTCACACATTCTGAATTCACTCAGTGGTTCTGCAAGTACTCATTGTTCACTTGAGGGACAATTACCTCTTGAAAGAAATATCTAATCATTAACCTAAAGGCCAGCTGCCAGATCTCAGCACTTTCTCCTTCTGTTTTCTTAATCTCATAAGAGGTGCTTTCAGGATTAACTTTTTGGCAATCAAATATCAATAAAGGAAGTGAACCAGAACACTTGTAAAAACATGATAAGAAAAGGAAAGATGTCTTCCTGTTTTAACAAATAAAGGCTCTGTTTAGAGAGGATGGAGTAAATCTGTTTGAAAAAGACCACAAGTAATGGGGTAATTGGTCCCTTTGATAGATGTCAGAATGAAAGTGGATTTCTGAACTGGTTGCTCTCTTTTCAATAAAGAACAATTTGTACATCATCCTCAAGTATTCCATGTTGGTGGGATCCTGCCTCCTTCATTCTGAAAAAGGGGGTAGTTTGAGACCTCTGTGAGAAGGCTGTCCCCCTGCACTCATGGAGGAACGTGGTGGAACATTCTGTGAAGGCACCAGGAGAGGTGGACTCGGCCACTGGACTTGGATTTTGTGGCCAGAGGATCTGCTGACAGTGAACTCTGATTATGCAGCTGTGGAAGACCCTGGTGCCAGGGCAGGTGACTGTTCCCGAAGCCCCTGTGACTCTGTGGGAAGCGCAGGCTGGAGCAGCTCCGGACCTCATGGGAAGGACTCATGAAGGAGAGGTTCCTGGAGGACTCTATCCCCTGGGAGGGACCCCGTGGGGAAGCAGGGAAGGACTGTAAGAAATCCTTCTTCCTGAGGAGGAAGGAGCAGCAGGAACCACCAGCCTGTGAACTGACTCTAAACCCCATCCCCATCCCCTTGTGCTGCTGGGGGGAAGGAGGGAGAGAAACCGGGAACAAAGTGATTTGGGCCCGAGAAGAAGGGAGGAGTGGGGTAACATATGCAAGCCCTGCTCTTTGTGTTGTCTGGCCATGTGGCTGTTCCTTTGCTGTCATTTTATCTCAAACCACAATATTCGCTCACTGCCCACAGGCCTCAGCAGCAACGCGTGGGCACGGTGGGGCTGCGTTCTGACCTCCCCTCCAAGATCCGGCCCCGCAGCGGCCGCTCCTCTGGGAGAGGCAGCGCCACGTGTGACCCTCGGGCTCCTCCAGCAGCCCCTGCACCCTGGGGGGAAGTCACGGAAGCTCCTGGCAGCCGGGAGTTTCTGCCCTCTGTGTTGGCATCGGCTCCCAACACATATGTTTCAACAGAACTGTAGGAGAATCTGTTTCTTATCTTACCAGGCACTGTGTTGAGGCTGACTGGTCAATAGTTCCCAGAGTCCTCCTTTTTACCCTTTTAAAAAATGTGTGCTATTCTCTAGCACTGGGGACTTCACCTGCTTGCCATGACTTTTCAAATATGATCGACAGTGGCTTAGCAACTATGTTTGACAATTTCTTCAGGACCCTGGGATACATTTAATCAGATCTCATAGACTTAAGTACGTTCAGGCTCTTCAGGCTGTCTTGAACTCTATCTTCCTTAAAGATGGGAGGGATTTTGTTTGCCCAGTCCCTGCCTTGAGCTTCAGGGAATTGTGAGATGTAGGAAAAATTACTGCCAGTGAAAAATGAGGCAAAAAAATTTGAGTATCTCAGCCTTCTCTATGCCAACTGTCACTTGTTTCCTGACTTAAGTTTCAGGATTCTTTAATTTTCTTTATTATTATTATTTTTTTAATTTTTAATTTCTTAATTTTCCTTTCCACCCAGCATACCTGTAAAAGGCCTTCTTACTGTGCTTCACATTCCTTGCCAAGTAGCTTTCCTGATCCCATCTGGTATACATCCATGCAGTGTCCCTGTATTCTTCCCAGGATACATGTACTTAGCTCCAGTGAGAGGTCCTCACCCAGCCCTGATGGTCTCCTGCCTTCCTTGCCTCATTTCTTACACATGAAAGTTGAAAATTCCTGTGTTCTAAGAAAAAAGATACATATTTGTGGTTGTGTGTGAACACTGTGTTCATTCTGAGGCTACATTCATGTCCAGAATATTACATTTTGTAATATTTTCAATTGCTTGTGTGTAGTAATTAGCTGGTAAGGAACCACCCATGAGTCAGCCCATGACAAATCCAGTTATCTGGATTTTGAAAAGGCATGGAATCCCTAAAAAAGTGCTTTAAGCCTGGCACGACACCAATAAACTTACCCATAGATAAATGACAGCTAAATGTTGTCACTTTTTCAATTGCTTATTTTTCAGTGTTTGTGTCCCATACTTTAATACATAATTGTGCTTATTTATACATAGCTGCTACAGCATGATTTGCTCTGGCTTCAAAAACTGCCGCTCTGCTCATGTGCTCCTGGCTGCAGTTACCTTAAAAAAACAATACTAGCATAGAAAAAATGGTCTCTAAAAGTTAAAACAATTGTTATTTGTTCAGTAGACTTTTCCAAGGACAGTTATTTGTGTTGGCACATTCATATTAATAACAGTAATCACTTGTACATACATTCAGTCATTTCAGACTCCTCTTATGCTGTAAGATTCAAAGGCTAGTGTGTATGTAGGATAGCAACACACAAATAGCTGAGATAGATACAATAATAAATTTTATTTGTTCTGAAGCTATTAGAAAGCATTCCCAATTGTATGTATAGCATCACTCTAGGTAATACTGTTACAAATAATTTATCTTCAAAACACTTATGATTTATTGTTTTATTCTTAAATTATTGGCCTGCCAGAGGTAGAGGTGAAGATCTTCTGTTGACAGAAAAGGCATTGTCTAAGTAGCAGTGCTGCCAAAAGCTTACCTCATCTGTAGTCTGTAGAGGCCATTTATTGGACACAGGAGTTTCAAGTTTTGCTAAGGCTACTAGCTGAGGTAAATAGATTTGTGGCATATTTTTGTTTGCCTGGATAAAATTAAGCCTTCAATGTAAAGGTATTTGTTTTGCAGTATTTTTGCATTATATTGCGAAGTATAAAATATGCATTAACTAGACCTGTACTGCACATCTATATAATATATATCCAGCTCACTGGGACTTTTTTTTAAATTGCAATTTATCTTGCTGAGCTTTTGAACAAAAAAATCTTAGAAATAATGATGAGTAAGATCAAAGCCTGGAGGAGACCATAGGCTGATTTCTATTCTCAAAAGAACTCTTCAAAGACTTTCATCCTTTACACTGTCAGAATGCTGCTACATTCACAAAGTAAAATCTCCATGTAACTCTTTAGTGCCTGATGCTGTCTGTGCTTTTATGCATGGTACAGAATAAACAGCAGACTGGCATTTTGTTTTGTCTAAAAAAGAGGGGAAAAGGAAACAAGTTTCTGTGGCAAAAATAGAGCAAATGGTGCTCAAAGGAAAGAGCTTAAAGCCTGAAATGATATGGATACAAAATGTCAAGATATGTGCCACTGGCCTTTGATATTTTAATATTTATTATAGTTTTTTTGCCAGTAATAGCATCACCGTGTTATGGCAGTATAAGCAAGAGGACTGTATGACTCAAAAGCTTTTCTGCACATTCAAACAAAACCTTCTCATGTACCTATACATGGTGACTGCCTGCATGACTTGGGCATGGGAAACAAGAATCTTCAAGGTATGTTTGCTACAATGCAAGACTCCAGGACATTAAACTAACTTTATTCCTGCATAAAAGGAAGTCCAAATACATTATAATGAGATCAAAAACAATGAAAAAACAATTTTTTTATATAGCTGTCATGTCAAAGGTCTAAATTTATAGCTTTAACATGTACCTAATTTCCAAATGTTTAACATCCTTGCTGAACTGCAATCTAATCCATAAGTCTGCAGATATAAATAAAGGATTTGCAAGCTAAAGAAAACCCCATAGTGTTATATTTTCCACACATGTTGTAACTAGCCATCTTTTATGAAGAAGAAAAATGTAATGAGAAATCCTTTTCCAACTCAGTGAAGTCAGTCTAGCAGGAAGTTTAGGGCATTACAGGATGCAGTCTGTGGAAACATGTTCTGTTTTGCTTGGGTTTTTTTCTGCACTTCACACTAAAGAGCTACACTGTAAGCCACAAAATACAGTTTAAAAGTGATTTTCTTTTACTATGCTAGGAAATTTCATAATTGAAGAGAAGTATGCTGTAAGTCTAGTCTCAGATTTCAGAAGAGGAGGAGGTAATGGTTAAATTCTGCATTTTAATATATTCACTTTTACTGCCTTAGTAAAGCAATGTGAAATGACTTGGCACAGAAATCCTGAGGTGGGTAATAATGAACTCAAAAAGCATTCAAACAATACTCAAAGTAATGAATGTCGTATGAGCAAATGGTGGTAAATAGAGTAGAATTAAGACAGCCATTAAGCATGAAGTCTAAGATAGATTGCCTTATGTTTGCCCTAATGAAAAACAAAAATATTATCTGATTCTTCTCAAATTAATTACTTGAATACAAAGGTATTCCCAAAAATACAAGATTTTAATACCTTTTATCTTATCTTGAAGAAAAAAACTTAAAAAAATTAGAATAAGAATTTGAGAAATACCTTCTTAGGAGGCCCTCAGCTTTCCTTTTCCAAATACTTTGATTACTTTTATAAATTCCTCGTGTCAGATGTTCTGCACTTACAAAAAGGACTGGCTTTGTAGGGCTCTTATACTCTCATAAAATAGGACCCTCTGCTTCAGGGAACAGTCACATGCTAAAGAGTATTTTGAGCTCCTACTCCAAATTCTCATCCATACTTTCTTTTACAAAGATTACTTGAGAATGCAAATTACTCTATACCAATACAAAAATTTGCATAGGAGCACCTAGCATCAGAAACATTGCTAGAAAAGGATGTAGCTTTTAGGATGCCTAGACAACAGGTGTGTATATCAGCTTGTCATTGCACAAAAGTACTACTGAATCACTTCACTCAGGGTAAGGTCTGAAATCTTTAGATTTCAATTGCCTTTGCAACTATAGCGTTCAGTTTCATGAGCTAGATCAGTAACATCAGGGAAATCTGGAACAAATTTGCATGAGCAGTCGGTATGACAGAGAGGTCTACAAAGAAATGCTGGCATGACTCTGCAAATCAGCTGGAGCAAGTAAGAAACCATTTCTATTTGAAGAGCTTAATATTTCCTGTCATCAAAGACAGAAAACATCTTGTGGACACATTAATCACTAATTGCTTGTTATATCCTGTTCCCCTACAAAAGCAAGTTTTCACCTTCTAAAGAAAAAGTGCCGGGCATTTAAAACCAAACAAAAAAGATCCACTGATGTGCTTTAATTTGAGAAACATGAATATCAGAGCATCACAGTATCATTATGGTTGGAAAAGACCTTCAAGCTCATTGAGTCCAACCACTACCCTAACTCTGCAGCATCCACCACTAAATCCTGTCCCCTGGCACCACATCTGTCATTTTAGATGTCTCCAGGGATGGTAGCTCAACCACCTCCTTGGACAGCCTGGATCACCAAATCCAGCTCCCACCTCAGAAGAGGAAAACCCCAAAGTTCACACCATGTCCCTGAGGGCACTGTCCAAGTATTTCTTGAATATTATCAGGCTCGGTGCCATCACTGCTTCCCTGGGGAGCCTATTCCAGTGCTCCACCACCCTCTAGGTGAAGAATCTCTTCCTCATGTCCAACCTAAATCTCCCCCTGCACATCTTCCTACCATTCCCTCAAGTCCAATCACAGGTCACCAGAGAGAAGAGGTCAGTGCATACTACTCCTCCATCCCTAGTGAGGAAGCAGTAGCTGCAATGAGGTCTCCCCTCAGTCTCCTCTTCTCCAGGCTAAACATACCCAGTGCTTTTAGCTGCTCCTCGTACGGCTTGCCCTCTAAACCCTTCACCAACCTCATGGCCTCCTCTGGACATTCTCCAGTAGCTTTATATCCTTTTTGTACTGTGGCACCCAAAACTGCACACAGTACTCAAGATGGGACTGCACCAGTGCAGAGCAAAGTAGGACAATCACCTCCCTCGACCATGCCTGCTGCACCTCAGGACTCAGCTTGCCCTCCTGGTCACCAGGGCACACTGCTGGCTCATGTTCAAGTGCTCTCCAGCCTTACGCTCCCCAGACTGCATGTATACCCAGGGTTACCACTTCCCAAGTGCAAAATCTGGGACTTCTCCTCATTAAACTTCATGCAACTGGTGATTGTCCAGCTCTCTAATTTGGCCCCTCTGCTCTCCAAAGTATCAACTGCTCCTCACAATTTGGTGTCGTCCACAAACTTCGTAAGTAGGCCTTCAAGTCCAGCATCTAAGTAATTCATGACTACATTAAAGAGCTCTAAGTTGGATCCCCATGGAACTCCACTAGTGACTGTTTGCCAGCCTGATGTGACCCCATTTCCTGTGACCCTTGGAGCTCAACCTATGAGCCAGTTTCTCAGCCAATGCATTATGTCTGTGTCCAGCTGGATGCTGGACATTTTGTTTAGAAGGATACTGTGAGAGACAGTATCAAAGGCCTTTCTGAAATCTAGAAAGATTACATCTACTGGCTTCCCTTGGTCAATAGGCTCTCAAAGAGTTAATTCACAAAGTCTGTGTATGTTGCTTTTCACATGAATAAGGAAAATCCTTCATCATAATAAGCTAGGCTTTGTAAAAACATCCATGACAGGCTCAATTATGCAAACTTGTTTTCACACAGACATGGGTAGATCTACTTGTAAAACAAGGTTTTACTTTAACCTGAAGATGGCAGAATCATGTCTTACCATACCTGTATTTATATTTCAAAGCAGCATTAAGACAGTTCTGCTTAAAAAACAAATGCCTTTTCACAATGACCCTGGAATACAGTACAGATTTGGGTTTTTTTTCCAGTTTTTTCCAGTTTTTTCCAGTTTTTTCCAGTTGACCTACACAGATGGATCTCTAGAAGGTCTCCTGCACAAACCTGTTCAGCCAGAGAAGCTGAGCCGTGTTCACATGCAGTGGGTACCTGAGGGTAAGATACAGATTTTTGTAGCACATGGCCAAGCTTCAGTTTGCTATAATGTTACGAGTTCCACTGATAGCATAATCTTATTCAGGTACACTGGAGCTCAACAACCGTCCAACAGACACCAGCACGTCTCACTTGCGTTCCTCATGACTGCGGCATTCAAGGCACCGAGACCTCAGAGCTCACTTTAGCTCCCCATTATCTCGCATCAGTAACTCTCGAGGTTTACCCTGGAGCTCTCACGGCTCCATCACCGAAACTCCCTCAGTGGTGGGAACGTGGTAAACCTTCTCGTCCTAGCAATAGCCCGGTTTGTCCTCGTCCGAGCGGCAAGCTCCTGCCTGGCTCTACCACTGTTCCCTAAGGCAAAGGGGCTCCGGGGCCTCGCGGGCTGGCTTGAAAAACCACTCCCGTCTGGGTGGGTTTCGCAGAGCGTGCCCCGCACTTCGCTCGCGGCCCGGCGGGCGCAGCCCCCGGCTCCCAGCACGGAGGGAACCCCCCGCGCGGATCC
>NW_009952160.1:1401975-1467991 GCF_000747805.2 Chaetura pelagica
CTGCGTGTTCATGTTTTGTTCGTCTTCACTTCCAGCTGTTCTGAGCGGCTCCCGTTAGTCCCTGGGAGTGCCGTTCGTTGTGGTGTTTGGTTTGTTTTTTTTTTTAAGCCTTTACGGCTCATGTTGTTAATTCTTTTTTTTTTTTTTTTTTTTAAACCCTGATGCATTAGTTTTGAAAGATGTATGTTTTGGGTGTCAGACCCCGAGTTTTCATTTTCACGTGGTTTTGAGCATACAAGATAACTATTTACTTGCCAGCACGTGGCTGTGGTAGGAAAACTGATGTATGAACGAGTGGGTCCCAAGCCCTCCAGGAGTGGTATAACCAGTGTCAGTTCTCAGACTGTCTTGTGGCCTTGGCAAGTTGGTATATTTTACCTTAGATTGTTTTCAGACTGTTTGCTGTAGGCTTGCAGATCAGCATTCTTACAATATAAAAGATAAATTACTGGCATTAATTGTATTACTATTTAAGCTGCTTATTCAAAGAGTCCGTTTGTAATGAGAAATGGAATTCTGCTTACAAGAAGACAGGCATGGGATTTTGTTTGAGTTTTGATTTGGGGCAGTTCTTTTGGGTCTTTACAGGCATTCCAGCATGGAAAGCATCAGTAAAAAATCTAGCTTTCAGAAAATTACAGCTCAGTATGAAAATATTAACCATTAAAAAAATAAATAAATTATTTATATGTTAGGCTCTTATTTATAGTTTTGTACTGTAGATCTGAAATCAGCTGATAGTTTTTAAGGATAACTTTGCTGGAAGATTGATGCATGTTTTCCAACTAGTGGTTGCAGAAAAAAGGGAAAGTGGGTTGAATTTAATTTTCATGTGTGTGGTAAACCATCACTTGCACTGGTGAAAATGAGATATCTAGGAGGTAAGAGCTATTAAGTAGCCAAAAGCGAATAGAGAACACATAGCTCTTCCTTTGACAAGCGGAGGCAGGTGTTGGCATGTGTGCCAACAGGCTCAAAATAATCCCAGAGATCCAGTCCAAAACACAAACACACCATTCTCATTGCTCTATCAGTTTCCCTGTCAAGAAAGATAATCTCCAGGCTGCTGAATGTCAAGTAAGACAGGATACAATTGAATCTTTTCTCAGGAGATTAATTCCCTTCATAAGGCTGATAGCACAAAGTGTTCAATTTGAGAGGAGTTTTCTTCTTGGTTCATTTCCCAAGGATTTGTGGTGTGAAGTGCATACATACTGAAGACAAACTGGTTTTTGGCATATTGCTTCCAGTATGCGTGTAGTCATGGTTTAAAGGGAGCCAAGAGGTTGGGATTTGTTCTGCAGTCCTAATTTTACAGATTGACAGTGTCCATGTTGCATACTGAAGAACAATGGCATGTACGATAAAATGAGGAGTATATTTAAAAGTCATTTTATAAATTCCCAGTTTTCCATTTAACACATGATTGGACCTGACTACCACTGGTGATATTTTAGATGGAGAAGTCTCTGGGATGCTTACGCATATAATAGTTTTGTCCAAAATGACAGCTATTAGTACAAACAGAGATTTGAAAAATATCACAAATAAAGCCAAACAAGCTAGAAAAAATAATTCTAATTTATATATGAAAGTAATTTATAATGCTGAGGTTTAGACTCTTTGTGGAGTAGGTTATAACATATCTGCCATATTCTGTGTGGCAAGCTCTACTGTATTAGTCTTGTATCTTGAGAATGATACTTGACGCTGGCTGCTCTGAGCAAATTTTTGCTAGAACGATCTGGTCTAGAATTGCTGTTTACATAGTCAAAATATTATGTTTTTTGGTTTTTTTTGTGTGTGTGGTTTTTTTTTTTTTTTCATTTCTACTCGGGACATCCTAGTTCTGTCTAATGTTAAAGTGACAGAAAGAAACATGGGACATTACCTAACTGGTGAGCCTAGTTATATTCTGTTTTTTTCATGCTGCAGAACTTAGATCAGTCAAATAACTGAAGATTCTTTTCACAAGGCACAACCAAGTGTTTTCTGACTACTTGAAGCTGTAATTTGGAAGGAGATAGAATCTCTGAGATTTAATATTTGTAGGATAGTACATGGTAGCTTTCCTTCTTCTCTGATACAGGTTGTGGTTTTTTTTCAGTAAGGCAGTAAGAATGTATAAAACTGAAATGCTCTGGGCTGTTGGAAGTCAGGATTTACAATGTATACTAGTGAATAACCCCCTTTATTTCTCTGTGATAAGTGGAGGACTCTCTTCTAATGTCTTGTCAGTTTTACCTGTACTCAGATTCAGTTTCTTACCAGTTGGCCAATGTAAGGAGGAGAGGGTGTTATTTACACACTGCCTAGGGTTGTTGAATCAAACTACAAGTATTTTTTAATTAATGATTTAACATGTTCCTACAGAAAGATGTAAAAATTTTCCCTGAAAAATATTTGTATTGATTTATCTTATAACTTTTATGGGTTATTTTATAATTTGTGTGAAATATTTCAATGCAATTTTCTACATTTGCCATTAGAAGTATATGGGAATGAAAGTGTGGAGTGCATTTTATGTTAAGATTATGATAAACTTCTGGAGATGTAAGGTGAAATCAAGCAAGATTATGAGATATATTTTGTGACTGTGTGAGCAAAGAACAAGAACTGCCAGAGACAAATACTGTAAATATAAACAGGAATAAAATTAATGGGTAGTGCTGGCTTTTGAAGCTTGCTGTTCTTCAGACATTCATCTAGATTTTTTAAATGAGTTTTGAGAAACACAAGTTGCATAGAGACTATTTTTGCCCTCAGTGTGAGAATGGTGAATGAAATAAGAAAGTGACTGTCAAAAGGATATGTGCAGATTATATGCTAAGAGGTGCCGGAAAAAAGCAATCAAGCTTTTCTGCTTCAATTAACAGAAACAAGCTACTTGACCTCCATCAAAGGAAGATGCTTAGCAGTCGCTATTTGCAAGAGCTCTGTTGTAACTACTCTCCGTGCCCTTTGAACACTTACCATACTTGTTGAAGGTGTTTTCTCACTCTCATCCACCCATCAAAATATTATGTTATTATTAAGCAAAATACTCAATTAGAGAAATCTACCATTTTACACAAATAAAAAGGTATGTTTTGCCAAAGCTGAAAGACAGTAAATGATAACCTAAGCTGTTGCTGTTTCTGTGATGAACTTCCTACGATTTACGCAGCAGATGTCACTTGGCAAATGTTCTGTTCTAAGATACTGCAATTCTGCAATAACCAAACAGAATGTGTAACAAATAAAGCAGAAGAGTTTAAAGTGCAGCAGCTCACAGTGGATCACTGCATAGAAGGAAACATGAGTTTTATATTGAACAAAATGAATGTTAGTAACTCATATTGTTAACTTAAAGGTTTAGTTCATCTCTTCAAACGTACGTTTTTGCACTGATATATTTATGAAGAACAGGTCAGATGGGTATCTCATCAGGCAGGCCAAGATTATTTGCAGTGACAAGATGAGCAAGGGATGCTGGCTTTCAAGTCTTCATCATGTCTTTTGGGATATTCTTGGCTGGTAATGATGATTCATGATCTTTACTGTATTGATGTTCCCTTCTGACGAAGAATGCTATGGTTAATGGTGAGTCATATTGCATATTTATGGTTCCACATAAGTGGTACAGTCTCACAGTCCACCAGTGCCTGCCAGTTCCTTTCTGTTATCAAGATTCTTTCTTGGATTTTACTATTCTACTTCATCTCTTTTTTTGCAATGTGTGCCATTCTTCTTGCTCCTGCTCTGCTGTTAAAATCTTTGCTGTTGTACATTCACAGTCTTGCTGTACTAATACAATATTTACTACATAAATCTCTACAAAAGAAAGTTATCTCAAAAGTATATAGTCTGTTTTAAAATTAGCTACTCTGCCATAGTCCCTAGTTTGTAGGATTAAGTCTTAACTAACTTAAAAAAAAGTTTGCTTCTGACACTCCCATTGGATGTTGCAAGTGGCCTACTCCTTTTCAGTGTCTTCTGTGTTAGTGTATGACTCAGGTCTTAAATATGTAGGAACAAAAAACGATTATTAGTCTTTCATACTTGGGAACAAAAAGGAATTATGAGTAAATGTCTACAGGACTTGTGAAACCTTTGTGGGGTTTTTTTTGTGGTTTTTTTGTGTTTTTTGTTTTGTTTTTTTTGTGTTTGGTTTGGTTTGGTTTGGTTTTTTTGGTGTTTTTGTTTTGTTTCTCTGGCATGGGACTGGATTAACCCTACAGGACCACTGTAAAACTGTGGAAGATTTGTTTAACTTTTATGCTGTCCACCCAAATATATACATGAGCTTTTTATTAGCTGTACATTTGCCTTCTGTTACAGGCCTGTAAATAATGTCTCTCAATACATATGAAAAAATAATTACTCATCTTAAAAATTATTATCCAGAGCATGTCCTTTCTGGGTTGTTTCAAAAATGTCTGATTTCCAGCCTAAATTATTCATGGCCTTCTTCTACTCATTTGTTTGTGTTCAATATAAATCAGTAGCTTAGTTATTTTATATGCTTTGGTTTATTTGTAAAGAGCAATTGTGTTTACTTTTAGACTTTATGTTGCTAGGCTGAACAGTCCAGGCTGTCTTCTTCTCATCACTTACTGGGAAAATTAAGAGCATATTGGGTTTAGCTTGGAGAAGAGAAGGCTGAGGAGTGACCTCCTTCCAGTCTACAATTTGCTTAAGGTGGGCAGTGGAGAGGGAGGTGGTGACCTCTCTGGTGACCAGCAACAGGGTATGAGGAAATGGAATGAAGGTGTGTCAGGGAAGTTCAGATTGGACATTAGGATAAGGTTTTTCATTGGGGGAGTGGTTCGTCGCTGGAACGGGCTCCCCAGGGAAGTGGTCATGGCACCAGGCCTATCAGAATTCAAGGACAACACTTCAATTGTATGGTTTAGTTTTAGGTAGTCCTGTGAGGAGCAAGGAGTTGGACTTGATGATCATAATGTGTCCATTCCAACTAGAGATACTCTGATTCTGTGATTCCAGTAGCCCTTTCTCCTAATGGCTACAGTTTGAGTACCTCTTTCCTGTACATGGCAACTGGGACTGTACAACATGTTGCCCATGAGGACAGTGACACTAGTATAAGCAGATCTGTAATGGAGAGAAGCTGAAATTACTAAATACCCCTTAAAATTTCTTTTTTATTGTTGCTATTTGTTATTTTGACTACATCATGGTAGCTGTGATCATGTAATCATCTGATACATCTGCTCTTTCCAGCTGGTAATTTAGTAACTAAGAGCAGAAAGTCTGAAAGTATTTGACATAAAAGCAGAAATTAAAAAAAAAGATACTTCTGTTTTGTTATTCAAGACTTAATTTATTTTTAAAGGCATGCTATTCTTCCTGTGACTGAGTGGTATCTTTTCAGCTCTGCTTCAGCAGATTCTATAGGTTGTCTCCTATATTTTTTACTACCTTCCTTTATGCAAATACTAAGGCTGTATTTTTGCAACACTCTTAGTTAATGGGATTTGTATCACTTTGCTCTTGTTTCAATGCTAGTTGCAGTTGTCTTTATCTAACCAACCTCATACTGATTTTTTAAAATCTTTTTTACATCTTCTGATCTGGTTTCTTTGAGTTTAATAATTTTCCATGTTGTAGTATGGATGAAAATACATTGAATTCCGCCCCCAAACCAGTTCTACTGCAATTTAGTTTTGTCTGTGGGAAGGATCTTCTATTTTATTAAAGAAAGATGGTATAAGTTGCCAAGATAACGTGAGTAAATCCTTATTTTGTTTTCTTCTGCCACTCCATTTTTTGTTTCCCTCTGTCTCTAGTTAATCTTTACTTGAGAATCTGTTCAGTTTCCCCTTTTATTTGATACTGTTTTATTAAAAGAGCCTTTAGTGAAACTGAAATAAATAAAAATACTGGTACATAAATGTTAAGTATAAGTAGCTCCAAGGCAGATTTCTAAACTACAGGGTGATGGTCAGCCTTGTGCACTTAAAAAGGCTCATACTTCCCACAGTAAGTGTCTGAGGTCTGTAGCTTATACTTTTGACCAATGATTAAGTATTTGTGGTGAAGTCTTCCATGTCAGTGTTGAGGTGTTGCTTTGCTTTGAAGAGAATAGAGGATCAAGAAGCTGAGATTAGAAGAGACCTTGAGGAGAAGTAGGTGAACTGAGGAGGAGTTGAGATGAAGGTAAGCCCCCTGAAGCAAGCCAGTGTGCAGAGAAAAGTGGCATTTGTAGATAACTGTTGGGAACATGACCTAGTGGGGATGTACAGCCAGGAGTGAGAAAAATACTGGGAAGTCTAGTTATGGGCTGTTAAGGATGTGGATCAGGTGAGGAAATGGAAAACTGGAATAGGAGGAGGGCTTATATGAAGTATTGCTCAGAAGAACAGAACTGAATGTAAGAGTCTATGGCAACCAGCAGCAAAACGGGGACCAGCAACAGTGGGAAGGACCCGGTGCTCCAGGGGTCAGAACCCGGGGTTTCACTGTTGCCACACAGGTTCGATTCCCGGGGCAGGCAGGTCAGCAGCTTGGCAGAGCCGTGGTGCCAGGCTCTGCAGCAGGGCAAGTCAGATAAGCATCATGGGGAATCCCATGCAAGAAGTGCCTGAGCAGGCCACTCTCTCACCCGCAAACCTCTTGCTTTTTATATGCCAGTGACCCCCTGTCCAGTCAGTGTCACCGCTGCAATGCATGAACATGCTGATGTCCAGAGCCAATTGGCATCTGTGAGCCCCAGGTTAGGGTGGTAACTATTAGGAGGCAATTCATAACTTGTTGCCTGTCCTTCCTGCCTTGTATCACATCTGTTGTTTTGCTTTCATTTGTCCTTGAGCAGCAGACCTGTTTTTGATCCGTTAGTTGGGTTTAATCAGCAGAAGGCCTTTGCTGACTCAAAATGCATTTTGTTTAGACTTATGTGGGGAAAAAGAGCCATTTCTCATGGCTGGTTTTCATCAGCCCACTGCTGGACCATGTCTGGGAAATGACAACTATTGCCTGATTTTATAGAAGTGGGAATACTTATCCTTCAGACGAAGTCCTTCTGTTTGGCATAGGAAGTAGGCAGTACAGCCAGGTGATTGTACACATATTTGCCATCAGCAGTATTTATTGCACACTCTAGCCTTTTGGAAGTGGCATAATGTAATGTTTGACAGGTATGGCCTATGGCTACCCTGTGCTTTATCTTTTCATAGGGCTGTTGTGGCAGTTTTCTTGCTTCTATTAATTTGCAGATATGGTATTCTTGAAACGCATTTTGAATGGCCTCTTTGAAGCAAGGAATGCATTTATTTTGTTCCCATTTGTAGACATCCTGGTTTGAGCCAGGTTGAAGCCAATTTTCTTTTTACTGACTTTTTTTTTTTTCTCTGCAAATTTTCTTTTAAGCAGCACACTTGCTGAAATCCACCAGTGGACTGATAATGCTGGAATGTTGCTTCTGAGACTCCCAAGTCCTCTTTGCTCTGCTTGTTGAATCTGCTGCTTCAGACACTAAAGGAGCGGAAGGGTCATATCTACAACCTTCTGTAAGGAGGAGCAGAATAGACAGGTGACGAAATTGGCTAAACGGAGTTTTCCATCCTATATATGTCATTCTCAGTATAAATTGAGGGGTCACAAAAATAAAGCTCTCTTTTATCCATGGCTGGGTTCCAGGGAGGACTCTGTCTGTCCATCTCCCTTAATTCCTAGGCCTGAGTGTTCCTGAGCCTTCTTATCAGGAACTGCTATTTCTGGAAATGGTCCAGAACTTTTCAGGACTGCCCTGCAGCTTAGGAGAGTGCTGTGAGAGTTGCTACGGGTGGGAGACAATAGGCTTTTTTTATATTCCTGCACATACTTGTATATATTTGTACATATATTCTTTTATCAGTACTATTTCATTAAAGCTGTTTAGTTTTCAATCTGGAAGCCTCTCTTGGTCCTTTCTGTACTGGGGTGAGAAGGGGAGGGGATAGAGAGCATTATTGTAATTAATTTAATTTCTGGCCCAGTATTGAACTGTAACAGGAGGTAGCTACTATCCCTGAATCACCTGACTTGTTAAGAGCCTACTTGGCTAACACTAACTCATTGGGGTATATTGCAGAAGTATGTACCTTAGCTGACTGATGAGCAACAGCATTGTATTTTCTCACCATGGGCTGAAGGCTAACCTCTGCTCCAGCACTCTTCCTTCCCCTCTTTCCTCTTTGGTATCTGCATAAGTCTTGCTCTCAGCTCTTCCTTACCTCTCTTTTATAAGATTCCTTCCCCTATCATAAGTATGTGAATTGCAGAGGTGTCGTGACAGTTGCTATTGGGCTCAGCCTTGGCAGGTGGATCTGGCTTTGCAGTCTGGGAAGCTTCTCACAGGAGCCACACCTGTGCTTTTGCATTAAGTCAGTGCTTCAAGTACTGGAAGGCTGCTATGAGGTCTCCCCAGAGCCTTCTCTTCTCTAGGCTGAGCAGCCCCAACTCTCTCAGCCTGTCTTCACAGCAGAGGTGCTCCAGCCCTTTGATTGTGGCCCTCCTCTGAACCCTTTCCAGAGGGTTCAGTGTCTTTCCTGTGATGGCTTCAAAACTCTACACAGTACTCCAGGTAAAGAACCAACCCAGGTAAAGAACCTTGCACTTGGCTTTGTTGAACTTCATGAGGTTGGCATTGGCCCACCTCTCCTGCCTGTCAGGTTCCCTCTCCGTGGTATTGCTTCCCTCTAATGTGTTAGCTACTCTACACAGTTTGATATTGTCAGCAAACTTGCTGAGGATACACTCAGTCCCTCTGTCTGTGTCATTAACAAAGTTTTGAACAGCACTGCTCCCAGTATTGACCCCTGAGGAACACCACTCATCACTGAGCTGTTGACCACAAGTCTCTGGGTATGGCCATCCAGAGGAGCTGGCAGGGCTCATTGAAAGGGCTTTTAACTTTGCTCAAAGGGCAATGGGGAGAAAACAAGGCTCCATAAAGGTGAGCTTAAGGATGGTCTTCTGTTTGTCATCCCACTCACTTGAGGTGGGAAATAGAGATAGATATGACAACAAAAACACAGGGTTGGCTAATAGGTTGCTAACTAGGGAAGTGGCTGGGAATAGTCACATAGCAAAAGCGAAAACTTACTGCTTGATTCCCTTTCTGAAATGGTTATATACCAATGCATGGAGCATGGGGAAATAAGCAGGAGGAGCTGGAGTTCTGCATTATGTTGAATGGCTATGATGTAGTTGCAATCACTGAAACATGGTGGAACAGCTCCCACGACTGGAATGTTGTCATGGATGGTTATGTACTATTTAGGGAAGACAGAGCAACAAAGCAAGGTTGTGGTGTTGCTCTTGATGTATGAGAGCAACTGGGCTGTATTGAGTTCTATCCAGGGAGGGAGGTAGGACAGGTTGGAAGCTTGTGGGTAAGAATTAAAGGACATGCAATTGAAAATGAAACTGTTGTGGGTGTGTACTATAGACCACCAAGAAGAAGATGTTATTGAGGTCTTCTACAGGCAACTGGAAGTAGCCTCTAGATCACACTCCTTAGTGCTTATGGGTGACTTCAATCACTGTGATATTTGCTGGAAAGCCCACACAGCAAAGCAGGTTCAGTCCAAAAGGTTCTTGCAGTGCATTGATCGTAACTTTTTAATGCAGGTGGCGGAGGTAGAAACGAGGAGAGCTGCACTGCTGGACCTTGTATTCACAAGCAAATAAAGAAGGTCTGGTTGGAGACATTAAGGTTGGGAATACTCTTGATAACCATGACATGGTGTTTAGTATTGTACAAGGAAGAAGCAGGGCAGTAAATAGGATTACAACCCTGGCTAACTTTGGACTCTTCAAAGATCTGCTTGCAGGAATCTCATGGGCTGAGACTCTGGAAGGAAAGGGACCCCAGGAAAGCTCGTAAATTTTTAAATACTGCTTTCCTTCGAGTAGAAAATCAGGCAGCGGTAGTAAACAGCCTGCATGGATAAGCAAGGATCTTCTGAAGAAAGTCTTGTAAAAGAAAGAAATGTAAAGTTCATGGAAGAAGAGACTTGCCACTTGGGAGAACTATAGGGGTGTTGTCAGGGTATGTAGGAAGGCAGTCCCTGAGCACCTCTCCCAGTCACAGTGGCTGATCAAAGATTATAAAGAATGGCCTTGCTGTGACATCAACCAGCTCACTCAGCACTCATGGGTGCATCCCATCAGAGACCATGGCCTTATGTATGTCCAGATAGCTTAATTATTCCCTGACACAGTCAAGGATATGTGTTCCTTGATCTGGAATTTACCCCAGTGTCTTTGCCAGGGATGTGATAATGTGGTGTTGCACATGATACACATGAGCTTTGTATGTACTCAGAGAATGTCTTCTAAGCCCAGTTAGAATTGTCTTTGAATTAACATAGCTTTCCAAAAGCTTTTCCCAAAAGTTCCTTGAAGAGATCAAAGTTAGCTATTTGGAAATCCTGAGTCATTAAGGTGATCAGAAGGCTGGACTCAAAATTAGCTCAGCTGAGACAGACTTCACAGTGAAATGAGGACCATACACAGCCAGTTGTTTTTCCACCTTGACCCTTCAGGTAAGCTAATATAGATTATATTGCAAGGTTTATTTTTTATTTAAAGGTGACCCAAAGCAGCCAAATTTATTACAAGAAGACAGATATGCTTCCAGGGCTATGAGAATGATCAGACCAGTTAGTCTCACCTCCATCGGTGGAATGGTGATGGAGCAGGCTCTTCTCAGTGCCATTCCAAAGCATGTTGAAGAAAAGATTGTCTTCAGGAGTGGTCAGCATGTATTCACCAAAGGGAAGTCATGCTTGACCAGTCTGGTAACCTTGTATAATTGCATCATTTGGTGGATAGATGTGGGGGGGTGTTCTGGTTTGAGCCAGGATGAAGCAATGAAGAGGTATTGCTGAACTGTGGAAAGACATTGCAGCTTGGAGAGAGAACCTGGTTGTAAAAGTGCATCATGTAGATGCACACATACCTCTGAATCAAGCCACTGAGGAGCATCGACACAACCTATGAGCAGATGAGGCTGTTCAGGTGTTCCAGACAGACTTGAACTGGTAACAGAAGGGTGAACTCTTTTTAGCTTGCTGGGCCCATGAAGCTTTGAGGTCATTGGGGCAGAGATGCAACACACAGATGGTCTTGTGACTGAGGGGTAAAAGTAACCATGGACAGTGCTCTGCAGGTTATCTACTACTGTGACGTGTACAGCAATTAAGCAAACTAAACAGTTGAAACCTTTCTGGTATGAGGGGCAGTGGTCACAGTATAGGCATGGAGAGGCTTGGCCAGTTGACTATATCACACTGCCTCAGTGCTGCCAGGTTAAGTGCTATGTGCTTGCAATGGCGGAAACAGGTACAGGATTGTTGGAAACATATCCTGTGCCTCATGCCACAGGCCAGAACACCATTCTGAGTCTCAGGAAGCAAATCTCGTGGAGACACAGTACTCCAGAAAGAACTGAGCCAGACAGTGAGACTAATTTAAAAAAGATTCTTGTGACTGACTGGGCCAAAGAAAATGATATTGAGTGGATATACCATATCCCATACTATGCACCAGCCTCAGGGAAAATTGAGAGATGAAACGGTCTGTTAAAAGCTACCATAAAGGCAATGGGTGGTGGAACTTTTAAAAATTGGGACAAATATTTAGCTCAAGCCACCTGGTTAGTTAACACCAAGGAATCCATCAGTTAGGCTGGTCTTGCTCAGTCAGACCTTCTACATACAGCAGATGGGGATACAGTCCCTGTGGTATGTGAAAGGAGTCTGTTGCAGAAAAGTGTTTGGGTTTTTCCTGCTTCTGGCAAAGGCAAACCTATCTGGGGTGTTGCTTTTGCTCAGGGACCTGGACATATTTGATGTATGATGATGGAGGATGTTCAAGTACAATACGTGCCTCAAGGAAATCTAACTCTGAGGGAAAATCCTCAATTTGACAGTCGGTAGAACATGAAACTGACATATAAAACACGTTGCCTGGAATAAAAGGTGGAATATCCTGGTTTGAGCCAGGATGAAGCCAATATTCTTCTTACTGACCTTTTTTTTTTTTTTAATTCAGTGAACTCTCAGCACACTTGCTGAAATTAACAGCGAGTTCACAGCCAGTGGACTGATAACATAGGAATGTTTATAGTTGCTGTGGGGAGATCAAGGCCACTTTGCTTGCCTTGTTGAATCTGCTGCTTCGGACAATAAAGAAGCAGAAGAGTCAAATCTAAACCTTCCCGTAAAGAGAAGCAGACTAGCAAAATGGCAGAATTGTCCAAAGAGATTATTCCATCCATATAGACTGGAGCACCTCCCCTGTGAGGATAGGCTAAGGAAGTTGGGGTCGTTTAGCTTGGAGAAAAGGAGAATCCATGGTGACCTTATAGCAACTTTCCAGTATCTAAAGGGTGCCTACAAGAAAGCTGGGATAGGGCTTTTGTTCTGGTTTGGTGGGTTTTTTGGTAGCAGGGGAAGGGCCCCAGGTGTGGCTCCAGTAAGAAACTGAGAAGCTCCCCTGCTCCAAACCCTGCCAAGGATTAGAGGGACAATAGATGCATCTCAGTGATTAACATACGAAAGAACTGATACAACACTTGAGCAGAGAAGCACTTTAGGGAGAAGAACTGTGCTGGGAAGGAGAGTGGTGCTGGTGGTTGGTGAGAAGGAAGGGGAAGAAGGTGCCCTAGCAGAAGTTTCCCTGCAACCCATGGTGAGATGGCAGCTGTCCTCCTGCACTCATGGAGGAACGTGGTGGAACATTCTGTGAAGGCACCAGAAGGGGTGAACTTGGCCACTGGACTTGGATTTTGTGGCTAGTGGATTTGCTGCCAGTGGACTCTGATTACGCAGCTTTGGAAGACCCCAGCACCAGGGGAGTTTTCTCCCGAAGCCCCTGTGACTCTGGGAAGCCCAGGCTGGAGCAGCTCCGGACCTTGTGGGAAGGACTCATGAAGGAGAGGTTCGTGGAGGACTCTATCCCATGGGAGGAGGTGAGATGCTGAAACAGGTTGTCCAGGGAGGTTGTGAATGGGGCTTTGAGTAACCTGATCTGTTCCTCCTCTTCCCAAAACAAAGGAAGACTGTGGGAAAGGTGTTTTTGGTTTGTCGTGTTGAATGACAATTAACTGCAGAAGTGGTTGGCCCAGTTGCCTTCTTAATCTACCCCCGATTATCAGAGTTTTCCATCTAAAGTGGTTAAAAGTTCAAAGTGCAGCTTCTTAGCAAGGGTTCGATTGCTGTTAGAATCATGACAATAACGACATCCATTAAGCAACTAGTTTACAGCAGCTCTTCTAGATACACTCCAAATCGGTTGAATCCTAAGTAACAGTGTATGAATCTCTGTGGGCTCATAGAAAGCTGACATCAGCCTCCTCTATAGGTGGCAATGCTGGTTTCCTTGGAAAGAAATACATGTTTTTCACTGGCAGGCTGCATCCTGAACAGAACTCTGTATGTTTTAGTCAACCCCTGACTTGAGTGACAGAGGTTCATTAGCAGGTCAGGTTGCTGGCTATATAGTTCAGCATGGTGTGCTCTTTTCCCACAGATTCAGAGTATGAACTGAGTGTCTCAGTTATGACATTAAAGAACTTGTGTAATGAATCATCCTATAAATTGTTTTTTATTTGGAATGGTTTTTCCAATGAAGTTTTTAGACTTCTAATTATCATATAAATTAATGAAAGCACTGTAGCATTACTCTTGCAAAATATCATGTATTGACAGAGCAACAACGACCTTTGGTTTTTCATTGGTTTGTTTTGGTTTTTTTTGTTTTGTTTGTGGAGTTTTTTGGTACTTTTGGGTTTGTGATTTTTTTTGTTTTGTGCTTGGTTTTGTTTTGGTTTCTTTTAAATCTCTAACAGTTATGGGGAGGGGAAGGTTAGGATTAGATTAGAATAAAACCTGTGAAACATCATCCAGTATTTTGATAATTAAAAGAAGGATAAAATTAATTTTGAGATTCTAACTTGTAGTGGTGTCCAAACCCAACATGTAAAACTATTGATTTGGTCTTTTCTGGGGAAACAGAACATTTCTAAAGGAAGAACTGTTAGTCAATTGTACTGCTCAGGCAGAGCATTAGCTGGGGAGTTATCCAATAAGGGAAACATGTCTGCGTCATTGTTCTCTGATGTGTGTCATATTTGTGTTAAAGCAATTAAACTGATTTCACAATAATCCTATCATCATTAAACCAGACCTACAGACAGCAATTTCCTCCCCAGGTGCCCTTGAGAATTAAAAACCCAAACTTGTTAAAAGTAAAAACTAAGGTAAATG
The DNA here is from genome assembly GCF_000747805.2 of Chaetura pelagica. Taxonomy (NCBI): domain Eukaryota; kingdom Metazoa; phylum Chordata; class Aves; order Apodiformes; family Apodidae; genus Chaetura; species Chaetura pelagica. The sequence continues at coordinate 1,416,231 of NW_009952160.1, forward strand.
TGGCTTGGAGTTTTCTTTTGTTCCTTTTCCTCTTCATCCTCTATGCTTCCATTTTGGTCTTTAGTCATGTGGTTATTCTTTGGTTTGAAGAAACAAATAAACCCCAACTGGGCTATTCATATGCAAAATTGAGAGATAATACTTCATTTTTCTGGAAAGTCTAGCTAAAACTTCTTACTCAACCATCTGTTTTCTATATCATATGATGTCATGTCACTTCACTTGAGCTTTGTCCTTCATAAGTGATACACTGGCAAGTAGCCATTGAAGCTGAAAAAGACATGATACTAGGATAACTATCTAATTTTACAGCATGTCAGTGAGCCATAGTATTGGGACTTTAGATTCTTGATCTTGAGAATCTTTGACCTTCTGGCACAGAACTCCCTATACTTGAAACTATGCTGTGACTTGAAAAAACTCCTCAATGTGGTAGCATCATGTGCAAATAGAAGAAGCAAAACACAGATTCTTATACCTGACAGTATTACTGCTTGACCTGTGACTCCTGGCAGATCTTGCAGATGTCACATCACAATTAATAGATACAGGATTCAGTGGGGTTTTTTTTCTGCTCAGTGACACATTCGTTTCCTCTGTGACAACCTTCATTTCCCTCTGAACAAATAGAAGCCCAGTAGCACAAGCTTCAGGAATTTGTTAAAGCAATTAAGGGCTCCTCTCTCTCTGCACGTTGCATGGTTACCATAGTATCCTCTGCCTGCCAAGTCTTTAGTGATGATGTCAGTATCCTACAGGGGCTATTCACAGCATCTTCATGAAGGTGATTCAGCCCTTGCTAAAGATAATAAGCATCTCTCCATATGTTCTATTATCTAGTGATATTTTAGGAATTCATGAGAGAGGAAGGTAAGTGGCTTTTGCTTAATATTTAATATTTTTTAATGTATTCTTACATTCTGAGGTGTCAGGGTTGCTTTTTAGTCCTCTAGTGCATCGTTCACTGAATCTATAAAGTGTGTTTTATCTGAACTAATTGCATAGCTTGCAATTTTAAACTTGGCAAAGTCTAGCTAATCTTCAACAATAAGAAAAAAGGCAAACTAAAAATTACTGAAGTTTGAAATCAATGTATTAAGTCATAATAGGATTTTTACCAATTAGAATTCTTAGGGGTTTATTGTATCATTAGAAGAGAACACAAATTATGTAATGGGAGCATAACCAACAAGGAAAAATGTTCAAACTTTTTTTACTAAAACAAAAGAAGAATTAACCCCAATGCACATTTTTATTTCTTTTTTCATGTCATCTTTATGTGGATAGCCGAACAGTGGATAAAGATATTCTTACGCAATTAGTCTGCATACAGTTTTGTTTGTATATGGAAATGTGACGACTTATTGAAATCTACTCTTTAGGAGAGCAAAGATTCTGTCGCGTATCTTGAATAGTGAAAAAACAGTAACTCAATGAAGGAACTAATTTTATGACTCCTGCACATTTTGGCCTTGCAAGCTAGGCTTGTTTGTAGGTCTGAGATGTTATGCTGTGAACTGGTTTTACAGTTGGAATTTTTTTTTCTTCTCCCAGTCCACTTTCTGCTTTGCTTTAGCTTGCAAATGGCTATACCCACTACATAAAGTATCTGATTCTTTTACCAGACAACAACACAACACCTCAAAACAAACAAACCCAGCCTGACCCTGCAGGAACTGAGCTGCAGAACTGAAATAAATGTCCTATTAAAAGTCTTCTTTTAATGCCTTGTAACTTCATTTTGTGTTCTATTTTGATTTCTCTGAAAACTGTGGGGTTTTACTTTTAAAACAATTATTGTATTTAATATTTTAAAGTAGAACAATTTTGGGATGGGGATGAGGAACAGGGAAGGACCTATTAATATAAATGGAAACACATTTGTAAAAAGGGAGTTTGGTGTTGCAGGAAATTCTACATCGAGATGGTATGTTTTGTATAAATTCACCAGTTTAGCTCTCATCCCACGGCTACACAGGTATACAGGCCACAAGTAATTTTTCTTTCCTTCTACGTGTTTTATGTTTTCTGACCACAATGCCCACTGGTTTATTTAGACGGTCTTTATTTGGGGGTGGGTTCCTTTATGAACATTTCTTAAGCAAAGTGCTTAGTGTGCACTGACTAATTGCTTAGCTAGTCTAACCCTAGACAGAAGATGACATGAAGTAATGGTATTAATCACAATAGATACATTGCATTGAAAGAATCAGACTGTCTAGTGGCAATATTGGGGTGTGGGGTTTTTTTAGTATTTTAAAGTCCATGTAGATGAAGAATTTTTGCTTTCTTGTGCAAAGATATATGTGCTGCTTTTTTCTTACTTGACTGCCTAGCTATTAGTTTGGTTATTAATACAGAGAAGAGTATTTTAGGTAAACTGAAGAAGCCAACTCCCTTCCCAATGCTAATATCTATTAGCTTTTTTATTAGATACTTATTAAAAAAAATACAGTATTTTGATGTACAATACGCACTCTCATATCAGTCACAGTGTACCCCTTTGTTTTATTGCTTTAGGTGCGGTGCATCTTTTCTGTTTTTATCTGGAAGGTTACTTAGGAAGTTAGGAGAAAGATGCCTAAAATATTCAGGAATAGAATATATTAACTATATTTAACAATTAGAATTTGAATTATTTTAAAGTTGTTTTCCAGTATTTTTGGAAAAAAACACCAGCCCCAATGGTTCTATAGTCAGATCTTTGAAACTGATTTGGTTAAATTTCAGAAATTGTATATAAATATGGGAAAGAAGTAATTTCCTCTCCAGAAAGCTCTGGAAAAAGAGCTGATTCTGACTGCTGTAATGTCTTCTATTGAATTTCAGTTGAGCAGTTCGATATTATGTGAATAAGGAAATATGTCAAGTTGGGTACATATATGTTGGATGTATCATGTAGCTTCTCATGAAGTTGAAAAGGTTAATGGGCTTAAATGCAAACAAAATTATTATCCCAAATATTAGTAATAATATTTTGAAGCCAGAAACTGTTTTAGAAAACAAGGGAGAATTTCTGTTAGGAAAAAAAAGAGTAGATCTGAAGTACATGTAAGGGGAGCAGACTGTGTATACACGTGTATGCTTTTTATGTGTTTGTAAGTTGTTTTTATTAAACAATTTTTTGTGTACTTTTTTCCATGTTTTTTCAGTGGGCCAAAGGGAATCTGTACATATGGGGGTGATTTGAAAGTTACCTTATCATGCATACAAAAGAAGAATCCAAATGCTTTGAAAAAAGTCTTACTCTTCTAAACAAAATAATATTCTAAATTCATAATAAATCAGTGTAATTGTCACTTTCAAGGTAAAAGCTAATAAGTTTTATCATAGAAAGCACAACCTATTTATTTTTCATGATTAAGCTCTTTAAATGTGCAAAAAGAAATAACTTCACATAAAAGCATAAAGACTTCATCTTTGCTAGTACACTTACTCAATAACATTGAATACCTGCTGTATTTAAATGTAAATTGACCCTGTTCCAGCCACAAGTCAAAGTTGACTATAACAACATTTTTGAAAGTTATTAAAATTGGTTATTAACTGAAAATACCTTAAATTTAAATGGAATTTATAATTCTGCCCTATTACATCTAGATATTAATGCTTATTGTTGTAGCATATTTAGCCACTGAAGTGCAAATAGTAGTCTCAAGTGGTTTTTTTTGTAATACGTGCTAGCAGCAGTGGTATTTTATAGCCTTCATTACTGCATTTCTCATCCCCAAAGATACCATTGTATTAATTACATTTTTAAGGTTTTATTTTCTCTCAAGGATGTGCATTTACTTTTAACTACTGTCCCAATTAATAGCAGCATAATAAAAATAATCTTAAAGTTGTTGAAGTGACAGGTAGCTGTTGATTGTTACTTCCTAAATTTACTTTTAAAGCACTTTGTGTTATATTGAGGATGCAATCAGTGGTACATGGTTATCACTGAACACAAACAAAAGGGGGTTTTATTTTAAAAAAACTAAACAGCAAAAGTAATGTTGGCCTTTGGACAGTATTTATTGAAGAATCCTGTAATAAAGGCCTGCAATCATATTGTCAGTTTGATGTCAATGTGTGTACATAGATGGAGATTAAATTTTAGCTCTAGTTAATTTTAATTCTGCGTAATTATATCAGGAGTAATATATATATCAGTATATATATCAGTATATATATATATCAGTAGTATATCTTTAAGTAACTTTAAAAAAACAAGAAGAAGTAAGTTGTGTTCACCTAGTGGCAGACACCTGGCAATTCATGTATGGGAGGGAAGCCTGATTTATGTATTTGTTTTTAATATATTTTTTAATATATAGGTTCTTCCTGCTTTGTATTCCGGCATAGGAAGAAAAATGAAATTCTATACTCAGTGGAAATTATTTAGCATTGTTCTTATGGAGCAGTTGTAAGAATTATTTACTTTGGCACAATAGACACAACCATCCAGTAAGTAGTACATTTAGCAGGCAAAGGCCAAGGCTCAACTATTTCTTTAATGACTCTTTCTGTCTAATGACATAGCAGTAGTTTGAGATTGGGGAGTTCTATTTTCTTTTTTAGTTTTGAAGAGTTTTTTTTTCCTCATAAAGACTTTTGAACAGAACAGAATCCTAGGGGTTGGAAGGGATCTCAAAAGACCGTCCAGTCCAACCCCCCTGCCAGAGCAGGGTCACCTAGAGCACATCATACATGAATGTGTCCAGGTGGGTTTTGAATGTCTCCAGTGAAGGAGACTCCACAACCTCTCTGGGCAGCCAGTTCCAGTGCTCTGTCACTCTCACAGTATAGAAGTTTTTTCTGATGTTTACATGGAACCTCCTATGTCCCAGTTTGCACCCATTGCCCCTTGTCCTAGATTTTGTAAGCTAATGCTAGTAAATTTTCATTATGTTAAGTCTGGCTACTGCTGACAAGAGTAGTCTTGCTCTTGCTTTCATTGGCGTTGCTCCCCTGGTGCTTTTCTCTCCCTGCAACAGTCATAGGGTGAATTCATCCTGCTGGCTAATGCAAAACAAACCTAATCTGAAACAAAACAACAAGCTTTTCCACTTAATTAGTGAGATTAACCTACTCATCTTGAAGCTATGGACTCACAAAGCCTGTTAAAGTAGAGAAGATGTGATCAACTGCCCCGTGGAGCTTGAGCTCTGAGCATACCTTGCTTTATAGCTTAGTGGAGCCATACGCTGAAGTTGCAGTGGGGTTTTATGACTTCTAAAATGTGTTCAAATGCACTTGTGAAATAGAAGAGCCAGTTGGCACAGGAGATTTTAGTTAATTGATTTATCTGGAGAGTTTCTGAATGTTTTCCATAATATTTAGAAAATCTGCTATTCAGATATTAATCTTGGAGCAATTTTTTGCTTTGTTTGAACACAGGAATTCAGTTCAAGATCTGTAGGAGTGTGCTGTGTTTAAATGACACTCCACCCCAGCACCCAAAAATTTTTCCAGTAAGGACAGAGTAGAAGACCATTGCAGCAAGATAAATGTTTGCATCTGTTCCCTCTGGTCCTATCACACGTGACCAGGGAGAAGAGGCTGTCCCCCTCAGCACTCCAACCTCCAGCCCCCACAACATCTCTGGGCAGCCTGTTCCAGTGTCTCACCACCCTTACACTGAAGAATTTCCGACTGATCTCTAACCTAAATCAGCTCTTCTTTCAGTTTACAGCCATTATGCAATGTCCTCTCAGTGCAAGCCCCTGTAGAAAGTCCTTCCCCACCTTTCCTGCAGGCCCCCTTCAGGTACTGGAAGGCCACTATTAGGTCCCCCCAGGTGCCTTCTCCAGGTTTGCAATGACCTTGTCATGGGATACAAAGTACAGTTTAGACCATGGAGTTTTGTTGGTGAGATTTCCTGTGTCCAGTTTCCAACTTCCCTTCTAGTAATCTCTGGCACGTTTGTACCTTGTTATCACACGGCAATTCCCACTCCAGCTTTCTTTTGCCAAGCTTAAAACATCCAGCTTTAACTTTACCATAGCACTGATGGATCCACTAGACAGAATAAAGAAGAATATGAACCTCAGTTCTCACAGTAATGTGAGCACAATCCTCTCGGAACAGGCATGTTGCCAGCATGCACTGGCACTTTTATAGATTGCCATACCAGGTTATACCTTTATACAAACGTTAATGTTGTAAAAAAATTTGCTGAGAAAATTATTTGAAAGAAAATCCAAAAGCCAGGTTTATAACCTGTTTTTTGTGACACTAATGTTTTATGGGTTTGGTTAAAAACTAAGAAAAATAACTCTGCTTATCACGCAATGTATAAAATACGGCACCTTTACAGATGCTAGCAAAACCTGACCAAAAGTTCTCTGAATCCCTTTCCACTTCTAAAGTCTGAATTGAGAGAGAGAAGCCAACATCTGGATAAGGGAAGTCAGAAGCACAAAGTAAAAGCATTTGAGTCACTGAGGCTGTTGTCTTTGATGAGACTGAACAGACATATTTGGCAGAGCTGCACATAGTTAGACCTGCAGTCCTGTATTGTGGAAAATTCACAAGTACAAGCCAGGAAAGTACTCCTATATTGCCAGAAGGCAGTTCATTTAAAAAAGACAGATTTCTGTTATGTTTGTAACTGTGACAGGTAAATACTGTAGTCCAGGGTGGGTTTAGAGTATGGTTTATGTTCCCTGAGAAACTCCATGGATATTAGAGTATCAGAAATGGAATTAATGTGTAGCGCTAAAGTCCTTCTGCATTTTCCATGATCTGGGGTATCTGTCTAAAGGATGGCTTTGTAATAGAGTGTAGCTATTACAAATCATGCAGATGCCTATTCATATTTGTGTTCAAAACATTATTTTAAAAAGTAGTTTTGAGTAAATAGTGTATCTAAGTTAAATGTAAAGATGAGTAGGGTGAAGTGTACTGCTGTGCTGGGAATGAGAATGGAGGATTTTGAAGATCTTTCTGGCCTGACCTAATAGCCACATACAAGATATGTGTTCTGTACATTGTTCTTCGGTATAAACACCAGCAATTACTCGAGCCCCTGTAGTTTGTTTAAAAGGAGCTTAAACATAATTTGAACTACCTAAATTCTTAAAAACTACTGAAATACACTTTAAAACATTTTTCTGAAATTATAGAGGGAATGGAACATGTTTAGTGTAGTTTAGATAATAATCTGATTATTTTTTTTCCCTGTCATGCTTATTTCTCTTTTCACTTGTTTTGCGCTACAGAGATAGCAAATATAAAAAACATAATTGTGGCTTAATGCTGGTGGGCAGCTCAATGCCATGCAGCCCCTCTGTCGCTACCACCCAGCTTCCCCCCCAGTTCTCCTTCATGTGATACAGGATATCTCTTTACTCAGTTGGTGTCAGCTTTTCTGGCTGTGTCTCTCCCGGCCTGCTCGCTGGTGTGGCTGCAGCTTCCTTCAGGCTTCACTCACTGGCAGCTGCTTGGAGTCATCCACAGTTCGCCAGTGGATATCTACTCCACTGTGGTCCTCCCGGGGGACAACCTGCTTCATTGTGGTCTTTGCATAGGCTGCAGGCGAATCTCTTCTCCAGCACTGAGAGGCCAGTGGCATCCTAGCTTTTATCAGGAACAGTGTGATCATCATGACTAGGAAAGGGATCCTCCCCATGTACTCAGCACTGCTGAGGCCACACCTTGAGTACCATGTTCAGTTTTGGGCACCTCAATACAAGAAAGGCATTGAGGTGCTGGAGGAGGTCCAAAGAAGGGCAATGTTTGTAACTCCTCCTACTTATTTCCTATGCTGCATGCTTTTACATGGAGGCATTTAAGTTGTGCCTCCATTGAAGCTGCCTCACTGCCTGGGATGCTATTATCCGTGTTTTCAGGTGTTCTGCTTGTGTGTAATCCTTCCTCAGGCCCAGCGCATTGGTTACTCAACTTGGCTTCAAAGAGGTGACAATGGGTTGGATTAAGGATCCATTCCCCTGGCAACTCTAGATATAGATACCGTGCTTAGGGAAAAGGTTTAGCGGTGGGCTGATAGAACTAGGTTAGGAGAGTTAGGTTAAATGTTGAACTGGGTGATCTTCCAAGTCTTTTCCAACCTGAACAATTTTATGACCTGGAGCACCTCCTCCCTGTCCTTCACTGAGCACTGTCTACAGGGTTGTTTCTTGCATTTTTCTCATTTCCCTCTCTAAGCTGCTGCAAAATGTTTTTACCCTTTCTTAAATATTCTATTGGAGAGGCACTACCAACATTCCTGATGGGCCTAGCTTTGGGCAGTAGCAGGTTCGTATTGGAGAGAGCTGAAACTGTCTCTGATATGGGGACAGCCCCACACAGCCCCTACCCCGTGCTGCCAAAGCCTTGCCACGTAAGTATGATACACCATATTAATGAAGTTCTACACATTTTGGATTAAAAAAATATGGTTTTCATTTGTTTGAATAGAGAGCTTCTACACAAGGAATTCAGGGAACCTGTTTTGAAGTCCTTCTCAATGAAGTAACATGCAGTGAATTTAATTCGTAGTTCGTATGTAATGTGTAATTGAACTCCAGTTTTAAAATAATTTCTCATATGATTTATCCTTGGAGATTAATCCTAGCTCTGTAAAGCATTCACCCTTTAGTATTTTATACTTCTGCATAACAAAGGGCACTTCAGTGAACCTTTATGTATTACATTGTGCTACTGATAGTGATATAGATGTTAAAACAAAAGCAGAGTGTTCTCATGTGTTTTCCCTTTTAAACAAGGAATTAGTACCATCCAACTTGTAGATTTTTTTCAGAATATGGAATTAACAGTATCCTAAGAGGTCCCCTTTCAGTGAAAATGCTTGATCTTCCTTGACAAGACAATTTTACTTGTTTTGATATCTGGTCAAAGTGGAAGGGTTACAAGGTGATTTATTGTGAATAAAGTGGTCTTCAAATGCTGTTAAAATGTAGGTGAGAGACCTAACACATACTCCAGCTGATCTTCACTCATCTGAAAAATGTCTGTGACTCACACAAGAAGAAAAGGAGGTTTTTCATGTCACTGTTTTAATACGGAATATTTCTACCAGTTTCATGAGGGTTTTTTTCACAATTCTGAGATTTTATTATCAATTTAGTAATGAATATTGGGTTACCAAATTGTAACCATTCATAATTGTAAAAAATGATGGGAAAAAAATGTCTTTCATTCTTAGACTTTCCAAGAAGGTATGCAACTTTACTGATGTTTGACTGGTTTTCCAGTCTGTGGATGTGCAAGGATGAAAAATCAGGTGAATTTCTGTTTGAAGTCTTCTGATGTTTTACTATTGCAAGAACATTTATATTCATCTGAGCAGGAAAGGATTTTTGTGGTAGTTTGCTTGCATATTTCTGTTACATCAAAAGAAGTACAAATCCTCATTCTTAAGTAAGTTTATACCTAATAGTTTACAGTCCATGAATGGAGGAAATTAATAAAAATCTTAGCTTGAATTGTGTGTCACATTTTGAATATCTTAGCTTAGGATTCCAAAATTGATTTAATTTTCCAGAATTTCCAAGAAAAATAACTTTTTTTTTTTTTTTTTCTCTAAATCACCAGCATGTAGCTCTGGGTTTCACAGTATTAAATTTCCTTCTTTTAGGGGGTATTTATTTGTCTCACACCTGAGCATGCATTATTTTGAGGAGTGTATGTGTTATTTACTTTGGGAAAGGAGAGAAAATGTGAGTGAGAACATAGTCCTAGGATGGCTCTACTTGTAAGTAGATAAGCAAGTCTTAAGTAAAGTCTGCTAAGTCAGATCACATTATGAAGTAGCAGTTACACTTTCTGGCATCTTCTTTTGTTACATATTATATTTTCCTGTTTTCACAGTTTAGAAAGTTGCCTGTTCTAGAAAAATCAGGTCTGGTTAGGCTTTCAAGTTTGACCTTTTCAGTCTTCTGCTGAGGATTGCAGCTCTGGGCAGTACAGCCTGGGATGAGAGCAATTCTGATTCCTTGAGTTGAGCTTTTTTTCTTCTCTTGGTTCCTTTGTTTTTCGTCATGCATTTCCTGGTGATCACCTATTAATTCTGAGGCTAGTTTTAATTTCTAGCTATGCTATAAATTGGTAGAAGATAATAAGCTTGCCTTTTTTTTTTTTCCTAATTCTTCTGGAGATAATGCTGTTCATCTTTCTTTACATAAAGAGATCTTACAAGCCATTTTCTTGCATCCTTTTTCTGGTTACCACGACTGCTGTTGCTGTGTGAGTTGCCTACTAAGTACAATTTACATGTTTCCTTCACTAGTCAGTAAATAGGGTTTGCTTACGGCTTGAGGTGATAAGGTTTATGGAATCTTTGCGATTTTCACTCTTTATAGTAGTTAAGAATGTGCAAGTCATTTTGTGAACCAGTTGGTCTCCAAGAGGGAGAAGCTGAGTGTAAATGACAGTTCTTCATCCTCTGTTTGTCTACTGTATAAAACTTGAATTAATTTCAAAAAAGCTGTCTAGTAGGTAAAACTCTCCATGAATTGACAGAGCATTTGAAGGATTTTGCTTTATTGATTTTCTTGGTACAGATAGCCTGCCTTCAGCTAACTAAGAAGAACTTGGTTTCCCAGTACAAAACCAATTAAAAATGCTTCATTTAACAAAGAGTGCGTAATTGATTAGCAGCTCAGCAAAATCCCTCAAAATAAATTTAGATATCATCTATGGAAAACTGACACATGACTGTGGTAGGCAATGGGGAAGGCATCAGATTCTGAACCAGTGCAGAAAAATAGGAGGAAATAACTACAGAACAGCCTACAATTACAATGTGTTTGGTATATGGTGAAAATTTATCTTTAACTCATTTTGGAGGAACAGTCCAGTGAAGCCGAGATTGATGCAGCTTCTTCTACTCTAAAGAAAACTCCTTAGTTTTTTTATTATTTATAATCATATTCTAAATGTTTTCCTGCAAAATTATGTTAAGAAAATGGCTTCACAAGCTTCTTTGCCTTTCTTTGGACATACTTCAGCACCTTAGCACCTTTCTTGTAGTGAGAACTGAACACAGTATTTAAGGTGCAACCTCACCTGTTCGTAGTACAGAGAGGACAATCATTTGGCTAGTCTGGCTGCTCACTCTATTTTTTATACAAGCCAGGATGCTGTTGTCCTTCTTGACCACCTGGGCACACTGCTGGCTCATGTTTAGCTGCATGTTGACCAACATTCCCAGGTCCTTTTCTGCTTAGCAGCTTTCCAGGCACTCTTCCCCAAGCCTGTAGCATTGCATGGGGTTGCTGTGACCCAAGTGCAGGACCTGACACTCAGCCTTGTTGAACCTCATGTAAATGGGCTTGGCCCATCTATCCAGCCTTTCCAGTTCTCACTGATGAGCCTTTCCTACCCTCAAGTAGATCAATACTCTCACAGAACTTGGTGTCATCTGCATACTTACTGAGGGTGCCAGTTGATCCCCTTAAAATTTAAAAATTAACAATGAAAGATTGCTTAATGTCAAATTAACTATTAAAGACTGTAAGGAAGTTAATATCTCTCACCCTTGCATGGCCACAACTGTGTGTCCCTTTGTCCTGGTCCTCAGTTCTGAAAACTTGATCTCTCTGGCACATCCTGGAAAAGTGTTTGAGAGTCTCTTTGATCAAAGATGGGACCAGGCTTTTATAGAATAAAATGGATTGCCTGTCATCATTTGACTATTTAGCTGTACCTCCAAAGCCTCTCATTGGAGAATAGGAGGAAAATAGTGGAAAAATCCAAGAAGCCCCTTGTTTCACCAAGCAAACTCTTTTCATAGAATCATAAAATCTTAGGGGCTGGAAGGGACCTCGAGAGATCATCTAGTCCAACCCCCCTGCCAGAGCAGGGTCACCTAGAGTACATCACACAGGAACTCATCCAGGTGGGTTTTGAATGTCTCCAGTGAAGGAGACTCCACAACCTCCCTGGGCAGTCTGTTCCAGTGCTCTGTCACTCTTACAGTAAAAATTTTTTTTCGGATATTCACCTTGAACCTCCTATGCTCCAATTTACACCCATTACCCCTTGTCCTATCACTGGTCATCACTGAGAAAAGCCTAACTCCGTCCCCCTGACACTCACCCCTTACATATTTGTAAACATTGATGAGGTCACCCCTCAGTCTCCTTTTCTCCAAGCTAAAGAGACCCAGCTCCCTCAGCCTTTCCTCATAAGGGAGATGTTCCACTCCCCTAATCATCTTCGTAGCTCTGCGCTGGACTCTCTCGAGCAGTTCCCTGTCCTTTTTGAACTGAGGGGCCCAGAACTGGACACAATACTCCAGATGTGGCCTCACCAATGCAGAATAGAGGGGGAGGAGAACCTCTCTTGACCTACTAACCACACCCTTTCTAATGCACCCCAGGATGCCATTGGCCTTCTTGGCCACAAGGGCACATTGCTGGCTCATGGTCATCCTCCTGTCTACCAGGACCCCCAGGTCTCTTTCACCTACACTACTCTCCAGCAGTTCAGCCCCCAACCTGTACTGGGACATGGTGTTGTTCTTCCCCAAATGTAAAACTCTGCACTTCCCCTTGTTGAATTTCATCATGTTTCTCCCCGCCCAACTCTCCAACCTATCTAAGTCTCTCTGAATGGCAGCACAGCCTTCTGGTGTGTCAGCCACTCCTCCCAGCTTAGTGTCATCAGCAAACTTGCTGAGGGTACATTCTATACCCTCATCCAGGTCGTTGATGAAGATGTTGAACAACACCGGTCCCAGTACCGACCCCTGTGGGACTCCACTAGTCACACACCTCCAACCAGATTCTGCCCCATTGACTACAACTCTCTGACTCCTTCCTTTCAACCAGTTCCTAATCCACCTCACTTCCTGATCACCAAACCCATACCTGATCAACTTTTCTACAAGGATGCTGTGGGAGACGGTGTCAAATTGCTTTACTGAATCAAGATAAACCACATCTACCGCTCTACCATCATCTATCCACCTAGTAATTTCCTCATAGAAGGCTATGAGGTTAGTCAAACATGATTTACCCTTGATAAAACCATTGTTTAATAACCATTTATTAACCAATAATAACCAATTATTAACCAATTAATTTAATTAATTAATTATTATTAACCAATTAATTTAATTTAATAACCAATTATTAACCATTGACTGCTCTTGATGACCCCCATGTCCTTGATGTGCCTGGAGATAGTGCCAAGAACAAGTTGTTCCATCACCTTTCCAGGGATGGAGGTGAGGCTGACCGGTCTATAGTTACCCGGGTCCTCCTTCTTGCCCTTCTTGTAGACTGGAGTGACATTTGCTATCCTCCAGTCCTCAGGCACCTCACCTGTTGCCCATGACTTACTGAAGATGATGGAGAGTGGCCTAGCAATGACCTCCGCCAGCTCCCTCAGCACCCTTGGGTGCATTCCATCTGGACCCATTGATTTATGGATGTCCAGATTACTCAACTGATCCCTAACCCAATCCTCATCTACCATGTCAAACTCTTCCTCTATCTTGACCTCTTCTGGGGCTATATGAATCTGGGGCTCATAGGGAGACCCTGCAGGAGTGAAGACAGAGGCAAAGAAGGCATTCAGCACCTCTGCCTTCTTTATATCCTCTGTCACCAGGGCTCCCACCTCATTCCTCAATGGGCCAATATTGCCTCTACTGCTAGTTTTGCTAGCTATGTATTTGAAAAAGCCCTTTCTATTATCCTTAACCTGACTTGCAAGGTTAAGTTCCAAGGAGGCCTTAGCTTTCCTAATTGCCTCCCTACATCCTCTGACAACAGTCCTATATTCCTCCCAAGTGACCAGCCCCTCCTTCCATGATCTATAGATTTTCCTTTTCCACTTAAGTTTGCCCAGTAGTTCCTTCTTTAACCATGCAGGTCTCCTAGCACCCTTACTAGATTTCCTAACCATTGGGACACTCTGATCCTGTGCTTGCAAGAAGTGGTCCTTGAATGTTGACCAGCTATCTTGAGCTCCTTTATTTTCTAGCACCCTGTCCCATGGGATTTCCCTTAATAGATGATTGAGGAGACCAAAGTTTGCCCTGTGGAAGTCCAGGGTTCTGGTCCTGCTGGGTATTTTGTTCCTTCCACACAGGATATGTACACCTCCTAGACTGTGAAAGGCTGGCTGTGTGAGTCTTCCAGCAGATATCAGGGTAGTTGAAATCTCCCATGAGGACCAGGGACTGTAGTTGTGAGGCTGCTTTCAGTTGCCTGTAGAAAGCCTCATCAACCTCCTCACCTTGATCAGGAGGTCTGTAGTAGACCCCCACAACTGTGTCACCCGCACCTGCTTGCCCCTTAATTCTTACCCACAGACTTTCAACTTGCCCCTCATCAGCCCCTGCACGAAACTCAATACATTCTAGTTGCTCTCTCACATAAAGAGCAACTCCACCACCTCGCTTCCCTGCCCTGTCTTTCCTAAAAAGCACATAACCATCCATGGCCACATTCCAGTCATGTGACCTGTCCCACCATGTCTCTGTTATTGCTACTAGATCATAACCCTTAGCCCGCACACAGACCTCTAACTCCTCCTGCTTGTCCCCCATGCTGCGTGCATTAGCATACAGGCATTTGTTTATCTGTTCTTATCTTGTCTCCATGTTGGGCCAGGTTCTGTCTAGGCTAGGCTCTGTTTTCTTCAGCAACAGAGACCAGCTGATGTTAGGAACATCACCTTGGCACTCAGTGTTGTTACCAGCTCAGATTTTGCTAGGCCCTTTCCTTTCCCATGGCAGTTTTTCTACTCCAGGCCTGGAAACTGGGAGACAAAAAGCAATGGAATCATAGAGAGAAACTGAGGCAGGCATACCAAGAGATGAAACATTCTGCTTCATTAAGGTGTGTTCTGGTGATTTCATGCTCAACTCTGCAGTGAGAGTTGAAAGCTGTAATAAAGTAACCCTCGTATTTCAAATGAGAAGGGTGATCAGATTTATCACTAGTTTTATTAATTCATATGTCAGGTGGATGTTTGTAACAGATTTGGTGTAACCAGTCTCATACTTCTTAAAGCTGGCGAAAAGAGCGCATTTGTTTTTATTGCTCATGACTGGAAAATACCTTTTCAGATAACAGAAAATTAAGTCAGAATGTTGTAATTCTGTGTATATTAAAACCCAGTGTATTCCTCCTGCCTGTTCTTCTGAGATCATGAATGTCAAGTGTATTTACAGTATGGTCTGAAAATAAAGACATACATTCTTGGGTAGTACAAACAAAAAAAGAACTAGAACTTCTATCCCTATGGCTTATGAAGGTACTGGACAGTTACTGTTGAATAATTATACCTTCGAGAGTAATAGCAATGAAGCCTTCTGGTCATCATTGTCTTGATATTTTGTGAAGAATATCACACTTGTCTTTTTTTAAAAAAATTATTCTTTGTTTTCAGCATATAGAAATTTCATACATTTCATCATACATGATACAGCCATTTACAGCTTTCCATAGTTCACCAGTAAATACTGCTTAGATCACAGAAATGACAACATGAAAATTTATGTTAAAGATAAAGAATTAGGCTTGTAGTGTTTGGACAGCTTTGGCCTGCTTTTTACAAGCTGAAAACAAACATTATTTCTAATTTTAGTTGTTTGTGACTGAATCTTTTGTGTCATCCTTCAGTGAAGAAAATGTTTAATGTAATTAGTTTTTTAAATGTTAAAAATAGTTCAGTGCAAAACCAGCTTCTCAAGAGAAGCAAGTAGCCAGCATGGCTGCTTAGCCTATGCATAAGCATTTTTGTAAGATGCCTCTTCTGTACATGTGCCCTGAGTTTGAAGTGATTTTTCATTAAACACATTAATATCAATTGTGTTTCATGTCAGAATTCTTCATATGACTTTCACGGGGTAGGAGTTATCTGGGTTTGGGTGGTTTTTTCCTGTTTATCTTAAAAGACTTAACTGTATAATGAATTTTAAATAATTTTATTTTTATTATGACTGGAAATTTTTCTTCTGCCACAACTGGAATGCTTAACAAATAGACTAATATATATCTTTAATAATACACAGTATTATAGTCTAACATAATTATTAAAAAAGAATTAAGCTGTCTCATGAGCTAAAATGGGAAAGTAAGGACAGTTAAAGCAATGAAGAGAGTAATGATTTACACTGATTTAACCTCAATATTTGAAAGGGTAGAAAGTATTCAACTAATATAGAGGAGTCTGATCTCAATAGTTCTGTTTTGCAGTATTTCTGAAAATAATTCGTAAGTGGCAATTTTCTGAAACTGATACAAGAAGTAAAAAAAAGAATACATAAGAAGCAGATCCCTTAATGACATAATTATATATTACAGGTTGTATTAAAAGGAAAATATTCTACCACCCTGCAGTACATGCAGAAACATTTGGTAACAGTTGATAAAGTTTACAAAACTTGATTCTTGCCAAGTCAGTGTTTGGCTTTTTAGCTGCTTGTAGAACACATTCTACTCTACTGTCTATATATATATGAAATGCTCATTGCTGTGTGAAATACTCATCAAAAACAATTCTTGTTTTTTGCATATTGAGAATTTTAAAAATATTTCTTCCTATTATGTAAAATGTATTTGAGGGTGCATTTTATATATCAATATGAAACATCAGTTTCTGATCCTCTGTGGATGGAATGGGAGGAATCAACAGACTTGGTGCAATCTTCACTGGGTTGGGCTAAAACTTGTGAAAGAACTTTCTAATATGTTAAAATGCCTCAACAGGGTTTTGCTGGGAAGGAAAGTGGTAATAATGTGTTAGTTATCCTTTTCTACTTCTGTTTTTACAGGTTCTGAGGGATGACTGACAATTGTTTCTGCAATGCCACTTGGGAGTCTCCAGCACTGTGAACTGATAAGTAACATGCAGAACTTCTTTTCAGCTCCTTGAAGGAACAGAAGTATCTCTCTGCAAGAGAAGAGTCTCAACAGATTTTTACAGCTAATAATAAAGTCAACTTAGCATCATCTACATTCCTGATTTACAGCACATCACCTTCCAAGACAGATGGTCTGTTCGAAGCTGGAGGATGTCAACAGAGCTCATTGTAATGAAGCAGTGAATTGATGCAGCTGCTCCTGCTGCTTGATTGTCAGGATCACAGACGACAGAACTGCACTGCCCTTTTCCTACTCCCGTAATAAGGCCAGGAACAGCAGGGAACATGGCTGGCCTCGTTAGCAATCTGCTAATGTTATTTCTTTTTTTTCAAAACATCTGTTTGGGTTTCAGAAGCCCACTTTCTGTCTTCAAGAGGTAGGTTATGCAGGAAGACCTTATCTGTTTGAATGCATGTACTTGCTTATGATATTGTGGAAGTATGAAAAAGCATGACCTAGACAGGCTGAGAGACCTGGGGCTGTTCAATCTGGAAAAGAGAAGGCTTAGATGAGACCTTATAGTGGCCTTCCATGCTGGAAGGGGGCCTACAGGAAAGCTGGGGAGGGACTTTTTACAAGGGTGTCTAGTGAGAGGGCGAGGGGTAATAGCCTTCCATGCTGTAAGAGGGGAGATTTGGGTTAGACATTAGGAAGACATTTTCACTATGAGGGTGGTGAGACACTGGAACAGGTTGTCCAGGGATGCCCCCTCCCTGGAAGTGTTCAAGGCCAGGTTGGATGGGGCTCTGAGCAACCTGATCTAGTGGGAGGGGCCCCTGCCCATGCAGGATGGTTGAAACTAGGTGATCTTTAAAGTCCATTCTGACTCAAGCCATTCTGTGTTTGTTTGGTTTTGCCCACTTGCTCTGAATTATCCTGCAATTTTAAAATGGTACTTTTGTCATACTGAAGACAGAAACTCCTGTTTTATCCATAGGTTGCAACGTAAATCTAGGAACTTTTCATATAACAGCACACATGTATTTGAGACTACACAGGGTGTAAATATATTTCAGCTGCTTGAGTTAGCTTGCAGTATACAATTATTTTTAATGAGAAAGAGTCAATTAGCTTAAAATTGGACAATCCTGGGAAATTTGTGGAGGGGTTTTGAATACAAAATTTCATAGGTAAACTTTAGTGGAATATGGACAAGAGAAGTAGCCTCTTAGGTCTCCCAAAAAGTGTTTTATTGTTCACAGGTTAAATTTGACACTGTAGCTACCATGTCATTTCTGTACTTATGCATTTATGTGAATATACATATTCAAAATTTATACCAATGTTGCATAATTTTTCAGATAGCTTACCGTTTAGTTCATTACAGTGATCTATATATTTTTACGATTTCTTTATACATTGCAGTCAATGCAGACTTTGATGTTCATGTGAAGTTGTAAAACTTAACTATTTACTATCTTACTTGTGAGTTGCTATACATGTCGTGGTGTTGGAGTTAAAAATTTCCCCTTTACACATTATTTAGATGTAGTTGCGATTAAATTATGCATCAGGCACATAGTCTTAAAAAAAAACCACTCCAAACTGTCATGAATATTTAACAGTACTTGCCATTTTCTAGTGAAGTCCATGTACCTCAGATACGTATTTAGATGAGATGACAGGTTACATTTTTGACTAATGTTTTCCAAACTATTCTGTTTGAAAGTTCAGAGAAGCTACTTCAGTAAGTGCTTGATAACTCATATGTTTTCCCTGTCTTACGAAGGAGTGAAATTTCCAGACCACTCCTTGAGCTACTCAGTATTGTCAAATTTATTTATTAGTTGTCTTTTAGAAAGACATAACAAAAGTAAACATTTTTTTTAAATCTCTCCTTTTTAAGGTATAAAGATAATACCAGATCTCTTTCTGGTGAATGCCTTGGAAGCGAGCGGACAGTGATTTCACTTGGTCTGTCAGATTTTGCATTGAACATTCGCATGCCTGGGGTAACGCCTAAGCAGGTGAGGAAAGTGCAGCTTTTATTTTTCCACCTACTCCAGGAAAATAAAGCCTTGCCTACAGTATAACTCACATAAAATGAACAGAAACATCAGGGTAGTTTTTGTAGATATATGTATGTCCAGTGTAAATAACGAAACAGAAAAGCAATGTCAGTTTTTTAAAAAAAGCTATTTTAATCTGATTAGTTTTATTTGTGAAATGTTAATTTCATAAACTGAATGGCTAAATTTTATTAAAACAAGGATTTTTAAAATTAAAATAAAATATATCCCATCTGTGGTCATAAGACATATATTTATTTAGAGTTGCAGTCTACACCAAATCTCAGATGGTGACTCAGTGAATTTAGTTACATTAAATTGAACATTGCTTCAACTTTAGTCAGCTGAGAGAAAACAAACAAAAAAGCATTTAATATGGTTTATTTTTGACCCAGGAAATTAAAATACTCCAGGAAAGCTATTATAAACAGGTTTGAAGTTGTTTATCTTTTACTGAGTCAAGTAAAAATGAAGACAATAATTAAGATTTTTGATATTAGCATTAGCATTTTTAAGATTCACAGGAAAGTCTGAGATTATGCTGTCATTTTCATTAAGCAAGATAAACAATGGTTGATGAGGTTTTTTTTGCAATAAGGCAATGCAGGGAATTCTATGTCATTGAACGACCCTATGTCTCTTTTAGAGGGCTGCAGATGCTTGGAAAGAGCAGGATGTTGTGCTGCATTAGATGATGACTCATTGTTGCAGATAGCACTTTCAAAAAACATGAAAGGAAATAGGAGGTTTTCCATTATTGGTGGAACACGTAATACAGAGTAGTGTCATTCCAGGGACTGCAAAACAGAAATGTAGCTTCAACTCGATTGTATTTATTTGCAGCAAAATATTAAATTTCTGTCTAAGAGAGAGTCAAAAGTACTCTAATTCATCCAGGTGCACATTTGTAAATATGTTTTATGGCTTTTACCTAAGGAGCCATAAGTTGAAGAACTAAGAAACACATATGAAGGGGTCAGTCACTTCAGATTCCTATTTAGAAAAAAAGAAAACCCAAACCTAACATCACTAAAAGGCTGTGACAGTTAATAGAAAGGACATGCTACTTTTCACATTCATGTGTATCTATAGCTCACAGCCTTTATGTACACAATAGTAGTAGGCTAGTGTAGATGTGAGGGAAGGACCTTTCTTCATGTACTCTTAACCCTAATTGTGAGAGATACGTTTAACAACCATGGATCTACTGTGAGTTCAAGTTATCCATACTGATGTTTATATAAGAGCTTAAGTTGGGAGCTGCCCTTAGTGATCCCTTCCAACTTGGGTTATTCTGATTCTATGATATGTAAGTTTCTGCTTTCAGGGTCTATCTGCAAGTTTATCTCTATTCATGAAAGACACCAAAGCAAACCAAAGAGGACAAAAGCAATTTTGAAAATGTTTTGATAAAGGCTTTCTGGAGATAGATCACTATTTTGCTTATGACTAATCACAGTTTCTGTGTTCTCAAGCATCAAAATTTATGTGGGAAATGCAAGAAAACAAACACAGCCAAGGATGACGAGCAGAAATTAGTGGAGAAGATATGAATAACTTAAACTCTAGTGAACAGAAGAATATTTTTAGAGCAATACCAATATCCCTATTGAATGCCTCTGGGTCGAAATCAGAGGGGTTGTCTCCAAGGGTGACCTTTCAGTAGGTGTCTGTTGCCAACCCCCAAACCAAGACATGACTGAAGGAGCTATACTCAGGTCACTCAGGCAAGCTTCAAGTCAAAAAAACATGGTCTATGGGACCCTCACTGTCATGAACCCCAAGAAGGGTTCAAAGGAGGACCCAGGTAATTACAGGCCCATTAGCCTCACTTTAGTCCCTGGAAAGGTCATGGAGCAAATCCTGATGGGGACAGTCAGGAGTCAGTTGAAGCATATGATTGGGAAATTCAACATGGATTTACAGGGGCAAATCATGCTTGACAAACCTGATTGCCTTTTACAACAAAGTGACCTGCTTGGTTGATTAAGGGCGAGTGGTGGACATCATCTACCTGGACTTCTCCAAGGCTTTTGATATGGTCCCCCAAAGCCTTCTTCTGGAGAAACTGACTCGTTACGGCCTTGACAAGTGGTCTGTGTGGTGGGTGGGGAACTGGCTGACAGACTGTACCCAGAGGGTGATAGTAAATAGTTCCTTCTCAGACTGGGCCCAATGTTGTTTGATGTCTTCATAAACCAATTGGATGTTGGGTTTAAGAGTGATGAAATTTGCTGACAACACCAAGATGAGTGGAGAGGCTGACACTCTGGAAGGGAGAGCCACCCTCCAGGATGACCTGGAAGGATTGGAGGAGTGGGCTAGCAGGAACCTTATGAAGTTCAGTGGGGAGAAATGTAACGTCTGGCACCTGGGAACACATAAGCCAGGAGTGCAGTTCAGGCAGGGATCCACCTGGCTGGAGAGCAACCCTGTGGTAAGGGACCTGCAATGCGCTGCAGCAGCAAAGAAAGCCAACAGGATGCTGAGCTTCAGGGACATCACCATCAGCGACAAAGAAGTCATCATCCTGCTCTACTTGGCACTTTTCAGACCACAGTTGAAGTATTGCATTCAATTGTGGTGCCCACTCTACAAAAGGAATGTGGGCAGTCTGGAGAATGCCCACAAGGATGATCAGAGGACTGGAGGACCTGCCATACGAGAATATACTTTTTTTTTTTTTCTTGCTTTTTTAAAATATTAAAATCCTAAAGGCAGATCAGATTACCTAAAAGCATGTCTCTAAACTATACAATCTAGAGTATAATCTGTATTGAAGAGAGGTTACAAAGAACAAGGAAGAATAATGTGTAAGTGGGACAGCAAATACTTGTGGATGTATTACAGCATTGAGTCAGAAAGGCATGAGTGAGTTCTGCAGCATCTCAGATAAATAAGTAGCACAATACTGTTTTAATACATCTGTAATTTATAGTCTTCAACTGAAAAAGACCCAAAAATAATAGTAGATGTAGACTTCTAACATTCCACTGTCTTATCAGCCTAGCAGAACACACTGTTGCTAGTTACAAGAGAGCTTACTGAAGGAAAAAAAATCAGTAAAAAGAAAAATTGGCTTCATCCTGGCTCAAACCAGGACATAGTCTTTTTTTAATGTATGGAGTAAGACCCTTCCTTTCAATAGAATTACCATTTTTAGGTTTTACTTTTCTCAATGACTTTGTTTTATATTGGAAATTCTTTCAGTTACCTAAGCTGTTTGTGTTTGGAGAACCTAGATTTTGTTGAGACAAAATCATAGATCTGATTTTTTCTTTTAAAATTGATTGTTATTTTTCCTTGTTTTAAAGGATGTGTGATGTTTGTTAGAATACTTATGGAAGAATATTTTCATAGAATCATAATGTAATTAGATGCATTTATCAAAAATGTATTTTACGATTGCTGCTGCAGTGGCACAGCATTTATACACTTTGTGGTCTAGTTGTGTAAATCTTGGAATAGTGCTATAGGCAGAAATCTATTTAGCTACTAAGTCATAAAATGCGGAGTGTCTCAGGTTGGAAGGTACCCAAGAGGATCACTGAATCCAACTCCATGCTCCTGAACACCAGAGAGAACGCTCTGAGAGAACACTCCTCTCATGTGTTGTTGATTCTTAAAAGATAGTAAGTTTATAAATACTGAGATAGTAGTGTATACCAAGAACACAATCAGAAGTTCAGTACTTCTTTTCACTTTATGTAGCACACTTGTTGATTCATATTTGGTTTTTTGGATGTGGAAAGGGTAGTGTTACTCCTCAAATTTTTGGCAGACAAGGAGACAGTGTTTGTTAACCATTGGAAATAAATTAAATTCTAAGGTTTATAACTCCATTATTTTTATATATTAGTCTGTTCAGGATTCTCACATTCATCTGCAGAATATTTATATAATTGTTTTGCTTTGTTTCTATTGTTTTTATTCCAAATATTCCCAAATTAAAGGTAATTTATATTCTTCTGTCTTTTAACAGTCTGATACCTACCTCTGCATGTCAGTACCCCTGCCAGTGGATGATGAAGCCTATGTAGGTGAGTATTGATTTACTGGAAGAATATAAGCAAGCCATTTATTTATTTTTTTTTTTCTTTTGACTCATATTACCTAAGTCTTTGGCTGTCAAGAGTTTCCAAAATATATTCATCATGGCTAATGCAGAAACAGAGAGCTACTTGGAATCAAAAAAACAAACTATCTGGAGAGATTAATGAGTAATAGTATTTAGGGAGCTGCATGCAGATACCTCTGGCAGTCAGTACCAAACAGTCCTATTTGTAAAGTATTGGCTTTCTGTCTCTGACTGGATACTTAATTCTGTTCTGCTGAGCAGACCGTTTATTTACTTGCTGGCACAGGCATTTACAGTCAGTGTTAGCTATGTAAGATTTTACTTACCTTAAGGAAAAAAACAAAATCAAACCATATTCCCTCCCTTTTTTTAAATGTCATGGCATGAGTAAGATGGCAGACAAATAGTGGGAAGTTCTATAATAGTGTATGAATGCCAAGATCATATAGATTCCAAAACAACACCATCAGTTCAGAAGGTCTTCTACATACGTTTAATTCTCATTTGCTTTGCTTGTGAACATATAGGTAGAAAGGAAGCTTGCTAATTTGACTAAAAATGGTTTCACTATCAGATTATTGTATGAACTGAAATCAAAGAAACCAATGAGAGGTTAGAATGCCTACTTTTTTTTTCCTTTACTCGTTTGAAGCAATTTAGGATATCTGCACTTACAATGAAAATTGTGTCATTTGTGTTGTAGTGTATTATGACGTTATTTTTCCATGTGGGTATCCTTGTGGAAGTCCCTCTTTCTTTTAGGTGATTCATAGAAAGGCATATTACTAACCTGCTGCTTAAGCAATTTTTATTTAGTGCTTCAATGAGTTGCAAAATTTCATAGTTCAGTTCTTCAGTAGATTTCTGCACATGCACATGTAGCTCTGCCATTTGGTGTTTACGTGTGTTTAAACCACATGAACTTATTTTTCGGTATTCTATGTATTTAAAAGGACCTACTAAAAGAATCCACTTAAAAGTGATTTTTATGTAAAGTCTCCATGTGAATCATGCGAGGCAATACATTTTTTTCTCTTAAGTCTGGGGAACTTTTAGGTCTTTGGTGTTTATAAGTTCTTCACCAGATTTTCATAGGACTTGGTCACCTTTCCAGTCACCACTGACTTTTACTACTGAGTCATGGTACCTCCCTAAGTGTCACATTATGCTGTAGAAATGAGAGGGAGCCTTTTGCATTCAGCATCACAAATTATTATTATTTTTTTTAATTTATTTTTTATGTTTACATGGCTCTCAGATACTATGGCTTCGTTACTGTAGTACGCCATATCTAAACTTCCATTTTGCCAAGTAGTGGTGACTTCACTGTGTTGAAGGCCTTTAATGTCTTCCTTATCTAAACAGTGGACACTGGCACATTGAAAATTTTTTTTAAGTTAATACCATTATTAAGACAGCAATATCTTAAAGAAAAGAGTGTGCCAGCTTTGTGTAATTGAATTGTTACTTGGAAATATTAACATACTAGAAATTATTTTTTAATATGTAGCATAACTATACTTTTTATTATTAAACTGTTGTAATGTTCTTTTCATTTCTGTTTCTCCCAGAGTTCATAATTCAAAGTAGTAGAATCATAGAATAGTTAGAGTTAGAAGGGACCTTAAAGATCATTGTGTTCCAACTGCCCTGCATGGGCAGAGACACCTCCCACTAGATCAGGTTGCTCAGAGCCCCATCCAACCTGGCCTTGAACACTTCCATGAATGAAGCTTCCACAACTTCGGGCAGCCTGTTCCGCTGCCTCACTACCCTCACACTAAAGAATTTCCTCCTAATCTCGTAACCTAAATCTCTCATCTTTCAGTTTAAAACCATTACCCCTTGCTACCCCTGCTGTTACCCCCTTCTCACTGCATGCCCTTGTAAAAAGCCCCTCCCCAGCTTTCCCGCAGGCCCCCTTCAGGTACTGGAAGGCCACTATGAGGTCACCCCAGAGCCTTCTCTTCTTCAGACTAAACAACCCCAACTCCCTCAGCCTCTCTTCATAAGAGAGCTGCTCCAGCCCTCGGGTCATCTTTGTGGCCCTCCTCTGGACATGCTCCAACAGGTCCACATCTTTCTTGTGTTTTGGGCTCCAGAGCTGGACACAGTATTCCAGGTGAAATCTCACCAGGGCAGAGTAGAGGGGCAGAATCACCTCATTTTATCTGCTGGCCACACTACTTTTGATACAGCCCAGGATGCAGTTGGCCCTCTGGGCTGCAACTGCACACTGGTGTCTCGTGTCCAGCTTTTGATCCACTAGTACCCACAGGTATTTTTTCCACATTGCTGTTCTCAAGTGTGTCCTCCCCCAGCCTTGAGGGAGGTTGGTTAGTACTTGGAGAACTTTTATGAAAAGAAGCCAGATTTTATTCAGATTTCATATATGTACCAATACTGTTGTGTTATCTTAGCAATGATTTTGTAGCATTTCTCCATGCATACAAATGCTTAACTATTCAGTAATCTTCAATCCAGTATTGTAAATTGTGGAGGCGGTCAACTAGGAGTGTTGGTTTATTTCTTAAACCTTTGGTAGTGACGGGTACTTCATTTGGCTTGAATCTCATGCTAATTTTTATGGCTTTTACAACACAGGATTTTTTAAATAGCTTTTTTTGACCCTCTCTTTAGAAGACTGCTGTAAGCCTGGATGTGCTATTAAGAGAACAACTACACATATGTGTTTTATAATTTTATTTTTCAGTTGACTTTAAGCCTCATGCCAGCATGGACACTGTCCATCACATGTTACTCTTTGCATGTAATGAACCCTCCTCTACTGAAAAGTACTGGTAAGATTTGCAGCTTGTTTTGTTGTTGCATCAAACATTTATTGTGTTAATTGCTTCCTCATAAACCTTTTACAGTGTCACAATTTCTTGGAAAAGTAGAAAAATACTGAAGAAGAAGGAAATGTGTAGCATTTCATGCCTTCTACACTTGAAGTGTCTAGATTTTTTACTGACTCCTCTGTAAGGTGGAGAAAAAGGTCTATTTTCTGATTCTTCATGACTAATAGACTATGTCTGAGTAGGAGACGAGAGCTGTAGTGGGCAGGGTACTACTGTAAACACAGAAATCTCGGCTTCCTCTATAATTGGCTGCTTTTCTGTGTATTGTACCAGGTGTCCAGAAGGAAAATGAGTTAAGGGTAAGCTGAAGAAGATTCTCTCTGGTATTTGACTTGCCATTCAAAATGCCTAAGTAGCGAGGGCAGAAGGAAGGGACCATTTCTGTTTAACATCTTTATTGATGATCTTGATAAGGACATAGAGTGTATTGTCAGTAAGTTTGCAGGTGACACCAGGTGAGGCAGGAGTGTTGATCTGCATGAGGATAGGGAGGCTCTACAGAGAGACTTGGACAGATTGGATGGTTGGGCTGATGTTAATGGTCTGGGCCTCAACAAGGCCAAGTGCCAGGTCCTGCACTTGAGCCACAACAACCCTGTGCAACCCTACAGGCTTGGGGAAGTTTAGCTGGAAAGTGTCTGGCA
Source organism: Chaetura pelagica (assembly GCF_000747805.2). Lineage (NCBI taxonomy): Eukaryota > Metazoa > Chordata > Aves > Apodiformes > Apodidae > Chaetura > Chaetura pelagica. The sequence continues at coordinate 1,442,652 of NW_009952160.1, forward strand.
GAAAAGGACCTGGGGGTTCTAACTGACAAGCAGCTGAAGATGAGCCAGCAGTGTGCCCAGGTGGCCAACAAAGCCAGTGGCATCCTGGCTGGTATTAGAAACAGTGTGACCGGGAGAAGTAGAGAGATGATTGTCCCCCTGTACTCAGCGCTGGTGAGGCCACACCTGAAGTGTTGTGTCCAGTTTTGGGCACCTCAATTCAAGAGAGATATGGAGGTGCTGGAGCAAGTACAGAGGAGGGCAACAAAGCTGGTGAAAGGCCTAGAGAATAAATCTTATGAAGAACACTTGAAGGAGCTGGGAATGTTTAGTTTGAGAAAGAGGAGGCTGAGGGGAGCCCTCATCAGTCTCTGCAGCTACAGGTTATTGTAGAGAGGCTGACGCTGGTCTCTTCTCACAGGTGATTAGTGACAGAACAAGAGGGAATGTCTTCAAGCTGCAACAGGGGAGGTTTAGACTGGACATTAGGATTTTTTTTTTTTCACAGAAAGAGTGATTAGACACTGGAATAGGCTGCCCAGGGAGGTGGTTGAGTCACCATCCCTGGATGTGTTTTAGGGCTGTTTGGATGTGGTCTTGGTGGATATGGTTTAGGGGAGAACTTTGTAGAGTAGGGATGATGGTTGGACTCAGTGATCCCAAGGGTCTTTTCCAACCTGAATCGTTCTATGATTCTATGAAAGTCCGGAGGAGTATGCAAAGAGCAGAGATCTGAGGAGTCAGTAAGCTCTTCTTTCTACACCATCCCCTATACCTTCTCTCCCAAATTTTTACCACGGTAAAAAGTAGTTGTTACTACACTACTGTATAGTATGCTGTTGTAGTCTGTTCTGTGATACTCATTCTGTTCAGTATGTTATTATATTTTGCATATAAAGAAGCTGTGAGTTTCAGTGATTGGTTATTTTTTTTGTTCGTACATTTATACTTTCTGCTAGCTTCCTGCTTTTAAATCTGTTCATCAGTTATCTTATTAACTCTTCTTTATTAGCTTCTCTGGCTTTGTTTTTTTCTGAAAACTTGGTGTTTCAAGATCAGCACTCATGGCTAAATGGTTGACCATTTTTTAAGCATAATGAAAGAGCAATGTGTGTGTCTCATTTTTCTCCTGCAGTCATTCCCCTCTATTGGCTAGTATCTCAGGAGGAGTTTGGAACAGCCTGTGTAGGTTTTATTGTCTAGCTAATGTGCTCCTGAAAGATACTGTGGCATAAAGGAAGGCTAGCTGGACCAGAGTGTGGTGGTGAACCTATGACTGCATTTGTGGATTCTGCTGTTGTTTCTCCTAACCAATCTTTTCAACAGACTTCCAGACTGTGCAGATCAGTACTTGTTTAGATTCCTGAAGTCTTTCAGGTTTTTTAGATTGTAGTGGTGGAAATCTGCACAGCTTTTACCTGAAGCTGTATGAATAATTAGTTGTGAAACATTTAGTTTGTCCAGAAGTGAGTTTTGCATGTCCATTGGGACATGTTTGGAGGGAGAGATGACCAAGCTACTGGTTGTGAAGGTCCAGAAATATGTGTTATGAGCAAAATTAATGAAAAGGAAGAAGTGGCATGTTCCTTATTCTCTTGGTACTCTGATGACTATGGTAATGCTTTCTGTCAGAAGAAAACACAACAGCCTTTCCAGGTTCTCTGGGATCCCAGAAACATGTAACCTACACTCTGGAAGAAGTGGTTTTCCCTGGGAGAGCAGCCATGAGCACATCAACATGTGTTCTGAGGGGTGGCACACATGGCTCAGGCATCCTCAACAGAAATGTTTGTGAGCCTGCATCTACTGGAAGTCCTTTATGCTTTTATACTCTTTCTCACACTGTTTGAGACTCTGTTTCCCCCAGCATTTAAGGTGACTGAAGCTGTGCTTTATTCATACAAATGTTTTCCCAGGCCTAATTTTAGCAGGAGTAATAAACAGAGAAAGGGCTGTACCATTTTGTGCAGAACTGAAACCTTGGCATGGCTATCAATCTTCATTGCACCTGGCTCTAATCAGTTGATGTAGTATAAACGGTTTTGGGTTGAGGCTTTCTACAAGTCATACTTCTGTATACTGCATCTGTGGAATGACTTCTACACTTGGTGTTCAGTGCCATGTTGCTTTGCCACTGAAGAAAGTACAAATTCACAGTAAGTAGCCCTTTTCCCTAATAGAAGATCAAGAGTGAGAAGTAGCTTCAAGGTGGGTGTTTGGAAAGCCCCTCAGTGTCCCTTCTTTTCTCGTCCGTGTATGTCATCCCATAGCCTACACTCACGTATAGCAGTTAGCACCCTCTCAGATACATTCCAGGTATATTTTGCTGTTTGTATGACTATTTCTGACAGGCCTCTTACAGATTTGATAGTGTGTATGTTTGTTAGTTCTTGCAGATTCAATGTATCTAGAGCTTAACAGTCTTTGGAAGTCTTTTGCACTCTACCCACCCTTACTCTTCCCTGCAATGTGTTAGCAGCAGATGCTAGGGACAGCTCTTGAGCTCATCACTAAAAATGTTTGTGATCTGTTTGTGGTCTGTCAATTGTAAAACACTTCTGTTCTTTTTTTTCCCTAAGTATGTTGAATTTTTGGTTTGGTTTTATTCTGGTGTTGTTTTGTGCGTTTTTGTGTATGCACATGTGTAGTGGAATAAAAATTAACTTAAAGCAGTGAGCTTGCATTAAGTACACAAAGGAGCATGAGTCCCTCCTAGCTGTTGGGGTATATAAAGCTTCCTGTGACCTTTTCTTTGTTAATGATTTTCATATGAATTTTACAATTCTGAATTAAAGCTTTCCTGTCTTGTGTTTTTTTTTTTCTGCTTTGTCTGTGAGTCCTGTCCCTCTGTGTAAATGTGACAACCACTGATTGTCATTACGTTGGTCTTGAGCTAATAGTGCTACAAATTTTCATATAGTTAACTCTCACAAAATTCTCTCCTTTATTTTTTTATGACTAGCTACTTGGCTGGTGGGGGGGTGAATAGATAGAGGACATAATGATATCTGGGAAGGCAGTCTACAGGAAAAGAGCTATGATTAATCAATATACATCCAAAAATGTCTTCACAGATCTTAAAATTAGTGCTTTTGCACATAATTTACCTGCTCTTTTCTTTTTTTCAAAATTAAAAAATTATATTCCCTTTTGTTTTCTTTCCTCATATTTTTAGGGACTGTGATGAAGGAACATGCAGAGACAAATCTAACATTCTGTATGCCTGGGCAAGAAATGCCCCACCCACCAGGCTACCCAAAGGTATTATGCCTTTAATGTGAAGTTCTTGTGTACAGGAGTTAGGGAGAGAAGAGGATGTGGAAGTAAACATCTAGCATATCTAGGATCATGCTAGAATATTTTTATTATTTCTAGTGGATGGAAACTGTTCAAGCACCAGCCTCGCAAACTACGATTATGCTAGCTAATATACTCATACTAGCTAATATAGTTGGGGTTTTGTGTCATCCTGTTTACTATAAAGTGAGGGTTTTCACTAGGGGGAAAAGGAGAAGTAACGATCATAATATAATGCTTTATTTTTATATAGCATTAATCTTGCATTTCCTACAATATGTTAATGGAAAGTGCTGTTTATGTATCTTTCAGCAGCGCACAAACTGCATTAAAATTTTCTGTGTGTTTGGCAAAGCTAAAACACATTCAAAATAAACTTTGATTTTATTATTATTTTTTTTGTCTTAATGTATTTGACAATTTTATCTGTTTTCATTTCTTGATGCTTTGACACATACAAATTTTCTTGTATGATAGATGACTTTGCTGAATTCAATCAAAATATTTTAAGGTGCTTGGAGTGATATGTCTGGAAGACAGTGAGAAGTGGTGCTTTCTAATAACCATTCAGGGTCCTATAAATGCATGCTGTCTGTATAGCCTCCGTTTGAAAATATTTTGAATTCTAAAGATTTTTTTATTTATCTGTCATTGCCTTCTTTCCTAACCAGGAGCGGTGCAGAGTATCATGAAGAGGTTCTTTTTAACAATCCAATTACACACTTGCAAGCATGAATGTTATTTGATTTGGTTATCAGAATGTCAAGCTACAAAAATGTTGGTTGGAGGCTTCTGTGGAAGCCTAGTATTTGCTTCACTGTTAAACCACAGCTAGTAATATTTTCTTGTCTCTAAGCAATCCATAAATATTTGTAGAGGGGTTTGTAATGATATTATATTTGTGCACAGAGAGGCTGCAGTCCAATTTATAAGTAAGCTTTGCCATGGGCAGTGTTTAATCCAGTGGGATTTACTGACTGAATTGGAAGAAATTGCTTTCTCTGCTCAGTTTGAAGAGACTTCATTGTAGAATTGGTTTAGAGCAATCCCTGATGGTAGTATTTTGTAATTTCATTATTTCGAATTCCGCCATTTTTTCTGTGCCAGTGCTTGCTTCTTTCAAAAAATAGCATAACTTTGTAATTCCCCCAAGATTTTTTTCACATTAAATATTAATTTGCATCTCCAAACATTTCACTGCAGTTATTCTTAGTAAGTCAGTATTTGTCAGTTTGTACCGTTTACAGGTTGCATGAAAAATGAAAGTTCTACCAAATCCTACGAGGATGGCAAATCTTGTTGTTTTTTATTTTCTTTTTGATATATAGTTGTGTATATATACATCAAATCTGTATTAATATTCTTGGATTGAGAGAATTCTCCTCTTAAAGCAGATATCTACTAATTAATGGCTAAGATTCTTAGTCTTTTGGGGAACATGTCTTGTGACATGTTCTTTCCAGTTTTCAGGATACTGTCTTTTTCACTGGTCTTTTTCACTGGTGTCTTGGCGAAGTTTTCTACTCCTTCACTCTAAACCATTATAGTGATTTGTACTTTTAGACATGGTCAGGTATCTTGCAATTTATTGTTTCTGAAACCAGTGCATTTTCCTTCTCTCAGGTGTCGGATTCAGAGTTGGAGGAGAAGCAGGTGGCAGATTTTTTGTGCTCCAGGTACACTATGGGGATATTAGTGCATTTAGAGGTATGTATTTTGGAAATTTGTTTTGTAAGTTATATCAGTTACAGCATCATTTATATTACCCTTGGAAATTATTTTTGCTGACAGTGCCACTCAGAGAGGTGAAGATCAGTGAGCACATTTATAATAAACTGCGTGTATTAACTTCTTTCTAAACTTGCTATATATATATGCTTGAAAGGTGGACAGCTTCTTTTCTTCAAAAAATGTAGAGCAAATTACTTACAGTAATGAAGAAGCAGGTTAGTAATTTTAAGTGTAGGTAGAAACTTATTTTTCCCTGTATAATTCAGTACTTTTTTAAGGAAGTTGAAACAAATACTTGTTAATATCCTTAACCTGTAACCTTACTTGAATAGCTGGTGAGAAAGATTGCATACACTGGCCAGTCAATCTGTGCTTGGAAAAAGTAGAAAGTAGTGGAGACAGTGTCTTTTGATATTAAAAAAAAAAAAAAGAAAAGAAAAGGAAAAGAAAGAAGAATTCTCAGCTATTTTTACAGGTATTTCTGAAGTTCAGGAATTACTTAAAGGGCGTTTTTTTTCAGGAGTAAGATGTCTGTTGATAACTGTCAGTTGTCAAATTTTTATTTTTGTATTTATTAGTTTGTATGTAAGCACATACTGTTGTAATACAAAACAGAGTTTTCCTACTGTTTTCCTTTTGCCCTAATAGCGTAGTCCTCCTGGTTCTTTTGGATTCATGACTAGGCTGTTTGGAATCAACATTTGTTGTCTGTGATTGAAAACTAGTGCTTTTTCAGGCATGGCATAAGTTCAGTTTTTCTTTCCATCTTGGCCAGCACTAACTGCATCTTGACTTTGTCATTTTTCCTTTATCTACTCCCACTTACTCTTCTTCAATTTGTCCTGTCCTTTCTCTCTCCTTTAATCTTTTCTCCTCTTTCTTTAGCTCTCCCTCAGCCACTCCCTGCAAATGAGGTGAATGTATTGATGTTGGGTATTTTTGTTTGGGGTTTTTTTTAATTATTTTTTTGTTTTGTTTTTTTGCTTTAAATTTTTAAGATGTTACTTTAAAAAAAACCACAACAGTCAGACCATGTTTTAAATGTGTTTGAAAGACTGTATTTTAAATTGGAGAACTTTTATCCTAAAGTTCAAGTGAATTTTTCGGTGTATGTTATTTTTCTGTACAAGCATGTATGTTTGCATAAAAATGGTATAGAAGAATGTCTGTAATTATATTGACTATCTCTTATTTTCTAGAATATATTGTTTGTTTGGCTGTTTTGTAGTACAGACAAAATGTAAGTGACTTAGTGGAAGTAACTGGTTGACCAGTTTTGCATTTTTGCGTACATGTGCATAGTCTTAAAATACTTGTACTCTAATTGGAAGTGAACTTTGTCAGCACTCTGCCAAGGCCATAATCAGTACATTATACAGAATATAGGTACCAAACTCCTTGTGTTTGAGGCAATACCACATGTAGCTTAACACAGACAGTCGGAAATTCCATATGCATTGAATGTGTGTGGGGTTTTTTTAAGATTATCAGTTGAATTTTCACATGTTCATCATACTTGGTCTCAAAATGCTTGGCAAGCATTCAGTGCAACTACAGCAGTGGGTAGTCTTGATGAATGAGCTACTGTTCTAATTTTTCTGTGTACAGCAAAGAGTTTACTTTTTTGTTGTTATTTGTAAAGGTAAAACTGTGATGTACTGATTCAGATTTTTAAATACAGAAGCGTTTGTTGGGACACACAGAGTTAGAGAAACTAAGAATTCTTAGATGACATGATGATGAGCCTTATGAGAACCTAGTGAAATTGGATTAGTGACTTTTTCACTTCCGTAACATATGAACTGATTTGTGCATTTTGTAAAAATAATAACTGCTTACTTTGTGAATACTGAAAGTAAGATCTAGTAATGATAGTGGTAAAAATCAAACTGAGTATTATCCCTTAATAATGAAATGTGATTAAAGTAGCTAATGTATGAAAAACTAAACTGATACTTTTTAATCTGTATAGTCTGCTTTCTCTCCTACTCTAGTCATTGTCCTTTCTTCTGTTCGAACACACTGCTTTTTTCAGTTTCATCAGCTACTGATGAGAGGAAAATCTCTCCCCAAGTTGCCACCTGTGAGCAGTTCCCTAGCTATTCTGTTCTCTTTCTTACCTGAAGTGTATACTGTTAGAGAGTGTTTTTTCAGCATTTTCTGTTTACTTGCTTTGGAGGTATATCCATCTTCTAACTATGGCTGGTTTTGGTATAAACATAAGAAAAGGAAACTTAATTGAAAAAGAACAAAAATTGAACTTTCAGATCACCAACTAAAACTGAGTAATTATCAGGACAATGGTATTTTTAAATTAAAATGTCCAACAGGTTATGTAATGGTGACACAGTACATTAACAAATTAATTAACTATTTTTACTGTCTTTCTAGGATATCCATTGTTAAACAGGACCTTTGCATTGATATCTTAAGTTCTTCTGTTGACTGTATTAAAAAGGTTTCTGGTTGCTTCATTTTTAATTGCTACAATAACTGCTTCTCCACAAATTTTTCATTTTTCTAACTTTCAAAATACAAATTTGTTTGAAGCAAACCAACTTATTCTGCTGTTGTAAAAATTACATTGTTTCATCTCTCAGGTGCTATTTCATAAAGATCTACAATTTCTAGTGCCAAAAAAGCAGCTAGGTTTCAATTCACCAGAGTTTTTATCTGTATTAGAATTTTGCTAGAAATGCAGCACTGTGATGTTCAGGTTTGTGCAAATTTGAATAAAGTGGCCACAGTATGAAAGTTTTACTGCAAAAAATAAGATTAAAACTTCCATTATCTCTTCCATTACTTTTTATACAGCAGAAGGGTGTTACTAATATGGAATAATTTCACATGAGTTCAGTTGCTAGTTATAGTTGTTTTGTGATTTGTACAGATAAACACAAGGACTGCTCTGGTGTAACTTTACATCTCACACATCAAAAGTAAGTATCTTTAAAACTACTTACCTGTTAGAATCATAGAATCATTAAGGTTGGAAAAGACCTGCTAGATCATCAAGTCCAGTCATCAGCTTTACACTCCTGTGACCACTGAACTCTCTCCCAAAGTGCCACGTCTACCCATTTTTTAACACCTCCAGGGATGGTGACTCCACCACCTCCCTGGGCAGCCTGTTCCAATGCCTCATGAGTCATTCTGTGAAAAAATGTTTCCTAATATCCAATCTGAACCTCCCCTGGCACAGCTTGACCCAATATTCTCTTGTCCAATTGCTAGTCACAAGGGAGAAGTGGCCAACACCTGCCTCACTCGAACCTCCTTTCAGATAGTTGTTGAGAGCAATGAGGTCTCCCCTCAGCCTCCTCTTCTCCAGGCTGAACAGCCACAGCTCCCTCAGCATCTCCTCATAAGATCTGTTCTCCAGACCACTAATCAGCCTAAGTTGCTCTGCACCCTCTCCAGCACCTCAATGTCCTGCCTACACTGCAGTGCCCAAAACTGCACACAGTGCTCGAGGAGCAGCCTCACTGAGGATCAGAGTATGGGCACGATCACCTCCTTGGTTCTGCTGGTCACACTATTTCTGATACAGGCCAGAATGCCATTTGCCTTCTTTTTAATTGCTCATACATTTGTTGAAAGGATAACATAATAGAAAAATCTCACCTGAATTTCCAAATTTAACTAATATGACATGGCATATTTAAGTCTAAATCTTTCTACACAAAGACTTGAAGACTTGAAAACTGAACTTTACTTGTTTTACTAGTGTAAAAGATTCCAACCAATTTTTTGACTTTGACCTATTCTCTTCAGCTGCACTTGATGAGGAAGACCTTTTCCTGGGTCTCTTTAATTTTGTTTTTTTCTTTGCTTTTTCTTTTTTGTTTCTTGTGTTTGTTTTTTTCTCCTCATTTGAATTCTTTTTTTCACTCATGGCTTGCAGTTTCTAGTTCTGCTTCCTCACTGTCTTCACTGCTACTACGGCTAAGATGGTAGCCACACTTCCTGCATCCTGCTTTTATGTTATCCTTATTTCCACCAGAGCTTGGGCTCATTCAGCTTTTTTCCAGACAAACACTCATGTTTGAGAGAGCGATCCCCACCTAATTGTGTAATTATGTAAATAATAATTTTGTTAAACTCCAAATACTTTGTAGAAGGTGCTTTGAAAATTCAAGCACAGTGTGAATAAAGGAGGGAAGGGGAAGTGCTGTGTAACAGTTTCTTTCTCAGTAGACCAGTTTCAGACATAATCCAACATTTAGTGATGTTAAGTGGTATGGCATATTGTGTCACTTGCAGTTGGGTTTTATAAAGGACTTGTTTAGCAAAGCTTGGGTTTTGAATTGCAGGCAGCCTTTGATTGCTGGAATGTATCTCATGATGTCTGTGAACACTGTAATACCACCAGGCGAGAAAGGTGAGTACTGATTCTACAAAGTGACTATATAATTTCAGCATCAGATTAAGTTTGCTGCTCATTGCAGAAGAAAATTTTACAGAGATTTGCTGAATTATAGATGGACAAATGAATTGCTTAATTAAACAGATGATGAAAAATATTACTTATGAATTTAAAATTATGTAATATTTCCCCATGACTTCATCTATAAAGGTGATCAATGTTGTAGAAAATAGTGTTGTACAAAACAATAATGATCTTTGCAATACTGAAGCTTCTAGGATTCCCAAGAGTATTTCTTTGATCTATTTTAGTCTTAATATTTTACAAAAAAAACCCTACCTATTTCCTTATTCTTCCCTCCCTGCAAAAAAAACCACAAGATTTTTGGACTCTTCTTCATCTGCCTTTGTTATTCATGCTATTTGTGATTTACAAACAGTTCAGTTTAAATAAATTAATTTCTACTAGTAAGGAGCTGCTCTTCAAAAATTTTATTCCAATGTTTCAACTTGGTTGAAACATCAAAAAGCTGGAAACCATTGTAAAAGAATGAACAATTTCTATTCAGAATCCTGCACAGGGGATTTTGTCTGAAACTCAGCTTGGATAGTCCCAATATAATTTTTTTGAGCTAGCATGGAATATTCTGTTTTCAGGAGTTGAACACTGACCTTAAATTTTCTTTTGCTAAACCAGAATTTTAAATTAAATATCCCTGAACACCGTTTTTCCCACTTACAGTTAGCAGGCTGTGGTGGTCAAATGCTTAAATGATTCTGTTAGGTGAATTCAGCAACTTAAAATATTTTTAAATTTAAATTGAAACAACATATTTTACTCATCAATATGAAAACATTTCAAACTGATCCCCCCCTCCACACTGAAATGTTTCATCAGTGCAGAAGTCTACTTTTTCACCTGGAGGAGTAAGGGTAAGAGGAATGAAAACAGTTCTGTGCCTGTCACTGACTGTCTTCTCATGTTCGATCAAACTTGCAGTTTTTAAGTGAAGCATGAAAGTTTTTTTAAGAGGAAAAATGCAGCATGTCCCAATATACCTCTCAGTAGAGGCATCTGCAGAGGAATGTCTTGGTAGGCTCTTCATTAGTTACTGTTACTGCACCTAATACAAGCACTAGTCTGCGCACATTGTCTGTACAGCACTTCTCTGCCAGAGTCTGCATCTAACCCTAAGTCTTTAAGACTGGGCCTAGAGCTGTAAGATCTTAAAATCAAGCCTTCATTATAAATGATATCAGTTTAGAATTATATAATTTTATTTTAATTTTCTCCTGATTAACTATTTACCATAGCTATGTTGATTTTAAGTGTCCCTCAACAGTCTATTAGCAAATGTATTATTTTACTTCATTAAATAGCAGTAGTGTATGCTGGAAGAAATGCTACTGAGCCCCACTTTCTGGGTACATCATCACAGAAAGGAATGTCTTGAGATAGGTACTTCAAATCTGTAAGATACTATCTAGTGTCTTTTGAAATTGTCTGTTATTGAGTGTTGGTATACCTTTTGTAAACTGCCTTCAAACTGAATGAAGCACAGTAGTGTAACTTTTCACTGTTAGATAAATAATGTGTTTTTCTTTGTTTATTGCCATCATGTTTTAACAGTGGTTAATGCAGACATTGCCTGCCGCTACAAAAGGTTTCCAATGCACCTTTTTGCCTACAGAGTTCATACGCACAGACTAGGTAAGGGTTTAATTGCAATATAAGAATATTCAATATATAACAATATGTTGACAGCTATTTTTTAGAAGTGTATCTCATGTTCACATACATAATGGTATGTTGCAGGTAAAGTAGTGACTGGATACAGAGTGAGAAATGGTCAATGGACGCTGATTGGTAGACAGAGTCCACAACTACCACAGGTTGGTTGTTTTTTTAATTCTAACTTCAATTTTTAATAATCTGTAGTTAAAACTGAGAAGCCGAATTGGCAGTCACGTACCCAGAGATTTGCGTCATGGTGTTTCCACTGGCACGTGTTGATGTGCCAAGTGAATGGGAAGTGAATACTGCCAGGTATTGTCTTGATTACATTATGATGCAAAAACTGTTCTGAAATTACTTTTCAGGTCCTGTTCTTGTGTGTGTGTATATTGACTTAAATAATGCAAGATACTTTCATTAATTTTTGTGAATCATCCTCTCTTTCAGGCATTCTATCCAGTAGAACATCCTGTAGATGTTGGCTATGATGATATCTTTGCAGCTAGATGTGTGTTCAGTGGTGAAGGCAGAACTACAGAGACACATATAGGGTATATTTTCTCTGTTTTCTCCGTTCCCTAACCATTTTTTCTCAGGGTATTGGTTATGCATAGAAATGTATTTGTTTCATGTCTTCTTCCAAGGTAATTCTAACAAACTGTTAAATTTGGTGAGAATGGTCTATTTTGCGGTACAGATTAGATATTTAATTCAAAACAGCGTTCATTGGCTTTACTTATGTGAATCATCACTTTGCTGCAGTGTTCAGAACATTTCTCAGTTTAAGCTATGTTGCCAAACACCTTGCTCAGATATTGGACTGTTCTGCACTTAAAGAAGGATTCAGAATAAAAATTTTTTAAAATTAAGTTTTTCATAAGTTGAAAATAAAATAATAAATATTAAAAATTTCTCTTCATTGTTTCAGAGAAAAAAATTATGTAAACTTACAATATTCTAATAAATTTTGATCCATCATAAAATTTAACCTTAAAACACTTTCATAAGTAGTTACTCATATTATGCTTATTCTAGTACCACCAATTACCTTTTTTTCAACACAAAAATATACAGGCTTTTCTGAAAAAAAAATGAAAAAATAAATTACTAGTAATGATAAATAGGAAAATTTGAACTGTGTTTATCAGTGATGGTATTCAGAAGAAGATGAAAGACAAGAGCTCTGCAAAATTGAGTTGACAAATACAATATTAATATTATCTTAGCTTGGTCCAGTTCTTTGAACCATAATTTACTACATATGTAGAGGTATGAGGATGACTCTGCTGAAGTCTCTCTATTCTCACAGTGTGTGTTGCATCTTTCCAAGAAGGCACTGAGCACCCTAAGATTGCATCTCAGTAGAGAGTTAAGGATTCAACATAAATGTATTACTTTTCACTGGACAGTTAAAATAATGATGAGTAGTATGATTTCTATGGGAAATTAATAGGAACAGAAATTTAAAAAGCAAGCAGATCTTTACATTTTTATTGCATAATTTCTATATAAGAATTTTGAGAAACAACGTTTAAGAATTTTAAACAAAAACTGATGCACGGTATGGAAGTATATATGCCTGGAAAATAATTATCACCATAATATAAAATGAGTGGATGAAAAGGAATGCTTTCACAACAAAGCTGGGCATATGGGAAGATGTACAACTAAATTAAATAAGGTGAAAGTGGTTTAAATCTTGGAAAATGTTGCCCTGGTCTTGCAGTTGTCTTGCTTGCATTCAGAATGACTTGTCAGTCCAAAAAAAAATTAAAATTCCAAATACAAACACTGAAAAATGGGAAGTGCAAATGTGAAAGGAAGGCTGTGAAGTAATACATATATGAAATTATCGTATCAAGTCTGCATGTTCACTTTTCCAGCCTCTATATTTAATTCTCTGCCTCTGTTTCTGTTTTTTCTTAAACTAGCTGAAAAAAAAAATAAAAATAATTGATTATGTGATTTATCTTTACAAAATCTCTGCTTTAGTGCAAGAGTTGGACTAGGTGATCTCTAGAGGTCCCTTCCGACTCTGACAATTCTGTGATGCTATGATTTTTCATCCTGCTTTCTCTCCTAGTCTGAGAAATTAAATTAATACGCTGAGGCATGTCTCTTAAATGTGAAGAGTTTTGCAAGCCAAGGTTCAGAGGGGAAATGTGATTTTGCTTGTGCAATTGACTACATACAATTTCAGGGTAATTACAGGAGAATAGACTTAATGTCCCTGGTGTAAAGAGCTGAGGCAGGAGCCATCGCTTCAAAAGCTTCATAAATTGTCTGTTTCAGCTAGATGTTCAGTTCAGGTTTAAAGTTTTGCAAATTAAAGCGTTCAGTTATCCTTTGTCAATTAAGAATGACATTAGCAGTTCCTCATTTAGAAAGCAAGATTTCTTCTAATTTTTGTTACAGACCAGTATGTACTCCATGAAAGCAGCCACTGCATTTTTATAACGGATAACTTAAAGATGTTTCAGTGTAAACATTAGAGTTAGTACAGTGTCAAGTAGCCTGCCAGTCTATGAGCTGTAAAAGAACTGGGACCCATTCAGTGTATAGATCATATCTTTATAAAGGGCCATTGGCCATGGTGACTGTTTGTTTTTCCAAGTTTGCAAACAATCCATTTGCAACATAATATATTGTTTAAAACTCTTAGCAGACAGAAAATAGTGCAGCCTTTATCTTTACTTTTTGAAGTGTGTTTAACAGGTGTTGTACCATCCAAGAGAAGGTTTATGTGCCTGTAACAAAACATTCCCATTCAATATTTAAGATTTTTTAACTGTATTCTCTTACTTTTCAATGCTGAATCCTTTTTTTCATTATGCTTCAATGTGTACTGTTAATAATATAAAATCTGCCTGTGGTTCTGGATATCTGTGGCAGTTGTGTGAAGGTGGTTAACAGGATATTAAAAATGTAATTTCTTTTCAACTTGGGCATTTTTACTCATTAAACTCCTTAACAAAACAGGAGTTCTAATATCTAATGGAAGGATTTGGGGTTTTCTTTGAATTTACTAAAACTGTTATTGACAGGGTAATTTTTTTAACTGTAACTGTTTAAAATTATCAACTTTGAAATATTTAGGCACAGTAAAATGTCAGGTGAACCAGAGTCTGTGTGCATTCCACATCACCTTTTCTACTGGAGTTTTAAAGAGGAGGCAATTACAGTGACAGGTGTTTGGAGTTTAACAGTGAAGTTAATGCTTTCTAAAAGCTTAAACAGAGCTTGCCAAGTTAGAGTCTAATTTTGTGGTCTCAAAAGGACGGTAAGTTTCAATATATGGAAAAATACTAGTTCCCCTTTTGAAACAGTCTCTTCTCCCATATTTGCCCTGTCTCCCCACTGGCTGATGTAATTATTGTTGCTATGGTGATTAAATGATTGCTGCAGGGTGCTTCTGGAGAAGTCAGCACTGGCGTCTCTTGCAAACAGCTAATAGGCCACCCCTGTATCTTTTTATGACTGTGGGATCACAAGTTAATTGTGAAAGCTGATTTTAAAATAATAATGTAAAACCTTTTATTTTGTGGTAAGTCCTAACTTATTCCATTTTCAGGATTGTAGCTATAAATAAGAAACGTCAACTTGTATGACAGAGAAAAGAAAAAAACAACAAACCACAAACAAAAAGATACCATATTTGCAGAAGGGCCCAGTATTGGCCTTCACAACGTAATGCTTTTCAGAGAAAAATCTTTCTTGCACCAGCTGTTTTTTCTATTGAAGACAGAATTATGTAGCTGTACAGAAAAGCCTCTTCTGTTTCAAATGCATGCATGGCATTTATGAAAAAATGAATTTTGCTGGCGTATAATCATTCCTTTTGCACTCACGTTTTCCTTACAGAAGCTTGTGATCAAGTTATTGTGAAGATGGCAGTGCTGTCTTCTCTGTAAGAGATATTTATGGTGTCTTAATATGTAAAGAAATTAAATTTTGCTGCATTAAAAACAGTGTAATTGGCCAATAAATGGATTAATTTGAATATGATGGCAAAAAAACCATCATAGGAGTAGCTTCTGAAATGAAACAGACATTATTTACAACAATTTTAGATTAGGTTTGTCACAGATTGACAGAGAAATATGTGAATGATACTTCAGTATTACTTCATCAGAACATAGACGTAGTTGATGACACACTGGTAAGTATGAGGACACCAGGGAAATGAGAAGGAAGAGCAATTTAAATAGTTAACACAATTTTCTGTAAAATTGGAACCAAATTATTAGGAATTTCTGAATAACCTACAGATTTTGTGCAAATTGGTATTCTCCAATATAAAAGTGAAAGAAGTTTTGACCTTGACTGCAATGAAGCTACTAAGTGTCCTAGTACGTGGCTTTTAAAAATTTAATTGCAACTTTTAAATATTCTGTTAAACAAGTTTGATGAATTGTAGCTAGAGTCAGCTCATTTTTTTCGTAACTGCTGCATCTGTTCTGTGTTGTCTAGGGGAACAGCCAATGATGAAATGTGTAATTTTTACATTATGTACTATATGGAAGCTAAGCATGCTGTCTCATATATGACCTGCACACAGAATGCAAACCCCGAGATGTTCAGTAATATACCACAGGAGGCAAATATTCCTATTCCAGTCAAGTCTGATATGCTAAAGATGGCACATGGGCATCATGAAGGTAGAAAAAAAACTTGTAGTCCATTTTATTTAAGTTTTTTTAATGATCGCTGATGTGTTTGTTTGTGTTGCATTGATACGCTAGATTTCCGTAAAAAGAAATTGCATCTCTGAATAACATTCAAACAGCTAATTTTAGACCATCATGGGATTCTGCTCTTGGTTTTGGTGATAGTCTTTTGTACACTTCTTCCTGTTTTCATTTTTCTGTTTCCAACATATTTTATAGCTACTTGACTTCTGTACCAAAAAGACAGACCTCTTTTCTATGCCAAATATGTTTCCAACATACTTGCTTTATCTTCTGTCCATTTCCTAGAAAGTTGAATCATAGCATTTCATTAGTTTTCTGGATCCCACTCCCTTATTACAGAAGGAATAAAATATTTATATTGAGCACTAGTAGGGATATCGGTTGTACCAGAAGTAATCTGACTGGTATGTCATGTTAGCAAAGTCCAAATAGTTTGGTTTTATTCCACTTGTATACTACTGCACTGTTTGGTTCAACCACTATAGATAGATAAAAATAGCAAATGTTCTTTGTAGAAGGCCTTTTTTTCCCCAGTAGGAAGGTATGCAATTCCATTCACACACAGTAGTTATCTTCATATCCTATATTCATTTTTCAGAAACCAAGGATATTGAGAAAAGTTCTTTGCTGCAGCAGGGTAAAAAAGAAGAGGAAGAGATTTTGGATCAAGGTATGTACTTTTTTATTTTTATGTCAAGTAATGGATTCACTAATGCAAAATACTGATAAATTTTATCCTGATTGTTAATGAGTTATGAAGCTTTTCATCTGATTATCTTTAATTTGTGTAATTAGCATTGTTTTATGTAGCTAATATGACTAAATGCTATATAAGAAATAAGAAAATATCTATCTGGAAGTGCAGTCCTAAAGAATGGACACAGAGAAGTAGTCCTGTAACTCTTCTGTATATACCTGTCTGCTATTAACCCTTCACCTGTTTCTCAGTTTGTATTGCTATGTATGTATTGGCAAATGATATATTCTTATGCTCCAGTATTGATTGTACATGCAGTGGGTTGCATACAGCTCATGTTTTATACTGAGTTGTTTTTTGTTGGATTTGTGTGCATGTGCATATACACATAACAACACATGCTAAAATGTGTGCAGTACTTAATTGCAGGAAAAAATCCGTGACTGTTACAAAGCTTCTAGAAATATGCTGAATGTTCTTTATGTTTCACAGATACATTAAAATAAGACTGTACTTTAAAGTTCCTGTGGATCATATGAAATTAGATAAATACTGGTTTAATAACAAGAGTTTTCTTGATGCTAAGGAGAAGGACCTCATCACCTACAGTTTCCAATTGTTTTCTTTGAACGCTGTTAAGGTTCAAGGACAAATAAATTAAAGACAAATTTCCTTTTGTCATTTATGAGAGCAAAGATTAAGCCAGTGCTTATAGTTTTTTATAAGATCTCACAAAACTGTTAGATTTTCTATATACAGTGCCGTTCTGCAGAGTGAAATAATTAAGTTACAATTACATAAAAACTAGCTTCTAGAGTGTAAGACCATCTTGACTGAAAGTACCTTAAACTACTGGAGACAATATTTACAATGCCAAAATCAAACTTATCTTAGTCAATTCAAGATGGATTTTTTTAAGAAAGAATGACAATTCTATTTTTAAGCTTATTCCAGAACAAAATGAGCTAGCTGCTTACAAATTTACATCAAGAGTTATGCTGACAAGCTGTTTCACCCTTATGTTACTAATAAGTGCATTACTCATTGTTTGGGGATCTCGCTATCTGTGTGTTTTATTAATTAATGTTTGAAACAAAATATTGAAAGAAGGCCCTGTTTTTTAAATCTTTTTCATTTGAATTTGAAATCTATTTCAAAGCCACATTTCTGCAATGCAGTCTCATTTGCTGAGACCGCTATTTACTTTTAATGTCCTTACCTAACATGTTTCTATGGAAACACACTGTATTGTTTTGTCCATTTGAACTTAGCTGGATGCAAGATGTGAAATACAAAAGCACAGTGGTTGCCGTGAGAGAATTCTGTTTCATTTTCTTAACTGGTAGTTTAGAATTATCCAGCCATTTACAGGAGCCTAGCTTCAGTTTTACACTGATACAGTTATAACTTCAGTGGAATTATTTGTGTGTGTGCAAAAAAAAAGGAAAAATCAGACTAGGTTTGGTTTTATTTTTGTCTCCAAAGAGGCAAAGTTGAGTGGCTGTTTTAGGAAGTGGGTTTTCATCCTACAAGCACATAAGCACCTGGAAAAACTGAGAGCTGAAAGTAGTCTGCTAAATTGTGACTGTAAAAATTGCAAACAAGCTTGAGTCTGGTTTTGTGGGGCAAAGTGTTATTATGTAATCGCGTTGCAGGTTTGTTCATCTCCTCAGGTGAGTTAAGCAGTATCACAAAAATTTGAACAAGGTCTTAGGACAATTCTAAGGTCTGGAGGAAGTGAGCAGTGAACCCTTAAGCTGCACAGAAGCAGATACATACTTTCACTGAGTTTAAAGTTGTGCATTTTTCTGTTTATGGTCTGTCATGATAGAGTGCATATGATAAGCATGTCTACAAAACAGAGATCTACTAAAACTTTGGCTTTGATTAGTTCTCTTGCTGCTGAACTGTCACTCAGTAAATTCAGCCTTTGATTTGTTCTGAAGGTAGTAGTTCAATTATTTTTCCATAATTCTGTGTTTCATATTGTGTGTTTTTTCCTCAACACCTCATTATGTTGTAGCAACTTCATTTTACCCTCCTCAATTTTAGGTAACTGAAGTAACTACTGTTGCTTCACTGAAGTTGAAATAGTTTTAAAATTGTTATAGTGCCCTGGAGGTACTTAAAAAGCTGTGGAGGAGGGTAAAGGCATAGTCAAAGAGACTGATTTTGACATATTAGTGAGTTTTTTATTCCTGAAAAAAAAACCTGCTGAAGCACAAAGTCCCTAGCAAAACATATTATTTGTGGGGTTTTTTTGTACGTCAATAGGAATTTCATTAAATTTTATTTGATTGAAATAGTACTGAAAAAAACTATTATCTGTTCATAGCATTCACCATGTCTGCTAGATGTCTCTTCTTTCCCTGTGGAATAAAGGCCTCAATGTGTTTCATTCTATTTGTTTAACAATTTCCTGGCTGTAGTCTGTGTCATAATATAGTGTAGTTTAGGTTTGTTTTGGTATGCAAGCAGTGAAGCAACCTTTACTGTTGAGAAAGTCAGCTGTTCTGGCACTTGAAAGTTGCATGGACTCAATAGCAGGGAGAAATTTCTCAATAGCAAGGGAGTAATATACAGGTGATGACAAATCAGATGTGCAATATTTAGTTTCTTGACCTGTGGCTCATTATTTGAAATCTCATTTTGTGTGCATTAAATGTAATAATGAGCTTACTTCAGAAGCAGAAATAAAGAAATTTAGAAGTTAGTACCAAAAAAAACAGCTTGTATATTTCTGCTTCTAATTATGGAATCTGAAGTGAGAGTCAAAATTGTGACTCTTGCTCCCAGTGTTGGTCAGTTGCACTGCCAATACTGTGGTTTTTTCTCCCACATCCCCCATTATTTCATTATTACCATGAGCACAAGTTGCTCCAGGAGGTCAAACAGTGAAGCTAAATGCAAATTAACTAAAGG
Organism: Chaetura pelagica; assembly: GCF_000747805.2. Classification (NCBI taxonomy): domain Eukaryota; kingdom Metazoa; phylum Chordata; class Aves; order Apodiformes; family Apodidae; genus Chaetura; species Chaetura pelagica. The sequence continues at coordinate 1,462,069 of NW_009952160.1, forward strand.
TCTGTCTTTTAATGTCTCAGTTAGGCTCATGTGAGGTCCCGTTTTCACAGTGGTTTTAACTGAAATCCCATTATACCTGCTACATTTAAGACAATATTACAGCTTGAGTCCTGCATTCTGAAGTTAGCTTTTATAAAGTTGGACTTCAAGTCTGCAAAGTGTTACTGTCCTGATGGTGATATAGGTTGTCTTGAAAGGCACGTGGCCATACCCAGGGGCTCTCCTGAGACCACAAGGAGAGTGGATAGAGGCAGCAGCTGCACTAGGTGCTCTGCCTTAACAACTACCTTTACGGATTTAAGATGTACAGGGGGGTTCCCAAGGCCAGGGAAGCCTGTGGGAGAGCAGAGACACCCAGAAGGGCTCAGCAGCTCTTCCGACGGCGCGTGGGGGAGCGTGAGAGGGGAGGTCGCTGAAACCAGCTAGAGATGAAAGGGTTCAGTGTGGTTTCCACCTGGGCAAAAGCTTCTGCCAGGAGGACGGCGCCAACCCAAACGGAGGCTCCTCACAGGCATGAGCTCCAGGTCTCTGGCTGCAGGGAGTGCCCAAGCCCGTCATTCCCCCTGGAGAGAGGCAGAGACACCAGCTGTGTGAGGTGTGAGCAGACAAATGATCTGCTTGGGATGATTGCACAGCTGAAGGAGGAAGTAGAGAGGCTCAGGAGTATCAGAGAGTGCAAGAGGGAGACAGATGGTTGGTGCCATGACTTAGCCTTCATGAACCAGCCCTGAAATACAAGTGGGGCTCATGATGCAGCCACTGCCTGTCTCCTGCCTGCCGGTGAGTGCGATGGCCGACGGGATGAGCAGCGATGGCGACGAGCTGCTGCCCGGCACATGCGGTGCCGCAGGGGGTCCCTGGAGTTCCCCCATCCAGGGGACTTTGCAAGGTAGATACTCTGCAATTAGAACCAAATGGTGATGTGGATGGTGGTTCACCAAGCTTGGAGGTGTCACCAAGGCAAGTCAGTCTGTACCTCAGTTAAGAAAAAAAGGCAGAAGAGTGGCTGGAGAGCAGCCCAGCAGAGGGACCTGTGAGTCCTGTTTAGAACCGATTGAACATGAGCCAGCAGTGTGCCCAGGTGGCCTGGAAGGCCAATGGCATCCTGGCTTGTATCAGGAATAGTCTGGCCAGCAGGAGTAGGGATGCAATTCTCCCCCTGTACTCAGCACTGGTGAGAACCCACCGCAAGTACTGTGCCCAGTTCTGGGCCCCTCACTTCAAGAAGGATATTGAGGTGCTGGAGCAGGTCCAGAGGAGAGCTACAAGGCTGGTGAAGGGACTAGAGGGAAAGTCTTACAGGGAAAAGCTGAGGGAGCTGGGGTTGTTTAGCCTGGAGGAGACTCAGGGGGGATTTTCTCACTCTCTTCAACTACCTGAAGGGAGGTTGTAGTCAGTTGGGGTCTGGGCTCTTTTCCCACGCAATTATCAACAAGACAAGAGGGCACAGCCTGAAGCTGCACCAGGAGAGGTTTAGGTTGGATATTAGGAAGCACTTCTTCATGGAGAGGGTGATTAGACATTGGAATGGACTAGCCAGGAAAGTAGTGGAGACACCGTCTCTGGATGTGTACAAGGAAAGGCTGGATGTGGCACTTAGTGCCATGGTCTAACTGATGTGGTGGTGTTGGTCATATGCTGGACTTGACGATATTAAAGGTCTTTTCCAGCCCTGGTGATTCTGTGATTTCTACCTCATTATTTGAGAATGTGTGTAGTGAGCGAAACAGAGAGCAATGTAAAGAAAAGTTTATGACTCCATGGCCTGAGGCAATTTGATGCCCTCTGATTAAAGTGTGTTTCGGTCCAGAATTAGAAAAAACTCTAGATATTTGTAGGCAATCAAGCATTTACTGTGTCTAAAACAGCTATAGTGATAACTACATTGCTAGAAAGCAGCTTGAGAAAATACCAGTCCCTGCATTGCCAGGTGATACTTTGACTAAGGAGTGTTAACTATTTGGAAGAAGAAAAGGGCAGGACACAGACTGCATTAATAAATGACAATTTAATGGATCACTCTGTTTCGCTAGTATGCCTTCTTTCTACAGTATGTTTTACGGAATCTGTGTACAAATGTGAAAGTTTGCTTTCTTACAGCCTAAGCTTCTTATACAATGACAGATTTTGAAGAAATATATTTTTGGGTGCATCATGACTTGTCTGTTACTGTCTCTGTAAGTGAACAAATAGATAAAACTAGAATTCTCCTTTATTTTATAAAAATCAAATAAGGCTGCAGTAGCCTGTCAAATCCAGGTAATTCTATCATAAATATTGTTTCTCTAATATTTGCATACTTTTTTTCCCTTGGGTTTTTTTTTTTCTTTGTTTCTTTTTTGTTTGTTTGTTTCCCTATTCCCAAAAACATCTGTGTAGAGGTGATGATTTTTTTAATGCCAGAGCGTCAGGTAAAAGTGGACATTTATATGTAAATTAAAGTTAATAAAGATTTTATAGTATCTTTTCACACCAGAGACTTGGCTCATTTAGTTCCGGAAGCTGAACCCTGTTGTGCTACCTATGACAATGACTGTTTGAATAACTTTGTTGCATTGAACTTTGCTGAAGCTTTCTAAAACTACATGATCTGTTATAATTGTTTTTCCTCCTTTCCTCTTATCTTTTCTCTTTTCTGTACAGGTGATTTCTATTCACTGCTTTCCAAGCTGCTAGGAGAAAGGGAAGATGTTGTGCATGTTCATAACCATAACCCTACAGAAAAGGCAGAATCAGATCTTGTAGCTGAGATTGCTAATGTAGTCCAAAAGAAGGATCTTTCCAGAGAGATCACAAATCATGATGAAAGGGACAATACTGTTCTTGACAGAGACAGAATTCACAAATTTCACAAACTAGAGTCTACCTTGAGGCCACCAGAGAACAGACATTTCTCTTTACAGCAGCCTAAATATGGTGAGGGAAGCTGGGAGAAAGAACATACAGGAGGTGGGTTAGGGGTTGATTTTATGACATGAAATTCAATGTAAGAGCTGTCATCCACATTAGCAAAATCTGAAGGGAATATCAATTTATCCTTGGAAGTAGTTTACATGACAGCTTTCCTAACTATGGAAAAGTTGTCTGTCCTTGAGGTATTTAATTTGGGTTCTTTCCCCTCTCCATGTATGAAGACATACGATGTCACAATACCAGTAATTTTTCGAACATAGAGTATTTTTCTACTCTCAATACTTTCACTTAATGATTTTAAATAAAATATGTTAAAACAAGGTAAATACAGGATGTAGTTGTTAGAGGAAGAGAAGAATTTTCTTAGTACAAGTAACTACTCTAAAATGATCACTAGGATAATTGATGCATTGTATAAGTTTTCTGATTACCTTGGTTTGTCAGATTCAAGATTTTATAAAATTTATTGCTGTGATTCTTTTGAACATTTTTCTCTCATTCAGAATGAATAGTAGTTAATCCTCAAAAAATTCTTGACAATTAAAATTTTCTGCATATTTATTTCAAATTTGGCTCAGCTATCCAAGGATACTTGGATAGGCTCTTTTATTATACTAGGATTGTAACTCATTCCCTTCAGGTTTCTATGACAGCAGAAACCATGGATGTAATGTACTTGTTTTACTTGCATTTTGGACTCTGTGATACTGATTGTGCTCAGGCTTACGTGCTAATGTGGAAAGCCAGATAATGCAGTATGTGATGAGTATTGCATAAAAGAAAATGGTGTGTATGCATGAACATTATCTGTATGCCTAAGCTGAAGCATCACATTCTTGCTTTTATGTTGCAGCCAGCCAGCCTGATGTTTTCAAGTACTGTTGTAGACAAATATATACATTCATCATCCATTTCATTTTTATTTTAGTTTGAAGTGTTAACATGTATTGTTTCTGCATATGTGAGATTCTGTTATAGTATTCAAATTCAGCAAAATTCTGGTTTTGTATTTAAAAGAAAACAAATAATCAGGACCTTTCCGATGTTATGTTACACTAGCCAGTCAAATGAGAGCCTGTAAAGTTATTGGCATATGGGCAAAAAACAGGTGGAATGTTAACCATGTGCCTAACATAAGTGTAAATCATAAATAATTCCATAAGCAACACTGGAATTACGTGTGTGTAAACATATCTGCAAAACCAGTTCATTCAGTTCAGGCTAATAACATGTGATAGGTAGAGAAATTAGAAAAAAATAATTATTTCTGTTTAACTGATCCAGAGGAGGGAGTGTCAGTCAACTCAATAAATGGCTTAGTTGGCACACAGTATGGCATATATTTTAACTGCAGTAGTTGGCTACTTTAATAGCAACGTAATCCTTTGGGGGGAATTGGTTGGGGAAGGACTAATAAATGGACTTTCAAATGGTGCAATTTTGAGTTATAGCAAAACCAAAAAAGTTTATCTTAATTAGAATTGGGAGGGGGTTATGTTTGTGATACTGCTAACTACAGAAATTCTGAACTGTAGAAGCTGTCAGCACCATCTATTGGCAAAAGAACTTTTAAAGCAATAAAATTTTTAAGCGCATGTTTAGTTTCTGTTTTGGGTAGTACTTAGGAATTAGAAGAATAGAACCTTCCATTACAGATTTTTAACTGCAGAGGAAGCAGTGGAACACAAAGTGTTTTAACTTGTCTTGATTTAATTAAAACATTTGCACCCTTCATAGCATTATTTTCTACATTCAGGTTTGTTTGTTTGTTTTTTAATTGCTATTTTTTAGGACAAGACTCCAGTTGCTCTTAGTTCAATTTACCTGTTTAAAAATTACCAAAATTAAAATAGTTTAACATTTGCAGTCTGGCAAAGATTCTGACTTCAAATATGCAACTGATCTGAAATAGCAAATGACCCATAGGTTAAGTAAAGTTGTTATAAATGTTATGTTTAAAATTTTATACTACTATTCCTCCTGCACTGTTACCTTATTCTGCCAAGACTGATCTCTAATCAGTCAGGTGGCTCAATGTCATTGCAACGGCTACAGTTATACTTTCTAATTAAGACAAACAGTGTTAATTTTATAATTTTAAAAACTCCTTTGCTTCCATTGTATTTGGCAAGATTTTAAATACATACATTTTTAAGATTTAAGATGCATGCAACCTGACTAAAATTGGAAGCAAGAGCTTCTAGAGATTTCTGGACAGTAAATTGCAGTTTTGCCAATAAATAAGGCTTTATTCCTTTGCTTGTAGAGAGATTAGGGGCTGATAGAATCATAGAATCGTTAAGGTTGGAAGGGACCACAAAGACCACCAAGTTCCAACCCCCCTGCCATGAGCAGGGAACCCTACCACTAGACCAGGTTGCACAAAACCTCGTCCAACCTGGTCTTAAAAACCTCCAGGGATGGGACATCAACAACCTACCTGGGCAACCCATTCCAGTTCCTCACCACCCTTATAGTGAACAATTTCTTCCTAATATCTAACCTGAATCTCCCATCTCTCAGTTTAAAACCATTACCCCTTGTCCTCTCACTATCTTCACTGCTGAAAAGCCCCTCCCCAGCTTTCCTGTAGGCCCCTTTCAAGTACTGGAAGGTCTCCCCAGAGCCTTCTCTTCTCCAGGCTGAACAGCCCCAACTCTCTCAGCCTGTCTTCGTAGCAGAGGTGCTCCAGGCCTTTGATCATCCTGGTGGCCATTCTCTGGACCCTCTCCAACAAGTCTATATCATTTTTGTGCTGAGGGCACCAGAACTGTACACAGTATTCCAGGTGGGGTCTCACCAGAGCAGAGTAGAGGGGCAGAACCACCTCCCAGGCCCTGCTGGCCACACTTTTTTTGATGCAGCCCAGGACACAACTGGCCCTCGGGGCTCCAGCACACACTGGTGGCTCATGTCAAGCTTCTCATCTACTAGCACCCCGGAGTCCTGTTCCTCAGGACTGCTTTCTAGTCATTCTCCCCCCAGCCTGTGTTTGTGCCTGGGGTTGTGC
>NW_009952160.1:1471212-1474750 GCF_000747805.2 Chaetura pelagica
CCAGGCTGAACAGCCCCAACTCTCTCAGCCTGTCTTCGTAGCAGAGGTGCTCCAGGCCTTTGATCATCCTGGTGGCCATTCTCTGGACCCTCTCCAACAAGTCTATATCATTTTTGTGCTGAGGGCACCAGAACTGTACACAGTATTCCAGGTGGGGTCTCACCAGAGCAGAGTAGAGGGGCAGAACCACCTCCCAGGCCCTGCTGGCCACACTTTTTTTGATGCAGCCCAGGACACAACTGGCCCTCGGGGCTCCAGCACACACTGGTGGCTCATGTCAAGCTTCTCATCTACTAGCACCCCGGAGTCCTGTTCCTCAGGACTGCTTTCTAGTCATTCTCCCCCCAGCCTGTGTTTGTGCCTGGGGTTGCGCTGACCCAAGTGCAGGACCTTGAACTTGGCCTTGTTGAACTTCATGAGGTTGGCACTGGCTCACCTCTGCAGCCTGTCATGGTCTCTCTGGATGGCATCCCTTTCCCCTAAGGTGTCAACTACTTCACACAGCTTGGTATTTCTCATAATCCTTGTATTCTGCTATGCTATTCCAGTCTCTTTCACCCAGCTTTCAAAAGATCTGACTCTCCTTTTCACCGGTCACTAGATTTTTAGGGAATTTAAGACATTCAGAAAATTCTGTGGTGGAGGTGCTCCATTAGCTTGTGACTCTCTGGGTGTGGCCATCCAGCCAATCTCTTATCCATTGAGTGGTCCATCTATCAAATCCATGCCGTGTCAGTTTGGAGAGTAGGATGTCATGTGGGACAGTGTCAAACACCTTGCACAAATCCAGGTACATGACGTCAGTTGCTCTGCCACCATCCACCGTCTCTGTAGCCTTGTTTTAGAAGGCCACCAGATTGGTCAGGCATGACTTGCCCTTAGTGAAGCCATGTTGGCTGTCACCAATCACCTCTTTGTTTTCCATGTGCCTTAGCAGACTTTCCAGGAGGATCTGCTCCATGACCTTGCCAGGCACAGAGGTGAGACTGACTGGCCTGTAGCTCCCTGGGTCTTCCTTTTTCCCCTTTTCAAAAATAGGGGCTATGTTCCCTCTTTTCCAATCAGTGGGAACGTCACCAGAGTGCTATGACCTCTGAAATATGATGGACAGACACTTAGAAATTTAATTCGCCAGCTCCCTCACGACCTGTGGGTGAATCCCATCAGGTTCCATAGATTTATGCACCTTCAGGTTCTTTAGATGGTCACAAACCTGCTCTATGCCTACCGTGGGGGGTAATTCATTCTCCCAGTCCCTGCTTTCACCTGCTGTGGCCTTTGTGTTGAGGTTGGAGCACTTGCCAGAGAAGACTGAAGCAATGAGGTCATTCAGCCTTCTCAATATCCTGTATTGCTAGCTTGCCTGTTTCCTTCAGGAGAGGGCCTAGACTCTCCATGGATGTCCTTTTCTCCCCAGCATACCTAAAGAAGCTTTTCTTATTATTGTTATTTCATGTTCTTAATCTATGTAATACTTCATATTTAGTGATTAAAGGAATTCCTCTAAATTAGAAGGTAGAAGATCTGGTACTCAGTTTAGAAATCTCGTTTACAACAAAACTGGTAATTATGCATATATTTTTTAAAGGTAGTTGTAAATTATTTTAATGGGGAAAAATAATGTTCTTTGGTCTCATGTGTAACTGTTCCATGAATCACTCAGTTTTGTAGGGAATTAATAATCAGTCTTAATTAATGAAATGTAAATTTAGTATGTACATTTTGTTAAAAAGCTAGTTGCCTTGAGATAAGCCTGTATCAAAGGACTTTCAGTATGAGAATTTCAGAAGGAAAATAAAAGGTAACAGTAATAAATCAATTTTGTAAAAGTGTAGGAAAATCTAAAGGTTGTGTAGAGCCTGGAGTTCTTGTGATTAGACTGTTTTTCACATGTTATTGTTTTGATATATCAGAAATCTTTTAGTCCTTTAAGTATAAGCATTTTGCATTTATAGGACTTGCCTTTTTTGAGACTGAATTTTACAGATACCAATATTCAGGCTTTCTATGTTTAGCCTTTTAATTTTTCTAATGTATTTGGAAAAGGCTTAGAGGCCAGGGGGCACTGTAACATTAAATGTACACAAGTTTTGCACTGGTTAACTTAAACTGATAAGGGATGAGCAAGTGAGGAAACAGATGCTGGATTTCCATCCTTCTGTTCCTTTCATAATGCTCATGTCCATGAATATACATGGTACTGGACCTGCTGTGACCTACTGAACTGTATGAACATGTATGATTTTGTTTCATACTGGCTTTTCTTTTAACTTGGAACTTTTATTCATCAAAAATCACTACAGAGTAAAATTTCTTGTTTTAGAAGTTTCAGATTAATGTCTTGGGATCACTGCAGTTGCTGATTGCCTTAGGTTTCTCGAAGTTTTGTATTACACTTAAAAGTTTCTCAGTCACCTAACTTAGCTACGGTATCTAAAACTACAAAGGTAAAACATCTACTAGCCTGTAGTAGGTTTTCAGCACTACCTTTCTCTTTCCCCCTGTGTAGATAGTAGGAAGTTGTTCCCTCCACCCTATCCTTTCTGTTACTTCTCATACTAAATCTCTACATCTCTTCCAAATGAAATGTAAGGCAGAGGCAGGGGAAAGGGTATGCTTATTAGAACAGCTGGGTTGCATAGGTAACCTGAAAATTCTGGGCATTGTTTCTGGTTTATCAGAAGATCACTTCCAGCTGAAGCCTCTCAGCAGACTTCTTGGGTACTATGTGTTAAGGTCTGTGGTCTGCCTTCTTTCAAAGCACTGATGCCCTGGCACTTAGTGAATGGGGATATGTGTTTTACTTGGCCAGATGGTAGCCAGTGATCATTTTTTTTAGGATCACAATAAAACATAGAAACTTTGGGTGAACTGGAAGTTGTAAAGTACAGCATGATGCTGTCAAACACATTGAATACTAGTGAAACAGCTCCAGTTTCACATAGCTACAGAGAAATTGCTTTTTATTCACCTTCAGTTTGGCTATACATACCTACAAAGTCTGCATGTTAGGTATACCTGAATTACACTGAACAAATTGATTTCTGAAAGGAAGGAGTGATGAATTTCCTAACATGTAGAAAACATTTTACAATTTGGAGGTGTAGGGCTTTTTTTTTTTTTTCCTTTCACCAGAATTAGTGGATTAGGCCCAACACAACAAAAGAGCAGTCCCATGGCCCCTCACTTACCTCTCCCCCCCTGCTCGCACACACTGTGGGATGAGGAGGACAAAGATCATGGGTTGAGACAAAGGACAAGGAGGGTTCTTCACCCGTTAAGGTCCCGGGCAACACAGACTTACCTTGGAGAAAAAATAATAATTTAATTTCACACTAATCAAACACACACAGGACACAGACATCACAAAGAGCAGGGCTTGCATATGTTACCTCCACCCCTCCCTTCTTCCTGGGCCCAAATCCCTTTGTTCCCAGTTTCTCTCCCACCTTCCCCGAGGGGGACAGGGGATGGGGTTTAGAGTCAGTTCACAGGCTGGGGGGTCCTGCTGCCCCTTCCTCCTCCTGAAGAAAGGTTT
>NW_009952160.1:1474790-1481048 GCF_000747805.2 Chaetura pelagica
CTGTGCAATCAGAGTCCACTGGCAGCAAATCCACTGGCCACAAAATCCAAGTCCAGTGGCCAAGTTCACCCCTCGTGGCACCTTCAGGGAATGTTCCACCATGTTCCTCTATGAGTGCAGGGGCACAGCTGCCATCTTGCCATGGGCTACAGGGAAGCTTCTGCTTGGGCACCTTTTTCCCCTTCTTCCTCACCAACCACCAGCACCAGTGCTTCTCCAGCACAGCTCTTCTCCTTTAAGTGCTCCTCTGCTCAGGTGTCATTTCAGTTCTTTTATGTGTTAATTCTCTGAGGCACATCTATTGTCCCTCTAATGGCTCCTTGTCTGGTTTTGGAGCAGGGGGAGCTTCTCAGCTTCTTACCAGAGCCACTCCTGAGGCCCTTACCCTGCTAACAAAAAATCCACCAAACGAAACCAGAAGAGTGACAATTTTCTTGCCATTACATTTTTAGGTATATTGTGTAACTGTCTCTTAATACTGTCAGGGCAACACAAGCCAACCTCTTTGAAATAGCATTTAAGAAGTCTATTTGTGAGAAAATTATCATTGTGACTAACACTCTGCAGCTCTTCAAAATTTTGGACTGTTCATGCCTTTAATCAGCTTAAGTCTATTTTTACATAAAACAGAGATTGACATAAACATATTTGTATATTTAAAATTTTAATCTTTAAGTTGAAACTAAGTTCCTCTCTCTTAAATGAGGAGTTTCATGATTTAAGACAAACACAAGAACTATCCGGCATTTTAGTAGTGATTCACTTGCTAATTTCTGTGCTGTTGTTGATTCAGTGTGAAGTCACATTTGTGTTATTAAAAAGCTATCCAGTATTTATTCTTAAAAACAATGTGTTACAGCATAAACAATGACAGATACTCTACCCTTCTTGACCTCTTTCATTAGATTTAGGTATTATTTCTATTCATGCCTATAATTGGATTAGGATATGAGCATTTTGCAAAATTAATATATATGTTGACTGTAGGAAATACAGGCAAACTTCACAGAATTACTGTTTTATTTGCTTCTTGATGCCGTTTATCTTCCTCACCTGTATTTTTTTTGTGTCAAAAGCTTTTTTGAAAAAACATAATGAATCAGCCACTTTTGATATGTAGTTGTGATTAATAGTCTTTTATGCATGTTTAATAAGACACTCATACGTCAATATTTACTTTTTCCTGCTGAAAAAAAATTTTAGATAATAGTTGTATATTTCTGTAATCTTTCAATATAGAAAGTATTAACAGAGCTATTATAACTTCTAGAGTCTGTGTACCTGTATCCTTATAAGAGGGAGAAAATAATGGAGTCAAAAGTAGTTTTGACTTTTCTGTCATCCTGTATGTAGTAGAATGCCAGTTCTTGTGCATGCTTTCCTATAATAAACCTGTGCTTGGAACTAAATTGAAATGCATTAATGGAAATACTGCATGTAAGAAAATCTCCATATAATTCTCAGCATTTTGTACCAAAAGTGAGTTAACCATGTTTTTTTACAAATATGCTACATGTATGTATATCTTCTGTTTATTTGTTTCCTTGGTCAGATTTCCACATTGAAGAGGCTATAGAGTGGCCTGGGCTAGACCTCAAACTAGGTCAAGTTTCTGGGTTGGCTTTGGACTCTGAAAATAACCTAGTTATCTTCCATAGAGGTGATCATGTTTGGGATGAAAAGTAAGTAGATGCTCTGCTGAATGGCATGTTAAAAGGTCAGATTGGTGTGTGCTATTTGTATGTCTTCTCAAGACCAGACAAATTGCAGTTCCTTTGCAATTTAAAATTCCATTCTTTGTCTCAAAGTGCCTTCAGGAGTCTCAGAATGAAAGTGGTAACTGACAGTTTCAAGATGATGGGGTTAGTACATCTTTAAACAGTAAAAATGTGTCTCCAAAGAAAAAGAGCACTGTACGTTATGTCCTTAAACTGGATAACCATGTTAGTATGATGTTCTCTGAGGTGAATTATCCCTGCTTCTCCAGGTTTTTCAGCAGAACTAATTAGTCTGGGAGAATGATGTTTTAGTATGGTTAAGATATGCAAAGATAGCTGCAGTGTATCTTAATTCTGTTTTGTCTTTATGTCCACTGAACAAAATTGGATTAATAGAATCATGGAATACCAGGTTGGAAGGGACCTCAAGGATGATCTGGTCCAACTTTTCTAGGTACTACCATAGTTTATAAAAAGATGACTCAACTCCCTGTCAAGCTGAGACTTAAAACTGTCCAATGAGGTGGAATCTGCCACTTCCCTTGGGACACTAAAATTACCTCTTGTGTCCAGTCGCACCTTCTTCTTTGTAGGTACTTCCTTTTCCTTTTCCTTTTCCTTTTCCTTTTCCTTTTCCTTTTCCTTTTCCTTTTCCTTTTCCTTTTCCTTTTCCTTTTCCTTTTCCTTTTCCTTTTCCTTTTCCTTTTCCTTTTCCCTCTCCTCTCCTCTCCTCTCCTCTCCTCTCCTCTCCTCTCCTCTCCTCTTTCTTCAGTTGCGTATCTACTGAAAACTGCACATCGCAACTTACCTCATTTCTGAAAGGTCACAGCTCATTCTTACATAAATAATAGTTTGTCCTATTCAAGTGACATAATTTTAGTACTAATTTCTCTGTGAAATTTAAGGGAATTGAGCTTCAGAGTAAAATTTGCTCCTCTCCTCTCCTCTCCTCTCCTCTCCTCTCCTCTCCCCTATAATAACAGTAGCAGCTTTTCAGTAGCTGTACCATTTCTTCTGTTCATGATTTAAAAAAAACCAACTAACTCCTTTTATATAACTCAAGTTCTTTTACCACATCATCTCCTCAATTTCAGAGCAGTTTTTGCTATATATAGCATGTGCTATTCAGATTGAAAACAACTAGAAATATTCATTTGGCTGAGAAATGAATCAGTGGGAAGTCATTTTACGTTAAAAAGTACATACTATTCATGGAATTTATAAAAGACATAATAAAGAATACACACTGCCTTCTTGTTATTGCATTCTTAACAAGCTGGACAGGTTAATTAAAGCTGAGCACAGTACCACAAAGGTAATGGATATTGATCAAAAATAGTGCTCAGCCTTGTACCTTCAGGGGTTATGAGATCATAGAATCATAGAATAAGAATTATAGAATGGTTTGGGTTGGGAGGGACCTTAGAGATCACGTAGTTCCAACCCCCTGCATGGGACACCTTTCACTAGATCAGGTTGCTCAAGGCCCCATCCAACCTGGTCTTGAAGATCTCCAACAGGGAGCATCCACAACCTCCCTGGGCAACCTGTTTCAGCATCTCACCACCCTTGAAGGAAAGAACTTTTTCCTAATGTCCAACCTGAATCTCCCCTCTTTAAGCTTCAGGTCAGATAGTTTGTCTAAATTTACTATGTATCCCACCAGAAGGACATTAGGTTTAGCAGTAAATTGTTTGTATTACTGTGAAGTGGCCAGCTGAGAAGTTGAAAAGAAAAATAGCTTTGGAATTGCATTTGGGTTTGAAATTAGAAGGGGTGACATATGCAACATATTTTAGTAGTCCTTTGATATCAAACTGCAGAACCTAATTAGAAAACCATGCTGCAGAACAGTATGACATAGAATAGTAAGGTGTTCAGTTATTTTGTTTGTTTGGTTTTGGTATTGCTTCTTTTAAAGTAGCAGTAGTCAAATTAGTATGGATGTATCTTCACTGATCAGTTGAAACAAGGAAGACCCTCTTCACACTTTGAGAAAGGTGTTTCCCATGAGGTACCAGCAGGCCTGGTGCTATATAGGCCATCCCATTGTCAAACAATGCAAAATCGTTGTGGTGACACCAGCTACAAAGCCACCTGTACTCACTGGCTGTACTCACCTGTCATTGCCTGTAACTGAAAGAAGAGACAAAAACTTCTCATCTATTACCACCCCCAAGTCCTTCTCCTCAGGACTGCTCTCTAGCCATTTTGCCCCCAGCTTGTATTTGTGTCTGGGGTTGCCCTAACCCCAGTGCAGGCCCTTGCCCTTGATCTTGTTGGACTTCATGACATTGACATTAGCCCACCTCTCAAGCCTATCAAGGTCTCTCTTTATGGCATCTGTTCCCTTTAGGGTGTCAACTGCTCCACACAACTTGGTATTGTCTGGAAACTTGCTGAGGATACACTCAAATCTCATTGTCCATGTCTCCAACAAAGATGTTAAACAGCACTGGTCCCAGTACTGACCCCTGAGGAATGCCACTCATTACTTACCTACACTTGGGACAGTGAGCCAACTCAGTGTCGCAACTCTCTGGGTGCAGCCATCCAGCCAATCACTTATAAGTGGTACATCTGTCAAATCCATGCCTTGTCAGTTTGGAGACCAGGATGTCGCGTGGAACTGTGTCAAATGCCTTTCACAAATCGAGGTAGAGGACGACAGTTGCTCTGCCACTATCCACCATCTCTGTAGCCTTATCATGGAAGGCTACCAAATTGGTTATATATGAAGACAGTATTGCTTTTCCACATTAAAACTTCTAGACATTAATACCTAATGTTATGGAGACCTGAGGCTACTAGGACTGTGCAATATAAAGTTTTAGTAGATTTGTTCATAACCTTCTCTGTGACTACAAAGTATATTCTTGTTTATCAAGTTGCATCAATCATAGTGGGATTTCTCTTGGGATTAACAAATTTATTAAAAAGTGCAAGGTGGGAGGGATGAAGTTATGTCTTGTATTCATACATTTTTCATCTATAGTCAAATACCATTTCCTATCATTCAAACTTAAATTTTGTTCAAAATATTTTACATTCTATTTACCTTCACTAAATGCTGAAGGTATATTTAAGCAGGTTAGAGTAATAGCTTCTCCACTGGGGTACAGACAACTGTATTTTTTACTCTTTGTTAAGCATATTATAATTTTATGCCTGCAAAATGTCTTCTGGAAAGTTAATCCTGGTTCTTAATGTCTGAAACAGTGACATGTTTGAGTGTTATTAATATGTTCCATGTATCCCGAAAATTTGGTATAGATTTGTGTGGGTAGGAGAAATACATACCATCTCCTACAGTCTCCTGCAGGCACATGCTGAAAAGGATAGCAACTGTGATACCTGAATTTTACAGTAGTAAGCTTTAGCAAAACAATGGCTTATGTTTGAAAAGCAAAAAAACAAGGCACACAAATGTGCACACACTGTTTTAGACAGTCTGAAATATACTTGTTCATACTGGCAATTATGCCCTGATTAGTAGCTCTGTTTTTACTTAGACTACATGGTTTGATTTCCCATTTCTCATTTGCCACAGCAAAGAAAGGAAAAAAGAACAATTAAAAAAGGGAAGGTTTTGGGTTTTTTCTTGCTTACATTAGAATTATCCTAATTGTTGCTGTGTTGAGCTGGTGCTCCTTTAGTTTGGAAGTCAGAAGTTTAGTAGGAAATGCAGACATCCAACACTGTAACTCTTACATTTATACAATAATGTAATAAGGTTTATTTAAAGAAAAAAAACATAGCCAGTAATCCCACACTGGAATTAAACTAAAAAACTCAGCTTTAAGTTGTGTGCGTATCGGTCATCAGTGAAACTTTCTGACGCTGGCTTTCTATTCCATTATTTTGGTGTAGTTCTTTTGACAGCAAATTTGTTTATCAGCAAAGAGGACTTGGACCAATTGAACAGAACACAATTCTTGTCCTGAATCCAAGTAATGCAAAACTGCTTCATTCCATGGGTAAAAATCTGTAAGTATTTTTTGCTTTTATCCATGGGACTAACGTTTTTTGTATCTTTTACTCCAAAAAGTCCCCACATCCCTTTTCACATGTTTTATATTATATTGTGAGATTGTAACCTCTGAATACATTTAAATTAATAAATAAATAAAAATTGCAAGGTCAACAATTAACAAATGTAATTTGCCATCTTTACCACCTCTGATTTCTAGCAATTCATACAATTTCATCTACCAGATTAACAGAAATCCTGAGCTCATGAGTATTGTAAATTGTCCTTAAAGGTAACATGTAAAGTTATATTTTCAATGGAATTCTACAGATAGCTAATTTGTTTTCAACTTGTTTCTTCTACATTTGTACTTGCAGATTTTATTTACCGCATGGTTTGAGCATAGATAAAAATGGCAACTACTGGGTCACTGATGTAGCTCTCCACCAGGTATGTTTTTGAAGCTTTAATATTAGGATCTTAATATTTTGTAAAAAAAAAGAAAAAAGTTTTCATTTTCCCAGGCATCTGACGTAAGTTGTTTCTCTATAATATAAATATTATAATAGA